>NC_089843.1:190998019-191322186 GCF_035609145.1 Eleutherodactylus coqui
AACTGCTTCTCTATAGTATTCAGCAGTCGGGGCTTTAAAATCCCCGCCTGCTGAATGAGCTGCCTCTAATTGGTCACAGCCTGACCAATCAGAGGCAGCTCTCACTCACACACCCATTCATGAATTTATGAATGGGTGAGTGACTGCTGCCTCTCATTGGCTCAGCGGGACCAATCAGATTGGTCCCTGTGCTGATTTTTTTTATTTTTACACATTTCTGGATGAATTGCAGGGAAGGGTTTATATATTTAAGCCCTTCCCGACAATTCATCCTGCGCTCGCCGGCAGCCCATTGCTTTCAATGGAGCCGGCTGTATTGCCGGCTCCATTGAATTCAATGGGCAAACATCGTTCTTCTCTGCCACAGCTGTTACAGCTGTGGCAGAGAAGAATGATTTGTCTTCTATATGTTCTCAATGGGGTCGGCGCTGCTGCCACCGGCCCCATTGAGCGCATATAGAGAAGAGAACAGGAATCGCAGATCGCAGATAGGTGCGATCTGCGATTTCTGTTCTATAATTTATCGGACGAGCGCATAAAAAGCGCTCATGTGTCCGATACCATTGCAAAGCAATGGTTTTAAAAAATCGCCGGAGGCATGCGCATGCGCAAATCGCGCGAAAAAGCGCCCGTCTGACTAAGGCCTCAATGTGAATTCATGTTACAATGAGAAAATTGAGTGATCTGAGGTGGATGTCAACAAGAATTCTGACAAACAGGCTCCATATATTGTGTTTGAATGCATAATGCATATTCTGTTAGCATGATGGACTATTACAGCAGATGACCATTGCCTTTTAAGAGAAACAGAAAGACAAGACTCAAGTTTGGATCACTTGGATCAAGTATAGACAAGCCAAATTTGGATCACTGAGCAGTGAAAAAATGTTTTCTGGTTAGGTGAATCAAGATTTCTGTTGCCCCTTACAGATGGGAGGGTCAACGATGAACCCTTCCTGTCAGATGTCAACAGTTCAGACCGGTGGAGGAGTAGTGATGGTGTGCAGAATGTTCTCTCAGCACACCCGGCTCCTCTGATACACCTTGATTGATACTATGTATATATGCTACGCTATGTTGAATTGCTCAACCTACAAAACAGGACCATAAACTAGGAGAAAACATTCATTGTGATAAGCATATATACAAAACATCACCTACAAATACTTCACACAGAATATGGAAATCAAGGCAACACGTTTAACCCCTTAAGGACCTGGCTGTTTTGGTCCAAAAGGACTAGACACTTTTTAGGGATTTTACCCACATGGCAGTTTTACTGTCTATTTGTTTTTTTCTTCAACTGCCAAAATTATTTTTGCTGTAATGTTGTTTCCGTGATGTATAGGGCTTTTTGTCTAATATCTTTTTTCACTGACTTTTTTTCAGTTTTTTAGTTTTATTGGGGGTAAAAAGCTGAAAATAACCTTTTTTAATCAATAGTTGTTTATTTTAAAATTACTATATTTACACTAAAATAAAGTACGGTCATGGTTTCCTCATTTTCTTTTGGACGTTTTGAAATATATAGTTTGCATAGTCTTGGATTACAGGGCGCATATTGCGACAGTTTTGCTTGGCATTGATAATCGGTCGTTTTCTTTTTTATGTATATATTTTAATTTTATTCTGTACATTTTTTAACTTATGTTTGTAACTATTTTTTACCATCCATGTCCCCCATATAAGACCTATGGGGGCCATTCATATTGTCTTTTTTTTAAATGTCATACTTTCCCCTGTAGTTGAGGCATCCATAGGAGCTGTAGTTACAGGGAAAACATCCCCAGTAGTGACAGCAGTCACTGACAGAGCTAATCGTCATTTGCTAGAACCCTGCAGCTCTGCATTGGCAGGCGGCACTCAGCGGTTATGTGATTCCTGGGTTAAATAACGGAAGTAATACTTCCGCTTTCTCTTTTCACTCATTAAGCGCTAATGTAGCCTGTAGAGGAGACGGCAGAAGCAGTTAAAAACCACTTCTCTGCCTCTCCTCTGGGTACTCGGCTGTGACTAACAGCCGAGGACTTGACCTGCTCTTGCTACAACTGAGCAGGAGTTTTAATCCCACACCATATTTTTACTATCGGCCAGGGTTAAAGCTCAGGACCAAGTGCCATAAATTTACCATGGTCAATGCAAAGAAAAGGAAGAAAGCAGCAAGACTAACAATGAAAATAGTACAGACTGGAGAAAGTGCGTACTGACATGCTCCTCGCTCCTATGCTACCTCTAGGGGATATACTATAATGCAAAATCAAGAATTCTACCACAATAGCTTAATACAAGGAACCTTATTGAATCAACCCGCTGTATGAACAGAACAATAAGGGCCACTAGATTTCTTGGCAACGAAGAAATAAACATTTTTCTTTAACCCCTTAGTGACCAAGCCTGTTTGCGCCTTAATGACCAGGCCAAATTTTGCAAATCTGACACGTGTCACTTTAGCATGGAAAAACACCAGAAAGGTTTTGCATATCCAAGCGATTCTGACATTGTTTTTTCGCCACATGTTGTACTTCATTTAGGCGGAAAAAAATAGACCGATAGAATTTGTGTTTATTTATTAAAAGCGCCAAAATTGGGAAAATTTTGAAAAAAATCGTCATTTTTTCACATTTCCAACTGCAATATCTTAAATATGTGCAAACATAATATAGAAATTTTTGCTAAGATTTATATTTCCACCCGTTTACTTTATTTTGGGCGCACATTGGAAAAACTTTCGTTTTTTTTTAACCATTTAGGAGACATACAAATTTAACATTACCTTTTAGCATTTTGAGGAACACTTTGTTTTCCTATACCAAGCCAAGATTGGAAAGGCTCATGAGTGTCAGAATAATAGATATCCCCACAAATGACCCCATTTTAAAAACTACACCCCTTAGTGTATTCACTGAGGGGTGTCATGAGTATATTGACCCCAGAGTTTTTTTTCAGGAATTATTTCAATTTAGAGGAGAAAAAGTAAAATTTCATATTTTTGCAAATCTGTCATTTTAAAGACATATTTGTTTCCTATAGTTTACATGAAAATGAGGATTTACACCCCAAAATGGATACCTCTATTTCTTCCGTGTTCAGAAATATACCCATTGTGGCCCTAATGTTATATCTGAGTCCACAAAGGGGCCCAAAATGAAAGGAGTAGTCAGTGTCTTTCAAAACTAAAATTTTGCTTGAAGTCCTTTTAGGCCCCATAGCACACATGTAGAGTTCTTGAGCGCCCAAAACCATAGATAACCCCCACAAATGACCCCATTTTGAAAACTAGACCCCTTAAGGAATTTATCTAGGGGTGTACTGCATATTTTGACCTGACAGTTTTTGAATAAATTCAAGCCAAGCAAAAGGAAAAAATTGTGATTTTCGTTTTTTTCGGCAATTCTGTCATTTTAAAAACAGCTTTTTTTGTACAGCACACATATGAATGAAGACTTGCACCCAAAAATGGATACCCCTGTTTGTCCCGTGTTCAGAGACATACCCATTGTGGCCCTAATCTTATGTCTGGATGCACAACGGAGCCCAAAATGAAAGGAGTAGTCAGTGGCTTTTAGAACATAAATTTTGCTTGAAGTCCTTTTAGGCCCCATTTCCCACTTGTAGAGTTCTTGAGTGCCCAAAACCATAGAGAACCCCCACAAATGACCCCATTTTGAAAACTAGACTCCTTAACGAATTTATCTAGGGGTGTACTGCGTATTTTGACCCCACAGTTTTTGAATAAATTCAAGCAAAGCAAAAGGAAAAAAATAGGATTTTTGTTTTTTTGGTAATTCTGTCATTTTAAAAACAGCTTTTTTTGTACAGCGTACACATGAATGAAGACGTACACCCCAAAATGGATACCCCTGTTTGTACTGTTTTCAGAAACATACCCATTGTGGCCCTAATATTATGTCTGCATGCACAACGGGGCCCAAAATGAAAGGAGTAATCGGTGGCTTTCAGAACATAGATTTTGCTTGAAGTCCTTTTAGGCGCCATTGCCCACTTGTAGAGCCCTTGAGCGGCCAAAACCATTAAGAACCCCCACAAATGACCCCATTTTGAAAACTAGACCCCTTATTGAATTTATCTAGGGGTGTACTGTGTATTTTAACCCTACAATTTTTGAATAGATCTAAGCAAAGCAGTAGGAAAAAATTATGATTTTCATTTTTTGGGCTATTGCGTCAATTTAAAACAGTTTTTTTTGTACAGCACACATATAAATGAAGACTTTCACCCCAAAATGGATACCCCTGTTTGTCTCGTGTTCAGAAACATACCCATTGTGGCCCTGATAGACTTACAGAACCCATGGCTAGGCCTACAATGAAAGGAATACCCGTTGGATTTCAGGGTACAACTGAATAGATTTCAGGCCCCATTGCCCACGTATAGAGCCATTGAGCGGCCAAAACGATAAGGAACCCCCTCAATTGACCCCATTTTGAAAACTAGACCCCTTAACAAATTCATCGAGGGGTGTACTGCGTATTTTGACCCCACAGTATTTGAATGAATCTAAGCAAAGCAGAAGGAAAAAGCTACGATTTTCAATTTTTTTGGCAATTTTTTAAATTTAAAAACAGTTTTTTTGTACAGTGTACATAAGAATGAAGATGTTCACCCCAAAATGGATACCCCCGTTCGTCCCGTGTTCAGAAACATACCCATTGTGGCCCTAATCTACTTACAGGATGCATGGCAAGGCCTATAAAGGAGGGAACACCCGTTGGATTTCAGGGCACAACTGAATAAATTCTAGGCCCCATTGCTTATTTGTATGGAATAAAAATTGACTCCCTAAAAATCCCCCCCCCCACACACACACACACTCTGCGCCCTTTTCGGCGTTCGCAAATCTTAGATAAAAGTAATAATGTGAACTGTGTAGTATTTCCGAAGACAGGGGTAATTACAGAGGCTGGTTGAAATGGGCCCATGGGGCAATAAAACCGTGTATCCCCCCTCCTCTCATGCTTTTTGGGGGTCATTTCTTGACCTCAGTGGTGGGTATGGGGTGTAAAAAGTGGCGTTCCGTGAGTCTCCGTAAGCTTGCGGAGGTGCGGCGGTCTCACACAGAAGGCACTCAACAAGCTGCTCCTGGAACTGCATGAAGGCAAGGCTTCCCGGGGCTTCTTGTAAATTACGTATTACAGGTAGCGGTCTGAATAACGCCGGGCTCACACAGCCGTAGACGGAATCCGCTTGCGGAGGCACGCAGCGGATCCCATCTGTGAGCCCGGCTGTGACCCTGCGTACGGCCACGTAATGTACTGCGCATAACTGCCTACTTCCACGGGCGGTCATGCGCAGTACACCTTTTTTGTTGTTTGCATTTCCTGAACCCTCGCTTAGCGATGACGCGGGTACCAGCAGCCCGTATACAACGTAGTTGTGTATGGGCAGCGGGTATATCCGCGACCATGGAGCACAATGGGCTCTATGTTGCAGATATCCACGGTAAAAGAGAACCTGCTGCGTTCTCTTTTCTGCGAGTGGATTACACAATTCCAACCCACTAATGTGAGCGGAATTGTGTAATCCAATACGATTGATCTGCGTATTACCGCGGATCAGACGCATGCGGAATCCGTAATGCCTATCCAGTCATGTGAGACCGACCTATGTTAGAGCGCTACTTTTTTATTACGTGACCGGCGACTGCTCAACGAGGCCACCTGTCACCGCTCCAGGCTCTCGGCGACCGTTGGTCGCTGGGAGTAAGGAGATTTTAAATTTCCTGGGCTCCCCGACTCCTGCGCATGTGTCCAGCATTTTGCCGGCAATCGCATGTGCAGAATTCGGGAAGGTTCACGGAGGAGGATCGCGTCGGGGTGCAAATACGCAGGCCTCTGGTAAAAAGTTTCATCTCCTCTCATTGATCGCATCGGTGAGGGGAGATGAAACTTCAAATTTTTTTTTTAACTTTTACGTAATCGCCATTATTGGATAATGGCGAACACGTGACCAGGAACCGCTCACCGCGGCCCCCCGTGAAATCTCCATGCTCTTGGCTACGTTTTGTAGCCAGGAGCAGGGAGAATTTAAATTATCCTGGCAATCCACAGCTTTTGTGCATGCGTCCGCCATGTTGGCGACGGGCGCGTGCGCAGAATCTGGGGTAAGGTCCACAGATAAATCCGGGGGCCTTATGTATGTACTTTCATCCTCCCTCACGGATATGATCCGTGAGGGGAGATGAAACGTACACTTTTTTAACTTTTTAAAAACTTTTTTTTAACTTTTTTACATTTTTTTTTACTTTATATGATCACTGTCATCCATTGGATAACAGTGATCATGTCCCTGGTGACATCCCTCTGCTCCGGCCTACACATGGCAGCCAGGAGCAGAGTGATTTTGAATTTCCCGGTGCTCGTGCCCCTCTGTGCACGCGCAGAGGGGGACTTCGGGTCCCGGAACACCGAGGACATCGGCGGACCTGAGGTGAGTATTTTCACCTCCCCTCATGGATCCCATCCATGAGGGGAGGTGAAACTTTACTTTTTTTAAACTTTTTTGCACTTTTCGGCGATCGCCATTATCCAATGGATAATGGCGATCGCGGTACCGGGGACTGCGGTGAGCAGTCCCCGCTGACATCTCCTGCCTCCCGGCTACCTACAGGAGCCGGGAGCCAGGAGATTTTAAATCTCCCGCGCCGCCGGGCCTTCTGCGCATGCGGCTGACGTAATGCCACCTGGCGCGCATGCGCAGAAGACCGACTTCGGGGCCCGGAGTGGCAGGAGAGCGGGGAGCAGTGCGGCGGACCTCGGTGAGTATTTTCAGCTGCCCTGATGGATCCGATCCATCAGAGCAGCTGAATCTTTAACTTTTTTTGTACTTTTATTTACTTTTTTGCGATGCCGATCGCAATTCCGGGGGGGGGGGGGGGGTCCGTACAGCCCGGGATGACAGCTCCATGCTGTCGGCTACCTGCGGGCACCGACAGCATGGAGCTGTCATGTCCACAACCCGAGGGGCTTTATTCTCTGCAGGACACATGTTTTTACGTCCTCAGAGAATAAAGCCCACTTCGGGAGGACGTAAAAACACTATGGGCTGGTCGTTAAGAGGTTAAAGCAAGGCATTTCCAGTAAGAGTCGATAATTAGTCACGGTAAAATCATACGTTAACTGCATTTTGAAGCTTAAGATTTAATAGCTTGAAATGTTTCAGCATGGTTTACTTTTCCAATAATTACTGTTTTCATTGCGCACAATGAAGGACTACGAAGTACAAATAACAGTTGACATTGAAACAATTTCTTCGTATTTTGCATTAGAATTCGCTAGCAAATGGAATTAAAGTGCACATCTACTGTGATGCATACGCCAAGTACTTTATGGCACTGATTTGCCTTGGAATGGTTCCTGCTTCCAATCTAACATCCGATATGCTGGCGCTGTTGTCACTTTCTCTTGGCAGAAGGTTGTGTAAACGGAAGTAAGCGTAAGTAGCGGCAATAAAACGACAAGTATACAAGGGGACCATGTGGACCGAGAAGCTCCGCTGTGTTAAACATTACCTAGGTTCTGCTTGTCTCTTTATGTCATTCTGTGTAATTGCTTTGTAGCAACAGGGGATGTAGGAAATCTAAATTGGAAACAGGAGCTTATTTGATTGTCCCAAGTATTCATTTTGTAACATGACAAAGCTCAAGGTGAATCCCTGCTAAGCGTCTAAGACCACTTGAATTAGCGCTACATCTCTTTTCCAATAGGCAGGCGGCATTCATCAAATATTCCAAATTTGTAGGTCGGATGCCGAGCGGATAATCAGGTGTTTTTGCAGATGAACAACATCAAGGAAATAAAAAGACTTTTTTTTTCTAATCTGATTATGTTTTGCAAACATGTAAATCAGCATATGGGGAGCTTCCTGTAGGCACTTATTTCAAGCTCTAATAAAAGCCTAAAAATCCAATTATACAGCCTGGAAAAAAAAGGCAGCAGGAGCTAAAAATATCGAAGTGTTTGAGTCAGCACAGCAGGGAATGGTTTATAGAGCAATCATTCATTGTGAATAGGGCCTCCTCGGTACAACAGTGGCAACTCCAGCCCATTAGAATAATCAGCTTTCAATGTTTTAACCGCTTCTAATGCTTTCTACTTAATTATCTTTTTTTTTTTTTTTTACAGTCCAGACGAAGAATTGTTATGAGCGCCTATTTATAGTTGAACTCGTCCCTGTGAATGGAACCTGACCTCCGCCGCTTTACTAACAACACGAAGATATGTTGTATGTCTTCTTTCAATGTCACCCATTAGATCTCATTGCTTTCAGGTCACTTCCAGAAACATAGCAACAGAGAGGAAAAAAAACTAATTTGGAAGAACAGAGGCATCTGTTATATAACAAAATCCATCTTTATGCTATTTGCTTCCCGCTACCGTTTACGCTTGCTGAATTTATTTACTGCAGCGCATGTTGCTTCGTCCTCTGATTACATTGACAGTGGAGATTTAAAGGAATATTCATTATAAAAAAGAAGTAGTTTCATGTATTTTAGTAATGCAATGTATCCAACAGGCGGACAAGTTGTGACATAGTAACAGAGTCACAACAGGGCAGCTTAAGATGAGGATATGCGCTAATACACTAGCCTCAGCGCAACATCTTTGAGCAGTGAAAGGGCGCTTATTACTGTACTTTTTGCACACACACACCCCTTCCGGGGTTTGAAAGGCATTTAGCCTAATGAAGTCTAGATGCGGAAATTTTTTTAAGGAATGGTTGAGTGTATTGCACATTCGTACGTATATTGAGTGTGTATTTGCGCACCTTTCATAGACTTCTATCGTGTCCTGAGTGCGCAAATACATAGAAAAATAGAGCAGGACCGACTTTTTTGTATGCGTAATACAGGCTCATGAGAACAAACCCATTGATATCATTCTCTTAAACAAAATGCGCGAGTGATTGATTTCAATAGGTTCCTTCACATTGAGTGTTTTTGAACCCACATTTCCGTCGGACAACAACATGCTCTATTTTATGCACTTACTTTGATTACACGGCGTTCATTGATAACACTGGGGACTAATTAGGCTGCAGACCTGGTTCAAAATAGGCCTAGCTACGCAAACAAATACAGTAAGCAGCGTAGGAACGCTTCTGAGAACACATCATAGTGCTCCATTCACAGTGCAATCACATCATCCTTTAGTGAGCATATTCATGCATACGCTCAAAATCACAGAGGCAGAGGGAACTAATTTATATAAAAGCCCAAATCACAGAAGATCCCTAAAATAATAATTCTTTATTTAAGTTCCGTTAAAAAACGTTGGGCTGGAAACAATCACTAAGCAGTGGAGACACAACAAAAATAAACAAAAATATAGTGATAAACAAAACATGTGCTCATAGACGTCACAGTGTAATGATAAAAGGGAGTTCGAAGAAGAGACTTTACTTAGTAGTCCGTGATGTTTGACATGTCATTATGATACAATAGGAACACCCCATTAGGAGGAATATATGGGTAGAAAACAGAATACTGCCAGTGTCTCAGAAACTGATTTAACGTAGGTCTGGGGTATTTGATACATTTATAATTCGGTGTGATGTATTACACTCGTATTCCAAGTTTCCTTCTTTTTCAGTTAGTACACTGTCAAAACAATTTCTACCCTTGTATAATTAGCCTAAACGCAATAAAAGTGATCAAAAAGCCGTATATACCCCAAAATGGTACATATACAAACTACATCGTGTCACGCAAAAAATAAGCCCTCAAAAAACTCCATCCATGGAAAAATAAAAAAGTTATAGGACTTTGAATGCAGTGATTTAGAAAAAAAAAAGATTTCCAAAAAAAGGGATTTTATTGCGGAAAAGTGGAAAAACCTGAAATAAATATAAAAATTTTGGTATCGATGTAATCGTACCGACCCGCGGAAAATATGTATTGTGTCATTTATGCTGCATAATTAACGCTGTAAAACAAAAAATCTATGGCAGAATTGATGTGTTTTATCTCCGTGCTATCATAAAAAAATTAATAAAATTTTTACAATATAGTCTATGCACCTATAAACAGCACCAATAAAAACTACAGTTCGCCACACAAAAAACAAGCTCTTACATGGCCACGTCAATGGAAAAATAAAAAAAATTATGGCTCTTGAAAAATGGAGATGAAAATCCGGCAAAAATCGTTGCGATGTTAAGCACAAAATAGGCTATGTCATTAAGGGATTAATAACTATACATAAAGATATCAGGGGACAATACAGAGATCGCTCCCATCATCTATTTATACCCAGGACTGTAACAACGGGGCGCTCTAATAACTGTATAGATATATCAGGGGTCAGTACAGAGATCTCTCCCATCATCTATTTATACTTGGGACTGTAACAAGGGGGAGCTCTAATAGCTACAGTGTTTCCTCAAAAATAAGACACTGTATTATATAAATTTTTGCCCCAAAAATTTTCGGGGGGGAAGCCTTATAGTCACCCGATCCATGGCGTCCCGATGCCTCCTGATGGTCTTCAGCAGTGCTGCGGTAGTCTGCGTCCTCCCTGTCGGACATCTGAGCTTCTTCCTGGTGACGGGGGCCTTGAATACCCCACCTCCAGCAAAGCGAGTGCTGTGATTGGCTAATCGAGCGCCAGCAGGCAATCACATCTGGCACTCAATGTGCCAATTACAGCCACTCAGTGAATTACATCACTGAATGGCTGTGATTGGCTCATCGAGTGCCGGCTGTGATTGGCTGCTGGCACTCAATTAGCCAATCACAGCGCTCGCTTTGCTAGAGGTGGGGTATTCAAAGCCCCGTCACCAGAAGAAGCTGAGATGGCAGACAGCGAGGACTCTGCAGTTTGCCGCAGCGCCACCAGAGACCATCAGGACGCCGCGGACCAGGAGAGTATTTATTTGGGGGGGGGGGGGCAGGTTAGCTAGGTCTTATTTTTGGGTGAGGCCTTACATTTCAAGCCTCCCCTAAAAACTGGGGTAGGTCTTACTATCGGGGTAGGAGCTACTTTCGAGGAAACACGGTATCTATGAGATCTATACATGTGCTATTCTATAGCAACTGAGGCTGTGGGGGGTTGTAGGGGATGCATAACTCACTCCGGATGATCAGGGGCGGAGTAAGAGTGAGTGAGTTACATGATCTGCCCCTGATCACATAATGGTGACATCATCAAAGGTCCTTCATCCAAAGTAAGCACACCGCTGTTGTCTGCCTAGGTGTTTGTTAGTGTTCTATAGCAAATGAGGCTGCAGGATTTGTAGGGATGGAATACTAAAGAACACCGACAGAAGCCGTGTGCTTACAGGACCTGTCATCATGTCACCAGCATGTGATCAGTCACCTGTGTGGGAGCAGTTTGGTGGTCACATGACCAGGCGGTGATCAGTGTATGCAGGACTCTGCTATGCTGCTTTTCATCCCTGTTGTATGAAGAATGTATGTAGCAGAGCTGTATATGATGTGCATGTAGCAGAGTTGTGTGTATGTCATGTACATGTAGCAGAGCTTTGTGTGTGTGACGTGCATTTAGCAGAGCTGTGCTGGCGCATTGCACCACGGGAAACACTAGTACTACCGTATATAATTTCCTAATAATTCCTAGTCTATTTATACCCAGGACTGTGACTGCAACAAGGAGGACGCCCTCTACATCTAGAGGAAAGAAGGTTTCTATACAACATAGAATGGGGTTCTTTACTGTAAGAGCAGTGAGACAGTGGGACTCTTTCCTGAGGATCTGGTGATGGCGAATTCAAAGAGTTTAAGTGGGGTCTTTGTTACTATGTTTTGTATGTATTGGAAAACTGTACAAATATAAAAAACACTCATTGCTGTTTTGATTTATAAAAAACCATAAAATCTGTGTTTTTTTCATTGTTTTATTGGACATCATCTACTGCTGAAGATAAGTCACTTAGCAATTGCAATATATGATGTATGGATAGAATCCAGTAAACATTATGAGGTAAAGGATGCATGGTCTTTATCAGTTAAAGAGTGGCAGGAGTTTAGAAGCATCAGATACCTTATATGAAGATCGTTTATCTTGACGCCACTATAGTAAGCTGCTCTCTACATGAAAAAATGGTTCACTAATTCACTTTATAACACTGGCTTGACTCATGCACACGAGGCAGCGATTCTGCTGTGGAAGTGATTTTTGTTCTAGGCATATCTCATAAAGGAGATTAAGAGACATATTTATCATCAGAGCGCAGGGTGTCATTGTATATATTTTAGACTAGATCACCATCGCATAAAACTTTTCTAACATCCAATATATAAAGACTTACGGTATATCTTTGTGCTTCCCCAGACTCTCATCATTACTGCCTTACACTCAAATAATATACAGCAAGTTCAGTATGTTTGAATTACAAAAACCTGTATGCATAAAATACATTTTAAAGGTTTCTTGTATGGGTAAATGCAAATCAATGTCAGGAACACGTGAATACTATTCAATTTGGCACTACATGTATTGCAGTAAAAAAGCAAACACAATTCTGGGATGTATTAAGAGAAGCTTAGTATCTAGATCACATGAGAGGGGAAACTAACTGATTCATAGTTAACAGGGAGAAATGCAAAGTCCTACATTTTGGCAAGAAAAATAAAAAAGCACATATAGAATAGGAGCAATTGGGCCAAGCAGCAGCACATGTGAAAAAATAGTAGAACATAGATTGAATGTAAGTCAACAGTGTGATGCAACAGCAAAAAAGGTTAGCACAATTCTGGGATGTATTAAAAGAAGCATAGAGTTTAGATCACGCGAGGTAATTATCCCCCTCTACTCTTCCTTAGTCAGACCTCATATGGAATAATGTGTCCAATTCTGGGCACTCAAATTTTAAAAAGACATCAACAAACTGGAGCAAGTTCAGAGAAGAGTTACCAAGATGGTGAGCGGTCCGCAAACCATGTCCTATGAGGAACGATTAAAGGATCTGGGAATGTTTAGATTGCAAAAAAGAAGGCTGAGAGGAGACTTAATAGCTGTCTACAAATATCTGAAGGGCCGTCACAGTGCAGAGGTATCAGCCCTATTCTCATTTGCACAGGGAAAGACTAGAAGCAATTGGATGAAACTGAAAGGGAGGAGACACAAATTAGATATCACATGGTGAGGTGGATCAATGAGTTGAGCAGGTTGCCATGGGAGGTGGTGAGTTCTCCTTCAATGGAAGTGTTCAGAAGCTGTCTGGGATGATTTTGTCATCCTGCATTGAGCAAGGGGTTAGATCCGATGACGCTGGAGGGGTCCAACTCTACCATTCTAGGATTCTATGTAGATGTTCTTCACTCATCAAGCTCTACATAGACAGGAGATTGTTGTTGACTAGAGATGAGCGAGCACCAAAATGCTCGAGTGCTCGTTACTCGAGTCGAACTTTTAGTGCTGCTCGAGAGTTCGTTTCGAGTAACGAACCCCATTGAAGTCAATGGGCGACTCGAGCATTTTTGTTTATTGCCGATGCTCGCTAAGGTTTTCATTTGTGAAAACCTGGGAAATTCAAGAAAGTGATGGGAACGACACAGAAACGGATAGGGCAGGCGAGGGGCTACATGTTGGGCTGCATCTCAAGTTCCCTGGTCCCACTATTAAGCCACAATAGTGGCAAGAGTGAGACACCCCCCTTCCCTGCACTGTCAGTGTAAAGATCGTTCTCCTCTGCAACAGCTGTAGCAGCTGTGGAAGAGAAGAACGATGTTAGCCCATTGAATTCAATGGAGCCAACAATACAGCCGGCTCCATAGAAAGCAATAGGCTGCCGGCGATCGCGGGATGAATTGTCGGAAGGGCTTAAATATATAAGCCCTTCCCTGCAATTCATCCAGAAATGTGTAAAAATAAAAAAAATATATACTCACCTTGTCCCGGCAGACGGAGTTCAGCGCGGCCGGCCTGCAGTGGGTGTGAAGGGGGTGTGAGTCAGACCTGCCCCTGATTGGCTCAGCGCTGAGCCAATCAGAGGCAGGTGTCACTCACACCCATTCATGAATTCATGAATGGGTGAGTGAGTGCTGCCTCTGATTGGCTCAGGGGCAGCTCTTAGCTGAATGACACTGTGAAAGAAGCCTAAGACGTTACCAACAGATTTTAACGTAGTCCAGGAAATGAGTCATATTGAGAAAGCTTACGCTGAGGGCCTAGATCATGCATGTAAATTAGCACGGTTTAGGTACAGGTACGGGTACAGATGGAGGGGGGGGGGGGGGCAGTTGAACTTTTGCACCTGGGCCCCTGAGCCTTTATGTATGCCCCTAGAGCGGACCCTGCCATCGTTCGCACGTGTGAACGAGTAAAAGGAGCCTTAGGGCTTTAACACGTGAGCTTATGCATTTGTGCGCATGCCTCAGCATAATGTATTCGTGCTATGTACAAGGGGTTTTTGCACACGTATACTTTACTTTTTGTGCACACAGAGCATGTTCATTTGCGGATGGCAGACAAACACAACCCCATTTAAATAGCTTGTATTTAGCCTAACCAGTTACAGATATATACAATAAAAATTTTCCTCCTTTGTAGCTATTTGAGGCCTTGTTTTTTGTGGGTTGTAGATTTCTAGACGTCATTTTAGAGTTAAAGGAGTTGTCCCGCCGTGACAATGCAATGTAAGCACTTCTGTATGGCCATTACAATGCCCTTTGTAATATACTTTGTGCATTGTATATGAGTCTGTCGTTCCTGGATCTGACAAATGTTTGCTGCCGGCTTCTCCACTCGTTGGGCATGTGCAGAAGAGGTCGATGGTCTGTGAATGAGCGTTTGAATAGCTCGCGCACGTGCAGTAGCTCCAGTCAGGCCAAGTTCGCGCTTCTGTATCTTCGCGCGTGCACAATCGTGATCGTCGTTCCCGCATAGAAGATTCATCAACTGGACTGTCTGCCTGCGGTGAGGATCCAGCTGTCAACCATGACTGTCATGGGGGGGTTGCTGACAACTAGTCACTGCAGGGGGAGTGCTGACAACTAGTCGCGTCGGGAAAGAGGGGGGTGTGGCTACCACTGTAACCTGTCATGCTGAGGGGGAGGGGTTTGTCACAGTAATTTTCCACGCAGGGGTAGGTCTGTCGTTGTAACTCATCCGGCAGCGGGGCTGTGGGGCTGTCACTATAACTTGCCGTGTCGGGGCGGGGTGGGGGGTGTGGGGTTGTCACTATAACTTGTCACGCCAGGGGTAGTGTCTGGCTATCACCGTAATTTGTCGCATCAGGGAGGGGGTTGTCACAGTAATTTGTTGCAAGGGGCGGCTGTCACAGTAATTTGTCACGTGGTGGGGGGAGGGGGCTGTCACAGTAATTTGTCGTACTGGGGGGGCTGTCACAGTAATTTGTCGCGCGTGGGAGGTGTCACCATTACTTCTGGGGGCAGTGTTGGGGATGGGGGGGTGTCACCATTACTACTGGGGCAACTATTGGGGATTACTATTACTACTGGGGCAGCTATTTGGGGATCCCTTTTACTGTTGGGGCCATTATTGGGGGTCACTATTACTTCTGGGGTAATTATTGGAGGTCACTATTAGTGCTGGGGCAATTATTGGGGGTCACTATTACCACTGGTGCAACTATTGGGGGTCACTGTTACCACTGGGGCAACTATTGGGGTCACTATTACCACTGGTGCAACTACTGGGGTCATTATTAGTGCCGGGGCACCTATTGGGGTCAATATTAGTGCTGGGGCAATTATTGGGGGTCACTATTACTGATGGAGCAATTATTGGAGGTCACTATTAGTGCTGGGGCAATTACTGGGGGGTCAGTATTACTACTGAGCAATTATTGGGGGCCAGTATTACTCCTGGGCAATTATTTGGGGTCACTATTACCACTGGGGCAATTATTGGGGGTCACTATTACTGTTGGGGCAATTATTGGGGGTCACTATTAATGCTGGGACAATTTTTGAGGGTCACTATTACTGCTGGGGCAATTATTGGGGGTCACTATGACCACTTGGACAACTATTGGGGGTCACTATTACTGCTGGGGCAATTATTGGGGGTCACTATTAGTGCTGGGGCAATTATTTGGGGTCAATATTACTGCTGGGCAATTATTGGGGGCCAGTATTACTGCTGGGGCAATTATTGGGGGTCACTATTACCACTGGGGCAATTACATGGGGTCCCTATTACTACTGGGGCAACCATTGGGGGTCACTATTACTGTTGTGGCTACTATTCTTGGGGCACTGATGCTCTTGCTGCTACTATTGTGGGGCACTGATGCTGATGGGCCTGCTATTGTGGGGGCACTATTACTGCTGTGGAGATAATTGTGGGGGCACTGATGCTGCTGGGGCTACAATTGTGGGGCACTGTTACTGCTGTGGCTACAATTGTGAGGGCTATAATTGTGTACTGCTGTGGCTACTATTGTGGGGGCACTATTACTACTGTGGCTATAGGTGTAGGGGCACTGATGCTGCTGTGGCTACTATGGAGGGAGCACTTATGCTGATGTGGCTAATATGGAGGGGGCACTGATGCTGCTGTGGCTACAATTGTGGGGGCACTATTACTGCTGTGGCTATAAGTGTGGGGGCACTATTACTGCTGTGGCTACTATGGAGGGAGCACTTATGCTGATGTGGCTAATATGGAGGGGGCACTGATGCTGCACTGTGTGATGGCACAATGTTAGGTGGGGCACTGTGTGGGAGTACCATGTGGCGGCATTGTGTTATGTGGGAGCACTGTGCTATGTGGGAGCATTATGTTATGTGGGGTCACTGGGGGGGGGGGCACTGTGGAGGGGCAGTGTGGGAGTACCATGTGGGGGCATTATGTGGGAGCATTATGTGGGAGCATGGTGTGGTGGCAGTGTGTGGGAGCACTATGTTATGTGGGGGCACCATGTGGGAGCACTATGTAGCTGCACCATGGGAGCACCATGTGGGGGCACCATGTGAGGCACTATGTTATGCGGGGGCACTGTGGGAGCACCATGTGAGGGCACTATGTAGGAGCACCATGTGTAGGGCACTGTGGGGGCATCGTGTAGGGGCACTATGTTATATGGGGGCACCATGTGGGAGAACTATGTTATGTGGCGGCACTGTGTCATGTCAGAGCACTATGTTATGTGGGGTGACTGCGGGGGCACTGGTTATGTGGGATCACTGTGTTATGTGGGGGCACTATGTTATGTGGGGGCACTGTGTAGGGCACCATGCTATGTGGGGGCACTGTGAGATCACCATGTGGGGGCACTATGCTATATGTGAGCACTATATGGGAGCACTGAGTGGGGAAACTGTGTGTGCACCATGTGGGGGCACTATATAGGTGCACCGTGTGGGGCACTGTGGGTGCACCATGGGGGGGGGGGCACTGTGTGGGGGCCATTTTGTGTTGGCTTTATGTGGGAGCACTGTGGGGGCACTATGTCGGAGCAGTGTGTGGGGGCAATATGTTATGTGGGGGCACCATGTTATGTGGGGGCACTGTGTGGGGCACTAAGTTATGTGAGTGCACTATGTTATGTGGGGGCACTGTGGGAGCACCATGTGGGGGCACCGTGTGGGGCACTATGTTATGCAGGGGCACTGTGGGAGCACCATATCGGGGCATTATGTTGGAGCACTGTGTGGGGGAACTGTGTGTGCACCATGAGGGGGCACTATGTAGGCGCATCATGTGCGGCACTGTGCGGGGCACTGTGTGGGGAGCACTATATAGGTGCACCATGTGGAGCACTGTGGCTGCACCATGTGGGGGCACTATGTGGGGGCAGTGTATGTGTGGGCACTATGTGGAGGCACTATGTGAGAGCACTATGGGGTGCACTATGTTATGTGGGGGGCACCATGTTATGCTGGGGCACTGTGCGAGCACCATGTCGGGGCACTATGTAGAAGCACTGTGTGGGTGAACTGTGTGTGCGCCATGTGCGGGCAATGAGTAGGTGCACCATGTGGGGCACCATGATGGGGCACTATGTAGGTGCACTATGGGGGGGGGGCACTGTGAGGGGTTACTTTCACTTTTAATTACTTTCAATGGAACAGCATTGTGATCTCCTGCTAGAGCTGTGACAGCTCTGACAGGAGATTTCTTTTGACAGCACATTAAATAAATAAAATGGAGAGCAAAATATCGTCTTTTATGTGTAATGCTGTATTGTATAATGCTTTCACTTTACAGGGCATTACTGCTAAAAAAAATCACTTTGGGCAGCGGGACAACCCCTTTAAACCCTCCATGACGTATCGGTACGTCATGGAGCGGCGGGGTATGTATGAAGAGAGGTTGCGTGGCAACCTCTCTTCATACAGTGCGGGCGTCAGCTGTTTATAACAGCTGACACCCGCGGGCAATACCCGCTATCGGCCGTTCGGGGCTATTAACCATTTAAATGCCCAGAACGATGTGAGATCGGGGGAGCCGTGCAGGTGTCATGGCAGCCGGGGGCCTAATGAAAGGCCCCAGGGCTGCCTTACCAGACTGCCTATCAAGCCATCCCCGTGGGGTGGCTTGATAGACTGCCTGTTAAATTGCAGTATGACGTAATGCTATATCATTACGTCATACTGCAGGAGCGATCGAAGCATTGCATGTTAAAGTCCCCTAGGGGGACTTCAAAGTAAAGGAAAAAAAAAAATCAATAAAGTTTTTTTAATTGTAAAAAAAAAAATAAAAGTTATAAAAGTTTAAATCACCCCCCTTTTGCCATATCGATTATTAAAAAATCTAAATTGTAAAATAAAAATATGTATTTGGTATCGTGCGTCCGTAAAATTCCGATCTATCAAAGTAGCACATTATTTTTCCCACACGGTGAATGTCGTCCGAAAAAAAAATAAAGAAATGCACTTTTTTAGTTACCCTGTCTCCCAGAAAAAACGTAATAAAAAGCGATCAAAAAGTCGTATGTACTCCAAAGTGATACTATCGTAAACTACAGGACATCCCGCAAAAAATGAGCGCTTGCTCAACTATGTCGACAGAAAAATAAAAAAGTTATTGCGCGCACAAAATGACCACAGAAAATAATTGAAAATAATTAAATGGCTTTGGAAAAAAAAAAAAAAAAAAAGAGTAGTATAGTAAGTAATAACCTATACAAGTTTGGTATCGTAGTAATCGTACCAACCCATAGAGTAAAGTTATCATGTCGCTTTTGTTGCCGTTTGTGCCCCGTATAAACAAGACGCACTAAAAAAATGGCGAAATGTCTTTTTTTTTTCATTTTACTCCACTTAGAATTTTTTAAAGTTTTTCAGTACATTATATGGTACTTTAAATAGCACCATTGGAAAATACAACTCGTCCCGCAAAAAACAAGCCCTCATACAGCGACGCCGATGGATAAATAAAGGAGTTACGATTTTTTTGAAGGGGGGGAGGAAAAAACGAAAATGGAAAAAGAAAAAGGGGCCACGTCATTAAGGGGTTAATATAAGGTAAGACTTTGTTGAACTTTAAATATCCATTTACTGCCCAGAAACATATTATATTGTGTTTGTATGAAACTATCCGAATGTATATGTTAGATCAATTTCCCATGTAAAACATTCAGAGCATGGAGGGTTAATTCATAGCTTGACAAATTAATAATGGATTCACCATCTTAAAGGGGTATTCCAGAGAACAGGCAAGATTTCCCTAATGTTTCCACTTCTTGCCATTATTCCAAACATCCATGTAAATAATCACACTGAACTCCAGTCCCTTTTGCTAACCACCGCCACCGCGGTTTTCAGCCAGCTACCGATTTCTACATTGTTATTTAAAATTGGCACTGGAGAGTGCAAAAACTACATTTCTCATAATGCCCCATTGTACAAACCTTGACGTCATTTCAGAATTTGAAGGCACTGATCATGCCTGACCAGTAAAACAGCGGAGCTTACAGGTCATAACCATGAGATACCAATGGAGAACTAAGCAGGGGACGGGGAGGGATCACAGGTGAAGCCATATCTTTGCAATTTTGTAAAACAAGTTATAGGATTATTTTGCAGAATTACATGTTATCGCATTATGTAGCATTTTCTTACTTTCACTTTGAATCATCAAAATATTCCTTAAACGAGGCAACAGTATGTATATGACGAGCACTATAAGTTTATAGAGTTGTGAGAAGATGTGTTTTTTTTTTGTTTTTTTTACCTATTATAGACATTTTTGTAATTTTGCAGTCAGCCAAATACACACATATCTTTGTTAATAGGAAATATAGGTTTTATAGCCAGATACATGTTACAATTACTGGTATTAATAATTGGAGATATAAGCTGTCCTGTTATTACAGCGAAGAGCAAGTGCAGCTGCTTGACATTAAAGGGGTTCTGTCAATACAATCTGCATTTTTTTCCAATAAATCTGCCCTGCCGGCACAGGCTGTTGTAAATAACACATACAAAACGTTTTTTTTTCAGACGTAGTACTTACCTAGGCTCCATTTTTCACCTCCATGCTTTGTTTACATGTTCAGCTCCTCCTGCTAGAAGGCCAACTCCCAGAGCTCCCTGCTGTGGCGACCACCTCCACCCTCACAGAGCTACTTCTGCCCATTCAGTGCAGTGAATAGAGCTGTGCAGTCCTGCCTACAGTCTACCAAAATCTGCTAGTGTTTCTCTAGTGATGTCATAGAAACTTGAAATTTGGCACAAGCATTGATTATGTCATCAATAGGAAAAGCTAATGGGTCCCAACTCCATTATTCAATTCTTAGTGCAAAAGAATTAGTGTCCAAATTTTACGTACGGAATCTAATTCTCTCACTTCCTGATGTCATTTTATATAAAGGAAACGTCGCATGGTTACCTCCACGTGGTGTTTCCTCGGTAACGCAAAGTACCAAATTAACTCAGGCGAAGCCGGTTATATCAGCTAATTATATATATACACATACATACATTTGAAAGGCCATAAGGTTTTTTCTTTTGTAAAAAAACACGCGTGGCAGGACAAGCTTGAACTTCTATTGGCTAATAGAAATGTATTCTGTCCGACAACAATGTCAGGGATACATTTCTATCGGCCGAGAGTGCACATCGCCAGATCCTTGTCTGGCCCATGCACATAAGTAGTGCTCTCTGGCAGGCGGGCACACGCACTGCATCCTCGCGCATGCGCAGTCTCGCCCGGGTTCGCACGTGCGTAGTCGCGCTGTAGTCTCGCGCGGCTGCCGTTTATTCTGCACTTCCTGACTAGGCAATGAACGCTACGTCACGAGTGACGTATGCGTACATTGACCTGAAGGAAGCAGAATGTAACACAATGTACGCTACATCACCAGATCCAGCTAAATCGGGCAGCTGCAGGTCACGGACCGAAGTAACAAGAGACTCCAGGAGAAGATTTAGGAGAAGAAGAGGTAAGCAGGCTGCCTGGGGAGCAATAGGTAAGTATATAATTTTTTGTTTTTAATGACAGAACCCCTTTAATGACACTAACAAAAAAATAAGATGTTAGATTGATAACATAGTAGAGAGACATAATCTTATGAAACACTAAAAAGACTTATTCACTATAAAATTTCATATGTGATCAGTTGTGTTGTGGATACATAACTAAAGGGGTCGTCCCAGGATCACTTGTTATCTCCTATCAACAGGATAGGGGATTACTTGCTGATTGGTGCGGGTTTCACAAGCGCACCGTCGCTCCCTTTCACTTTCAGTGAGACTGCTGGAGATAGCCAAATGGGAAGTGCTTGGGTATTTCCATCATCCCCAATGAAATGAATAGAGCTATGTATGTGCTCCATTCATTCAGACATCACTGCAAGGGGTGAAGCGAGCCCACATTGACAGGCAGAGGAAGACACTGGACCCCCATTCTCGAAATTCATGTAGGTTTTAGCTGTGATACTACCATCGATCAATAAGTTATTCCCTATCCTGTGAATAGGATATAATATGTGATCCTGGTAGAACCCCTATAACCCCTTCCCGCTATAGGATGTACATTTACGTCCTGCAGTGGCGGGGTATGTATGAAGAGGGATCATGCGGCAATCTCTCCCTCTATTCATCACGGCTGCTGGCTGTTTCTTACAAAAAATCTTTCCTGACTCTATAATGGCAGTCAGAATAATCCCTGGATCAACGTTTTGAAAGTTCCTACCCGACTCCAAGACCAAGATCAACAACCCCAAGGGCTAATGCCCACAGATGGATTTCTGCAGCATTGTACGCGGCGGAAATCTGCGGCGTTAAATAAAACGCGGCATGTTCTAAATGCCACGGGGATACATGCGTCCGGCTTACACTGTAGTCAATGTAAGCCGGCCGTCATGCTATAATTTTGCTGTAGCAGAGGTTTTGTGTGAATACGCGGCCGCGTCAGCTGACACTGCCGGCACAGCATGAGCTGTACTGCACATGCGCGCTGGCCCTCCATGTGGGATGCGTACGGAGGAGCAGGAGTGGTAAGTATGGGGGTTAGGGGGGGGGGGGGGTCGTGGTGGCCTCTGCTGTGATATTCCACTGGCAGAGTCTGTCACGGCCGTGGGCATGAGCCCTAATACGGCATATGAACAAAGGCTGACCTGATGGGAAAAGCCCTTTAATACACCACATGTCAGCATGCATATAACTGCTACAACATCCAGACCGACTAGACTGATTCTAATAACCTTACTTGGGAAGATCATGTGCTCCACCTGCAATAGAGGTACTGAAATGCAGGCATTTTAGGTCATGTGAAACTTCACCATGTCTTGATTATAAATAAATGTAACCCTTTCCAATCCACTGTCTGACATCTTCCTACATTCTGATTGAAGCTTGTGCAGCTCTAATGTCAGAAGACGTCCGACAGGACATTCTTACTGTCTATTGCCAGCCACTCTGCTGTCGGAGCCTCTCTGGTGCACACACACTGGCTTTAGTCAGCAGGTGGCACCGTTGTATAACAGCAAAAAGAGAAAGCCTTTTAGAAAACCCTGAATCCAAAATTGGATAATATGTTAAATTATTTTTACAGGTCATTACGATTATGTCAATACCAAATTTATATACTTTTTTTCTTTTTTGCAACTTTTTCACACTTAAAATAATTTTTCTTTTCTTTGGCAGTGGTGCTGTGTGAGGGTTTTTTTCTTTCGTCGAATGAGCTGTACTTTTAAATGGTACCATTTATTAATCCATATGACATTTTGATCGCTTTCTATTCCGTTCATTAAAGTGAGATAGGCAAAATTAGCTATTTTTTCTCTGGGTCATTGCAAACGCAGTGATACCAGATTTGTGATTCTTTTTTTCAATCTTTTTTTTTTACATAGCAAAGGAGGAAAAGTTATTTATTTTACTATTTTTAAATACTATAGCTGGCAGACCAGAACACCATATTCAAGCTGCCAGGTGCCATAGCAACCCATGTGATCACATTGCAGCGGTCTGATGGTCGACAAAGCCTGATGGTCGATCAGACTTTTAATTACTGATGCTGCATTGACCATGGTATGTAAAGGATTAAACAGCGGGAATCAGAGGTTTCTCCGATCCCTGCTGTTTGAGCAAATGCCAGGCTGTTATCCAACAGCCGAGCGCCTGCTCTCCCTGACACAGGAGACCTGTGCCAGCCTTTTGATGTAGTGTAGTTAAGGGGTTAAACCAACACATACAATTGTGACAGTAGTATATAAGTCATGGTAATATACTCACTAGCTATTGAGTGCGTGAACAATTAGATGATCCAAGAAAACAGCAACTTTTGGGGGGTTGTTAATAGAGTTGAGCGAACATACTCTGCCGAGCTTGATTCTCGTTTGAGTATTAGAGTACTCGATAGTGCTCGTTACTCGAACGAGCATCAAGCCGTGTTCGACCCTGCCACAGTTTTTGGCTCCTCCCCGTTGTGACGTGCCTGTTTTGGCCCCTCCCCGCCGCGACGCAGCATGCGTCAATGGCAAATTTTTTTGTCTGGCAGGCAGGGGAGAGAGACGAACCTAGGGGAAAAAAAAGCTTGGCACCCGGCGTCCCACATACAAAAATGCTCAAGTCTCCCATTGTAGTCAATGGGGTTCGTTACTCGAGTGAAGCTCTCGAATTTTACGAAAAGCTCGACTCGAACAATGCGGACCCGAGCATTTGTGTGCTCACTCATCTCTAGTTGTTTACTCTTTAAATAAAATGTCTTGTGCCTCTAATTTAGGACATGTGCTGCAGAGACGAGTCTGGTGGAGAAAATGGAATATGACAGAACATACATATTAACACTATTTCATCCTGCTTTCTTCCAGCACTTTTTCTAGCACAGATTTTTTTAGTTTAGAAATAGTATAAGGGAAGAAGATGAGGATATGCTACATAATACCAGCCATTCCGGAAGGTCTGTGTGAGCAGATTTATGTCATTCATCCTGTGCGGCTGGGAAATAGTGAATAACAAGTAATTACGCTTTAGTGTTTTGCAAGTGAAATGCATAGAGTACGTTTTGTACAGTAACTTTTTTTCTCCTCGTGTGCTATAAATTTGCTTCCAAGCACTCTATATAATTAGAAATGCAAATTGTATCTGGAACGACATGCAGGTCTCATTTTAATTTGGAGAAGTAAGTCTATAGCCAATATAGAGGTCATATCAATATCTTAGCAAAAACCTCTAACAGATTGTAAGATCAAACAAATGGAAAGTGAAGAGGGATTATATGTGTGGGGGTCTTCCTCTTCCTTTTAAAGGGAAAGTATCATTAAAAAAAATCTTTATATAACACCTAAAGAACCAGAAACTTTTTAGGGATTTTCCCCATGTGGTGATTCTACTGCCCTATTTTTTTTTCTTCAGCTATCAAAATAATTTTTGTTGCGTTTTTTTTTCTTGACATATAGGCTATTTTTTAAATTCTTTTTTTCCCTGAATTTTTTTCCATTTTTTTAGTTTTACCAGGGGCCAAATTCTAAAAAAAGATTTTTGTTAAATCTAGTTTATTTTTTTAAATTAGTATTACGCAGAAATAAAGTACGGTCATACGTTCCTCATTTTGTTTCAGACGTATTGATATATTACATGTCTAGTCTTGGATTAAAGGGCGCATGTGGCAAAAGTTTGGGTTGTGTCAGTGGTGGGTCATTTTCTTTTTTTATATATATTTTTATTTTATTCTATATTTTTTTTTACTTATTTTTGAAACAATTTTTTTAACACCTATATTCCCCACGATGTCATATAAGACATCGTGGGGAATAATAATGTGATCTGGGGGTCAATCACATTGTCTTTTCTTTTTTTCTTTAATGTCACACTTTTCCACGGTAGGTGGGGCATCCATAGGAGCCCCAGTTGCAGGGGGAAACTCCCCCCCCCCACCCCCCCCGTAGTGACAATAGCCACTAATAGAGCTGATCTGGGCTTGCTAGAACCTGCAGCTCTGCTGTGGCATGGGTCACTCGGCAGTTACATGATAGCAGTGTCGGATAGCAGAGGTGACACTTCCGCTTACTCTTTTCACTATATAGCACTAATTGAGCAGTTTTTACCCGCTTCTCTTCCAGGTCCTCAGGACCAAGGACCAAGTGCTGTAAATATACGGGGCTTGGTCATTAATGGGTTTAAATGGGATTATATTAAAAATATTGTTATATATTGTTATAAAAGCTATAAAAACCCAGTAATATTCCAATTTTCATGTTATCTACTGTGACACATACCTGTGGATTGATGCTTTCTGTTTCCATGAACTCGATGTACCTTTCAGCTTTCGTGTTCGTAGAGCGGGGTCGGTAAGTGTGTTTATACCTATTAGAGTGTGGGGAATTTAATGACAGATGACGTCTTTATTTTACTCCTAGAGTCCTAAAAAGGCACAAAACAAAAATTCACTCACTGCTCAGCCTCTGCGTTGGTGCGACAGTTCAGGATGGCGCAGCAGCTGATGCATGGCGGCAGCATATTTTTTTCAAAAGTAACTTTACTTAACAACAACCGAGTAAATGTATCTTGCTCCATAGTAGGTCGCCTGTTTCTTTAACATTGCGTTATAATAACTCAGCAGATACTCTCTTAAAGCAACAGTACTTAAAACACATACTTCGATCCAAAATATACTCATTCGTCACACGTCATCTCAGTACATCTCTTGCCTTGACGTCAGCAAGGCGTTTGATTTTCTGATATCTCTTGAACTGCCAAACCTCAAATGCTCCATAGGAGTAGCATCCTTTCACACATCATAGACACCACTAACATATCCAGAGGTCATCACACATTAAAGGTGGTTCAATTCCTGCATCACATTACGCAAATCCTCGTTACCGCTCTACTCTATGTCATGTGCCTCACTGCACCCTTACACATCAGCTTCCACTTAACATTATATACTTTATACTTATGCATAAGACTTTACAAAACATTATATAACACTGCATCATAAACACATTTTACATGGCATCTGATACATAGCCAACATCATACTATAACCATATAACATTACTACTCAGCAAGGCCTTGCATATATGTAAACTCACAGCATAGCTCACAGTCCCCATGAGCCCCCCCCCCCCCCCCCCCCCCTTCGCCAAGGATTTAACATTACTCAGTCCTGTGGATTTATTACATTTGTGCTTCCACAAAATCATGTCCAGGAAATTACTTTCATCTATGCCTGCATCATAGCCATCAAGTAGACCTTTCCAAACATCCCTTATACATATTCTTCTGTACTGCCGCCATAGTGTCTGGCACTGTGAGGAGGGAGACTCCATCTCCTCCCATATGCTGTGTGGTGCTTCACCCCAAAGATATGAGCAGTTCTACATCTTCGACCCCCCCCCCCCCCCAAGATGTTAGGGCCGTCTAAACTCCTCCTTCCAGCAGCTCTAACCACTGTGCTGCTGCCCAGATCACGACTGCCGCCATGATCCTGCAATATGCCCTGCTCTGACCGCTGCACCTGCTACTCTGGTCCTGCTGCATCTGCCTCTGTTCCTACTGTGTCTGCAGTTGTGATGCAGATCTGCTGGCAATGACATCTTAGCCATGTCACTGCCACGTCAAAGAGGGGACAGCGCATCGTCCTAACAGCCTCACAGGATGTTTTAGCATCATGGCTCTGTGCATCTCTTACACTCTCGCCACTCCTTGCCGCTGGCCTGGCAAGGAAATGGGGTATTGAATCAGTGCATCCATGCGCCCTCCATCAGTGCTCTACTGCCTTTCCGTAACCAAGACCAGCAGGTGAGACTTCACCTGGTGCTTGGCCGGTCTCTACTTTTGGTTCCCAGAACAAGGGGGTGGAACTTAACATTGTAGCAGTCAATCACTTTTGATAGCAGTTATTAAGCTGCTATCAAGGGGTAGGGGGCACTGCTGCCGTTACATCTATACAGACAATATGGGAAGGATGTGTTTGTGTGTGTCCAATATCGTAGCCCCAGATAAGTCTTTGCAAAATAATCAACAAAATAAAAACATAAAGTCTCTTAAAATCTAACTAATAAAACTAAGATCAAATTTATAATACCTTAATTTTTTTATTCTATTTTTGTGTTATGGAGTCTGCGCTAGCTTGGAGTTTGAGGCAACTGTTATGGAGCGCTTTCACTTCTCTGCAGCTCCCTAACTGCTCATTATGTTTATTGCCCCAAACCTTTCAATACAATACACAGGATTTAATATAACAAATATGAATCCAACAACTGCATGATGGAGATTTGGTATGGAATTTATTACAAAGTGCAAGGTTTCATAAGTTGTGCTCATTTACATTTATATGAGAATGACATGAAAATAATACAGAACATTTACCTTTATTTACCTTCCACAAACACACGCTTGTTACATTATTGACAATTCATTATCTTTCAAAATTCCCTTTTTCTCAAGATTTTATTTATATGAGTGATCTGTTGAATTGCTAACAATTGTGGTTATTCATCTGCTCACCAAGAATCCGAGAAATACACTTTAATATACAATATTTTTTATATGGTGACCTGTTATATATTTATAGCATGGTCTAGTAACTAACGCTGATGTATATAATAGCAGTCAGACATACGGGCATGTACTCTATCATGAGAACAGAAGGATCGGCATGTTGGAATCCCGAGCCTTCTTTCTACTGTCATCAGGACACCACCATTCACATTCGATGGTCAGTCAACATTAATCTAAGTGTTTGAACAGCCTAATATTTCACTTACTAAGTAAACTACAGAACTATAGTGGTCACTGTAGATGGCTTATATTCATCTGGTTGGAAGCTATATATAATTAACATTCCAGCCTAAAAGTACCTGAAAGTAATCTCACTATAGGTCAATCTTCCTTTTTGGAGGCTTGAAATATTTTTATTCCCTGTTTTCTTTAGGTTTCCACTCTTTGCAGCTCAAGAGGCTTTGAGTTATCTTTTGAACCACATTAATGACATTTAATTTAGCTTTCTCTGACTCTATCACACTTTTTTTGATCTGAAATGATAACCTGATGTACTAAAAGCTTTAGCCAATCTCTGAGCCACTCTTTGGTCTCTCTTAGTGTTATAAGACAATCAATTCGGAATCAGGAAGGAGGTCAAATTAAAAAAAACGAAAGCAGCACCATTTATCTCCAGCCGGGAATAAGATGAAGATGAACCAGGGTCAGTCAACACTTACTGCCTTCAAATCCAGAAATAATGTAATCAGTATTGTTGAGTGACTATTGAAATATTCGGGTCGAAATTGCCCAACCCAATTTTCAAAAGTTAATTGAAACAGCCAATTCTAACTCCCTTTACAATCAGTGGGAATAAAAATCCACGTGTGTCCCCTTTTCTATGGATGTGGCTCAGCTGTTAGCACTGTTGGCCACAACTAAGGCACGGGAAACAACCATGTTTCATCCTAGGTAAAAAGGTGCGGCCAACACTGTCAGAGGGAACCTCCATATTGGTGTTCACAACCAGATCCCTAATGTTAGCTCCCCGTCTGTAACTCATCAGGGGAAAAAACATAGTTGTTTCCTGTGCTTTAATTGTGCTTAATTGTGCCAGTTGTGGTGAGGTGTCAGAGGTGATAGCTTTTGCCACCCTAGGACCAGTAAGAGGTTTGACATTCGTGGTAGGTACTCGTGCACATTGTCCTTTTGTCATCTACATGATTAGCTGCCCATGCGGGCTGCTATACATTGGCGAGACTACCACGAATGTCAAAACACGAATCTCCAAACATATATCAACGATTCGAACACGGGATGTGAGCGTACCGGTAGCGAAACACTTTCTGGCTAAGGGTCATTCCATTAGCCAGTTATGCTACCGTGTCATTGATGGGGTCCCACAATCACTTTGTGGTGGTGACAAGGAGGGAAGACTTAAATATTTGGAGCTTCAGTGGATCTTCAGGTTGGACACCCTCCAACCTGGGGTCTGAATATTGAATGTAACGCAGTCCCCTTTTTTTAATCTGTGACCTTTGTTTTATTGATATTTTAATAGTAATTGGTTTTTTTTCTCTTTATGTTTAAGGGGACTGTTGGAGAGGCAAAATCAGTGGATTCATTGGGGTTGAACTTCATAGAGATGCTCCACCATTGCGGTCCATATGCATGGCTTTGTGATGTGTGTTATAGTCTACTTAATAGAACCTGTACATTCCTTTTTTCTATATCAATTATTTCAGTAACAGGTTATCTCTGTAATATCTTGGTCAATAAATTAATTAATGAATTGGACTTATTTGGAATGTGGCTGTCTGTTAAATAATAATAATAATAAATCTTTATTTGTATAGCGCCAACTTATTCCGCAAAATAATACAGTGTTTGTGGGAGTATGAGCTATTTTTCTGTTTCATTGTTTTACATACATTTGGCTTTATATACACAGCTGTGAGTTAGTCCATTTGTACAACCACCATGGTAACATAGGTCGGTTCATTTTTTAATTTATTATGTTTCTAATCATGCTCCAATGAGTACATCCATCGTGTAATGCAATCATTGGCTCTAATGGGCTATTTTATCCCCTAGGAGGTATCCTTTGTGGATGTTTAAATTCCGACGGAGATCCCCTGACAGCTGCTATAAACTGTGCATGTGTGGAGGCCGGGATTCCCTTCCTGCTCTCTATGATGCATCGCGATCTGGTAAGCACTTTCATACCACTATGTTGCGCGCGCGAGAGACTTTAGTTTTCTCGCTAGAACTACAAGATTCGTTCCCGCTGCCATACACAACGTGGCCCACATTGATGACGTGCCTGACGTAGCGGCGTTACTCATGACAGTCTGCCGGAATGACGTCGGACACATGGAACGCTCTGACGAGAACTGATGTCATCTGTTCCTCCACCTGGTGCCTTCTCCAATGGTCCAAAGCTCTGTATGTATTTTGGGGTGTGTCTATACTCTGAATGGTGTGCGGTTTTATACATATATGTGGAGTCTGTTCTGTATCACACTAGCTTGACAAAGGCTGCAGTGTCGGACGAAACGTTGCGTTCTACCATTTTATTTGCGGATGTTCTAATAAAGATGAGGATTTTACCCTTGAGATGACATCGTAAAAGACTTTTTCCCATTGTGCTGTTTCCTGATCGTTTATGGACTGCTATTGTTGGTTCCATTGAAGTCTGGACTTCTAGTGAAGCTTGCATCCGCAATAAAGTGGTATTCTTTTTGGTTGTGCTGCTGTCTTTCTCATTTACTTTACACACTTGTCCTTCTTGTCATTGCTCAAACGTTGGGAGGTATGGTAAATGTGTTTGCATCTATGGTTGAGTTCACACTCGCGTTAGAGCTTTCTGCCTGAATTCCATCTCTCTATTCCATTTTTAAAGCAGGGAAACAAAATAAATGTTTCGCTTTTTTTACCCCATTGATTTCAATTGTTTTTTTTTAAAAAGCTTTTAGTAAGCTTCCATTCCATTGTTTCCCTTTTTTAATAGAACAGCACAGTCTGCAGTGCTATTTATTCTGTTTTAAAAAAAAGAATAGAATGGAGTACAAGTAAACTGAAAACATTCAATTTTTTTGAAAAAACCAACAGAAATCAATGGAGGAAAAAAAACTTAAAAAGTTTAATTCTGTTTTTCAGAAAGAAAGCCCTAATGTGGCTGCGAACTCAACCAAAAAGGAATCTGTCACCTTCTTTTAACACTATGAGCTTAGCTTATGGGCTGAAAGAAGGTGACCCGCTGAGTCTGGGAATGTAAGTGTACTTACTCTCACATCATTCCTCTAGTATCAGCGCTGAAAGCCAACATTCAACGGTAAGTAGTCCACCCCTTCAAATTTTATAATGGGTGGATTACTTAGTATTTGGAATGGTGGCTCTCAGGATTGACAGCGGGGGAACGAGGAGGAAGGTATGTATAACACTTACATCCCTGGACTTGGAGGCTCAACTTCCTACATCCTAAGTAGGTGACAGAGCCTCTTCAATCTTTAGAGAGTTCCTGTTTTAAATATTTGCTTTGTTTTTTATTACAACAGTATTCATTTACCTTCATACTGAGCTTCCTCAAAGTGTAGACCAATGAGCCACACAATGGATGCCCGTCACTTATCACCTTGAGAGCTTAAACAGATGGGCGTGATTTTGTCCCATTATGCGGATGTGAAAATCATGGCCACGTAACAAAATAATTTATTTCAATAGGGCTCCTTCAGTCCACAAATGTTTTTGGCATACCTGCGCATACATATTTGCACACCTCCCATAGACCTCTTTGGTGCCCAAATGTGCACAAAATAGAGCAGGTCATGTTTTTTTACGCCTGTGAGAATCGCGCTCTTGGCTGCAAAAACATGGTCGCAGATTCCCTTTAACTTATGTCTGTATGGATGTCTTATTTTGTTCCTGCCTGCTAACATGCATGAAGAAATAGATTAAAGGCATAAATTGAGAAATTCTAATTTATGTCCTGGATTTAGGAAGCTTCCTCGGATGGATATCTTAAACCCAGTATTCTAATTTGTGAACTATATCTCACTGTTATTCCTTATTTATATCATTTGTTTCTAGAAATACACCAGTAAATTGTGCCAGCAACGGCCATATGCCCACCACCCCAACTTGTTTTGCGCCAGTTTGGTATCCAGCATTCCAAAGGTTAAAAAAAACTTTTGCCATAACACTAAATTAAACTAAGGACACTGAGCTTAAAGTGTAGACATTTGGTAAAAGCAAACATGACCCATTATTTGTTCTCTGTCAGGCATGTATGGGCATCTGAAAACCATTTGTTTTTACTGGTATGTTGAACTGAAAGTTCCAGAGACAAGTCCAAACTTAGAAGTAACTTCCTCCTCCTAATCTTTGTGTGTGTTATCACAATATCTTATGTTAAGCAGAATGGGCTGCCTGGTAAAATATTTCTCTCTTCCAGTTCATTCTACCTTTATGCGAATAGGTATTTACAAGTACATGCCATCCTGCGAATAGCATCAAGTTTCTTATTTGCCTTCCTGGATAAAGCATGTGATGCTTTGATCTCTGATCTCTGAAGAAATGTTATATTCATGCTTCATGGACCTCAGAAACTCTTAAGATTTCATACAACGCATTAAGAAAGTTAAAAGGGGTTTCCCAGGCAGCGCGGGATGTCAAAGCTGGGCTATACCGGGGTTGGAGCACAACCATTGCACAGTGCCCACTGATTTCAAGGAGAGCTGCACCTGCGATTATGAGTGCTGGCCACTACACAGGGGTCAGAGCAGTGGCTTCTGCTCTGACCCCAATGTAGCCCAGCACTGACAGGCGGCACTGCTTGGAAAACCTCTCTAACTACTTATTTTTACTGTGTATATTGGTATGACCAAAACACTTGAGAAAAGTAAAATCATTGGATAGCAAGAAAAGTGGCCTAAAGCTACCTGATTAGAGATGAGCGAGCATACTCGGCCATGCCCCTTTTTTGCCCCCCCCCGAATCTTTTCACCCGAGTACGGAAGTACTCAAAAATCGCGGTGCTCGATCGAGTAACGAGTAGGTTCGCTCATCTCTATACCTGATCTCAAGCATAGAGTCATCAAACAACTCAAGAAAACCTCTGGGACTCAGGGATACCGAGGTCATTGTACCATTGGAACACCAGTAGTTTTTAGCGGTAAATGACTAAAGACATAATTCTTGTCACCTTAACCACTACGGAATTATTGTACCTTGACGCCACCGGAAATGGTGGGCGTGGTGAAGAGTAAGGCTGTTTGACAGCGAGGCGACACCCCCTTTTTCTGATTGGCTGCAGGGCTGACTCCACTTTCTGGTGCTTACAGGTCCTGGCAATCAGCACTGGTGGCACTGAGCAGTCGGCATTATTCAGGAGAGGGTCCCGCTGACATGTGCCTTGCAGAGCCCGCAGAAGACAGTGTCCTGCTGCCATCTCCCATCCCGTTGCCACTGTCATTGTCCCGTCAACAGCGTGCAGCATTGCTGTAGCCATCGGGGCCGTGGGATCAGGGGCCACTCTGACAGTAGCCGGCGGTGCCGTGGCAGCTGCGCTGTGACTGTGCTACACGGCCGACTGCCATTTCCCCCTACTATGTCCCCTAGCGGGCCCGCAGTCACTGTCCCGGTCGCAGCTGTTAGCAAGTGTGTCACCGCTGAGCGCACTGTGAAGGAACTGCAGCTCAGAGGCTGAGGACAGCAGGCACAATGGAGCGTAGTGCAGCGTTGCATCGGGGAGCCAAGTGCACAGGGGCCACAGCTAAGAGCGCGTTGAGCTCAGGTAGAACAAAGTGCAGTCCTGTGGCCAATGCTGAGAGGCCGAGGAGGCTAACGAGAACCGAAGGGAGCGGAGTCGCAGATGACAGCCCGAAGAATGAAGCGATCACTGACACGCCAGTCTTTACGCATTGCAAGGACCTGTGAGGCCGAGGATGGCCCAGCATTTCCAATGGCATCAAGGTACAATAATACCGACTTCTACTATGTATGGCTAAGCAAGCTTTTGACAGCTAGCAGTTTAACCTGTATTCTTCTATCTTATCTGTCTAAAAAAAACTGTCAGTATCAGTAACAGTGTGCCATCCGTAACAGGTGGTGGAACCACTTGGCTATGCCTTGAGCTCTGCTGTTTGTCTCTTAGCTGTCGCTGCAAAAGATCCCTTTGACATGGTCTGTTGGAAATACCTCACTGGGGTCTCCAGCTCCACTCTACTGTAACATCCCCTATGGTGTATTGTCTGATTGGTCAACAGGGAGGTGTGTCCCCTAGTTGGCCAATCAGCCAAGGTGTGAGTATATTTAACCTGGTCATGCCCATTCCTGGCTGTGGGTCATTCTGTAGTCTTGTTGTTGCTGCGAGAATGTTTGCTGTGCAGCTCTCTGTCTGCATCCAGCTTGGTCTGTGAGTTTAGCTCTGTTTGTTGGTGTTGTTGGTAGACTCTGATCTGTGTTTGTCTGGATTAAGATTGGAATCTATGATGTTTGGTATTGTTTGTGCCCTTTGTCCCTAGGTCTGTGGATGTCCGAATTCCCTCCATCCGTAAGTGTGTGGATTCCTAAATACCCTTCATCAGTTGGTGAGTGGGTGCCTTAATTCCCCTCTGTATGCTAGGTGTGTGGATGCCTGTATCTTCTCCATTCATAAGTATGTAGATTCCTAAATTTCATCAGTTCGTTGGTATGTGGATACCTAAATCCCCTTCATCTCCTGGTGTGTGGATGACTGAATCTCCTAATTTGAAATTTCTTGGCACAATATATGAAATGGAAACCATCTAATTCAATGAAGCTTTGCAAATAGAGATGAGCGAACGTACTCGGTAAGGCCGATTTCGCAATCGAGCACCGCGATTTTCGAGTACTTAACTACTCGGGTGAAAAGTACTCGGGGGCGCTGTGGGTGAGCGGGGGGTTGCAGAGAGGAGTGGGGGGGGGGGGGAGAGGGAGAGAGAGAGAGCTCCCACCTGTTCCACGCTGCTACCCCCCGCCCCACAGCGCCCCCGAGTACTTTTCACCCGAGTAGTGAAGTACTCGAAAATCGCGGTGCTCGATTGCGAAATCGGCCTTACCGAGTACGTTCGCTCATCTCTATTTGCAAACATTCTTTTTCAGGTGCTCTTTAGGCCACCGTTACACAGGCAGTAAATACTGCAGAATCTTCGCTAGCCAAATGGAGGAGATTTCAGAAATCTACACATGGTGCAAAAATCTTCTGCGACAAATCCACAGTCCAAGTGATAACGACCAGTTGTGTCAATCCGTGTGTGTGTGTGTTACATGCAGAGCCTGACAGTTACCGACTCTTAGCTCCGCCTCCTGATCACATGACAGTGATGTCATCACAGATCCTTTATCCACCTTCTGCATGCCCCACAAACCCCCATGGCCTCAGTTGCTATGGATACAGCAGTCCTCAGTCTGGCAGTTTGTAGCTGGTTGAGTGACAGCTGGACACCTATGTGGAGACTCCAATAAATGACACCTCACAAATGTACATATACATAACTGGCGGTGCATATTGACTAACAACATTGAAGCATAGCCCTTCCCCACTATCTCCTGAACGTGATATCATGTCACCTCAAGTGCTAATGCTGCCAACACCAGTCCAGCCTTCATCTAATCGTCAACTGTTGTCCAGTGCAAAAATGTCACTACAGAGGGTTCAACGCCGCCGTGAAGCTAATGCAGTTTACATGACACAGCGACAAGCCATGATTTCACCTCAGCCACCAGCTGAAGTTAGTAAATCTTGTAGACCCTATTATTTTTGCTATGTTTTTTTCAGTAACATATACAGCTATTTTTTATATATTTATTTTGTTTAGTTTTATTTGGGTAAAATAGCTAGAAAAGATTTTTTCAATCTATAGTGGTTTATTTTAAAAATATTTATATTTATGCAGAAATAAAGTACAGGAATGGGTTCCAGATTTTGTTTCAGACGTTTTGATATATAGTTTATATAGTCTCAGATTACAGTGTGCATATGGCGATGGTTTTGGTTGGTCCTTTTCTTTTCTAGATATATATTTTTGTATTTTATTCTGTAATTTTTTTTACTTTTTTACCATCTGTGACCCCTATTACATCATGTAAGACCTCTGGGGATCATTCACATTGTCCTTTTTTTTTCTATTTCCCACTTTTCCAAAGAAGCCCCAGTTACAGCGGAAAACATCCCCCTGTAGAGATAGCAGTCACTAAGAGAGCTGCTAGGAGGTCTGCTAGGACCCTGCAGCTCTGCTGTGGCAGGGGGCACATGGCAGTCATGTGATTCCCGGATTGAATAGCAGAAGTGAAGCTTTCACTTTCTCTATTCACTACATAGGGCTCATTGAGTGCTGTGTAACCTGCAATAGAGAAGGCAGAAGCGGTTAAAAACTGCATATGCTTCTCTTCCGGGTCCTCAGCTGCCACAGACAGCCAAAGAGCTGACCTGCTTCTGCTACATTGCAGGAACTTTAATCCTGCACCGTATTTTTAAAGAGAGGTCCAAGTTATTAAATGTACGGTGCTTGGTCCTTAATGGGTTAAAAAAGCAGACCAATTTGTTTGGTATTGTGAGCTGGATTTTGGATCTTTTGCCTCTTATGCTTGATTGTAAAATATTCAGCTTAAAATCATATATAATGTGCTTGGAAAACAGGAGAGCAGCAATAGGTGTGATCTGAATGCAGGTTATGGTGACCTCTGCGAAGAGAGAGGGAAGACAAGAGACATAATGTGAAGATCAACTTGACGCTGGTAGTTTTCTCACTTTCCTCCCACACAGTAAACTACATTCTTCTGTGGTTTCAACAGCATTTACCTAGTAGCAGTTATTCCGATTTATTGGAACAAGAGGCGGCCCCTCCTTGCTCTGTTTGTCTCCGCAGATAGATCCCATTCTCTACAGTGAAGCACAGTTGGCAGATTATTAGCTTTTTCACTGACCTGCATAGATTGAGTTATTGGCCCAATCTGAATGAGGCAAACAGGGAGGTGGAACAAAAGGTTAAAGCTCTGCAGTGTGTATGGAGATTGGAGAAGATGCAGGCATTCCTCTTTAAAGAGACTCTCACTATCTTTTTGCACCCCTTAGGCCTTTTTCACTCGCCCAAGAAAATTGCGTGATATTTGTGTGTTGCGAGACGTGCAAATCCCGCATGAATATGAACCCTGATATCACGCTCCCCCATGTGAAGTTAGCCTAACCTCTTATTCAGATGAATGTTTTAGTGCGGTTATTATGCTGTGATTCCAATGCATTCGTTCAGATTCGTTTTCCGGCACTTAAAAATCGCCCGGCTGGAAAAGATTTCACATATGTTTCCGATTACTTTAGCAGCAACTCACACTGTTAAACTCCCTCCTACATTGCTCCCCCTCCCTTTGCCGGCAGCTTCTATTGCCGCAATCAGCCAGAAAAGGGAAGGAATGAGGGAAAGAAAGTTTAGCATCACTAAATCTTCACCCGGCCAACGGAATTCCGGGCTGTGGAGCATGTACGCCGCACCCAACCATGTGAATTGGTGAGAAAACGTGAGATTTAGCCACAACTTGGTTACGTCTTTCTCTTGTTCATGCGCTTTTCGGTTGCAACGTAGGTGGCCAAAAATCGCAACACCTGTGTGAAAGAGGCCTACGGGTAGTTTTACATGGCACAACTGTCAGGCACCTGACAGCCATCGCAATGATTATCACTCCTGTGCTTTCACACAGATGTGTGAATTGCTCTCTGAATGGAGGGAAAGTGCGTCAGAGATTTCTTTCCTTGCCCACTTCCATTCAAAATAAACAGACAGTTGTTCAGGGAGGTACAACTGCCTGTTTGTACGAACTGACAGTCGCTTGGTTTTTAGCTGAACCAAAAACCAAGCAATTCTAACCGATTCTCGCTGACTTGCCCTGTTGGCTCTGGTGTTTACATGGTATAATCATCACTCGTAAGCGTTCTTTTGAGCAATCACGCGGGCAACTGATGGCCTGTGTAAAAGTATCCAAAGTCTTTAAGGAACCTTTCAAAAAAGGACGGACTTTCCTGCAACAGCATTGTGGAATGTCCTTCCTGTGAAATATTCAGCCCCAAAATTTGCACCTCTAACATGCAGATTTTGGTGCAGAATTGAAAATAGCAAAATCCTGCCAGCAATTCCATATAAAAATCTGCATTTACAAGTACAGATTTTAGTACGGAACTTAGAAGCGGCATATTCCATAGCGTTATTGCGGAATATTCTATCTCATGTAAAATGTCCCTCAGAGAAACCTTTCCGTTTGATCCATACTGCCATCATTTATGAGAACCACAGCTGATAAAAAGCCTAGCTAAGGATTAAACTAATTGACCTAAAAGTCCTATCATGATGTGTTGTCTCCTGGAATGACATTATTGCTTCCGTTAAGCTGCCTGCAGAAAAGACGAATATTCTGACATGGGAATGAAAATGAAATACAACATTATTCATATATCTTTCATGCAGATCAAGCAGTAATTCCGCTCTTTCCACTCTGTAATCAACCTCAGCTGGAGAATAAGAGGTCTAATACCTTAAACCGTGGAAGTGGGGTTACAGCTGGTTAATCTGCTTTATCTTCTGCTTTGTTACAAAACATGACATGTTTTAGATTATTGACATCATGTAGATTATAGCAGCTAGGATCCATGTATTTGGGTCATGTGCTGTCCACGTATTCCACTGAGAGTGCACGGACCTATTATGGCCATGTAGGCTATTCAAGTGGCCGTTCTTCCATATGGGCCAACAGTTCGTGTAAAAGATATCACTGCATGTCCTATCTTCGCCTCACAGATGAAAACAGCACATGAGCAGAGTCTATAAATGTCACACATGACCTTCACAAAAGCGCTTTTGCGTGCCAGATAATCGGCCATGTGAACCGCAACAATTAAAACCCAGAGATTTCAATGGGTTCACTCACATTGTTCGATTCTCTGCGCAACATGCTCTTTTTTTCTGCACATTTGCGCACCCGAGGCACAATAGGAATCTATGGGGGGGGGGGGGGGGGAGTGCTCGTAACTGCAAGATTTCGCAGTGTTAATTACTAACACTGGTGGCTAATTTGGCTGGCTTGTCAACTATGTAAGATGGCCCACCTTCTCATTAGACTGCCCCGCCTGTTCAAACATGGCGCGGGTGTGTGACACACCGATGTGAACAGCGCCAGCAGTGGGGCAAAGTTTAGTAAGGAGCGTGCATTCACTCACCAGAGAATGTGATTGGAATCCATTCAGAGCGCAATCACGTCCTTCTCTTGTGAGCGTGAATATGTTTACGCTTGTGTGAAGCAGGCCTAAGGGATTTTGCAGACGGGCGATTTTGCGCACGTTTTTGCGTGTGCAAAATCACTCATGCGAAACTCAGAAACTAGAATCATTGATTTCAATGGATTCCCTCACATTTTGCGTTTTTGCGCTCAATTTTCACATGTGTAAAAATATATGCAACATGCTCTGTTTTCATGCACATTTGCCCACGTAAGACACGCGTGTACTGAACTGCGCAATGTCGCTGGGAATTCGATAACACCGGGACTATTTAAGCTGCACAGCCTGTTTAATCATGGCAGCAAAGAAAAGTACAGTAGAATGCACAAATACGCATGTGATATCCCGCAATAGCGCTCCCTTTATAGCGCAATTACGTCACGCTGTCACGAGTGTATCTACACCTATAGTTGTCTGCATGAGTCCTAAGGGCTTCTTCACACCAGCGTAATCGCAAATGTGCACTCTTCAGCGCAATGTATTAGCACTATGAACGAGGATGCATGGATTTCGTTGCATTTTAATGTACTTTTAGGTTCAAAAATAGTTTTATTAAACATTTTCCAACATACAAGTTAGACTAACAAAAATAAAGGGAATTGGGGTGGGCGGGGGTAGGGAAAGGCAATCTTGCGTCTTACTCAATATGGCTATTTCAATAGTAGTAAATAGGTGAGACAAGGCAAGGAATTTTCCGGATCTTAATGTATTTTTTGTGCACCCATGGCATGTTCACTTGCATGTTCACTTGCACACAACAGTCGAACACGCCCTAATTTAAATGGCTAATTAGAAAGCCATCAGATATAAATATACGATATAGCAGTAGAGTCATCAGCCATGTATTCCCTAAAGATCAACAATCCAGTGGTCGAGGGAGCGTTAATGCAGCCATAGGTGGGCACCCCTATCTTCTCTAGACTGACTTGTATGGTAGCAGGATGATGGCCATAGGGGGCAAGAGCATCCGAGGCTGTGCAGGAGGTCCAGAGGTAGGTGTGCTTTAAAAACTGACATTTGCTCGTATGACAGTTCCCTTAGTAACCAGCAATGAAACATTCCTGGACAGTTGGGCAGTCTTCAAATTTTTCTTCCTCCAGAGTATGTTAGGCTGAAGGGAGACAATGTCTAGTTCAGCCTGTTTCCACACCCCCCCTTGTTGATCCAGAGGAAGGCAAAAAACCCAGGCATGCCACTGGGCTGTAGCACATAACCCCTGGGGTAGACGGACTGTACACTGCGCTAGACCATATCTCTTGTATCGCCAGGTGAATAAATATGTGCTGTAGAAAGACAAAAGCCAAATTCAGATGACCGTATGCCAGCTGCACCCAAGAATCTCGGACACAACTTGCACTAGACAACACATAGACATCCATCCATGTCCAGTCTGTTGGGACAGTGCACATTGCATGCGATAAAGATGAGAATCAGGCATGAACAATTATTGTTTTTTACATGGTCTATCAGTCCATATGATGAAGCACTCATTTGCATAACCTCATAGGCTATTATGGGTCCATAATATAGATGCACATGGACGGAAAATGCAATCATCCTAAGGCCTAAACATGAACTGGAAGTTTAACAGACCACAAGATGAATACTCATGTTCATGCCACTGTCTATATAAAAAGTATTATCACCGAGTGAAATAGCCCCAACTTTACCCCTCGCAGATGTTTACTAGAGATGAGCGAGCACCAAAATGCTCGGGTGCTCGTTACTCGGGACGAAATTATCACGATGCTCGAGGGTTCGTTTCGAGTAACGAACCCCATTGAAGTCAATGGGCGACCGGAGCATTTTTGTATTTCGCCGATGCTCGCTAAGGTTTTCATGTGTGAAAATCTAGGCAATTCAAGAAAGTGATGGGAACGACACAGAAACGGATAGGGCAGGCGAGGGGCTACATGTTGGGCTGCATCTCAAGTTCACAGGTCCCACTATTAAGCCACAATACCGGCAAGAGTGGGGCCCCCCCCCTCCCAACAACTTTTACTTCTGAAAAGCCCTCATTAGCATGGCATACCTTTGCTAAGCACCACACTAGCTACAACAAAGCACAATCACTGCCTGCATGACACTCCGCTGCCACTTCTCCTGGGTTACATGCTGCCCAACCCCCCTTCCCCCTGCACGACACAGTGTCCACAGCGCACACCAAACTGTCCCTGCGCAGCCTTCAGCTGCCCTCATGCCACACCACCCTCATGTCTATTTATAAGTGCGTCTGCCATGAGGAGGAACTGCAGGCACACACTGCAGAGGGTTGGCACGGCTAGGCAGCGACCCTCTTTAAAAGTGGTGGGGCGATAGCCCACAATGCTGTACAGAAGCAATGAGAAATCCAATCCTGTGCCACCTCCATCAGGAGCTGCACACGTGGGCATAGCAATGGGGAACCTATGTGCCACACACTATTCATTCTGTCAAGGTGTCTGTATGCCCCAGTCAGACTGGTAATATGTACCTTAACCCCTTAAGGACCAGGTTGTTTTGTACCTTAAGGACCAGACACTTTTTAGGGATTTTACCCATGTGGCGATTTTACTGCTCCATTTTTTTTCCTTTAGCTACCAAAATTATTTTTGCTGCGTTTTTTTTCCCGTGACATATTGGACTATTTTTTTAATATCTTTTTCACTGACTTTTTTTTCCGTTTTTTAGTTTTATTGGGGGTAAAATGCTAAAAAAAATGATTTTTTTAACATTTATAGTTTTTAAAAAAATTATTTTTATATTTACACTAAAATAAAGTATGGAAATGGGTTCCTCTATTTATTTCGGACGTTTTGATATATAGTATGTATGGTTTTGGTTTACAGGGCGCATACGGCGATGATTTTTGTTGGCGCCTGCTTTGTGTTATTCTCTTTTTTATGTATGTTTTGTTGTTTTATTCTGTTGTTTTGTTTTACTAATGTATGTAATTGTGTTTTTTACTATCTGTGTCCCCCATGACGTCATATAAGACCTCTGGGGGACACTCACTTTTTTTTTTTTTAACTTTATTAGACATTTTCCCACTGTAGCTGGGCAGTCCATAGGACCCTCAGTTACAGGGGAAAGCAACCCCTGTGGTGACATTAGTCACCTGCAGAGCTGCCAGGGTCTAAGTCTGATCCTCCAGCTCTGCAGTAGCAGGGAATCCCGGGAGGTCACATGACCCCCCGAGGCTCCCGTAGTGAAAGAACTTCTTACTTTCACTTTGCCCCGACAGTGCTCATTGAGCACTGTACATCGGGGAAGCAGAAGGCAGGAAGGGTTAAAAACCCGTCCTGCCTTCTGCTCCAGGGTATCAGCTGTCACTAACAGCTGATAACCCGTTCCTGCCTCTGACTGATTGCAGAGGCAGGAGGCTTAGAGCACCGCCGTATTTTTACAATCGGTGGTCCTCAAAGCCCAGCACCAGCCGCCGTATATATACAGTGGCTGGTCCTTAATGGGTTAACAGTAACCGCGTTGGTGGTAATGTGGTGGTGACTGCGGACCTAGTAGCACGGTTGTATTTTGTTGGTTTTCGGAATGTGGCCAGGATTAAGTGGGCCGTGGCGGGGGGATGGTGGGGGGGCTCTCTTGTTGTGTCGGTAAAGGTGAAATTCTTGGACTGCCACCAGATGAACCAATGCAAAGGCATTTGCCAAGAATGTTTTCATTGTTGGAGGAGGAGGGGGATGTTTTTGAGGCACTACGTGTCCTCTCCACGTGTCCGTGATTATATGCACCTTAACAGTAACCGCGTTGGTGGTAATGTGGTGGTGACTGCGGACCTAGTAGCACGGTTGTATTTTGTTGGTTTTCGGAATGTGGCCAGGATTAAGTGGGCCGTGGCGGGGGGATGGTGGGGGGGCTCTCTTGTTGTGTCGGTAAAGGTGAAATTCTTGGACTGCCACCAGACGAACCAATGCAAAGGCATTTGCCAAGAATGTTTTCATTGTTGGAGGAGGAGGGGGATGTTTTTGAGGCACTACGTGTCCGCTCCACGTGTCCGTGGTTATATGCACCTTAACAGTAACCGCGTTGGTGGGAAATGGCCTCGCCGCCAACATGTCTTTGGGAAGCCTCTGTTTCCACACCCCAGAGACATACCATTAGCAGCAGTATAGGCAGAGCCCAGAATTCGTAACATTTCAGCCGTAGCATTAGGACAGGCCCCACTAACATATCACTAGCAGCATTATAGGGGGAGCACAGTATTAGTTCCATTTCAGTAATAGTAGCACTCAAGACAGGCCCCAGTAACAATTCCAAAGCAGCAGTATAGGAGGAGCATAGTCTAAGTTCCATTTAAGTAATAGTAGCAGCCTAAACAGGCCCCAGGAACAATTGCGAAGCAGCAGTATAGTGGGAGCGCAGTCTTAGTTCCATTTCAGTAGCTGCAGTATAGCCAAGGCCCAAGTTACATTTATGTAGCTAAAGTGTAGGCCAACCCCACACACCTTTCTGTACCATGAGTGCAGGCGAAGAACATAGAAATTGCTATGATTACACTGTAGGTGAGGGCCCAAAAAAATTGGTGTACCAACAGTACTAATGTACCTCAGTAAAAATTGGCCATGCCCAACCAAGATGGCAGGTGAAACCCATTAATCGCTTTGGTTAATGTGGCTTAAGTGGTAACTAGGCCTGGAGGCAGCCCAGTTTAACGAAAAATTGGTTCAAGTTAAAGTTCCAACGCTTTTAAGAGCATTGAAACGTATAAAAAATTTTTAGAAAAATTATATGAGTGAGCCTTGTGGCCCTAAGAAAAATTGCCCGTTCAGCGTGATTACGTGAGGTTTCAGGAGGAGGAGCAGGAGGAGGAGGAGGAATATTATACACAGATTGATGAAGCAGAAATGTCCCCGTTTTGGATGGTGAGAGAGAACTATGCTTCCATCCGCGGGTGCAGCCTACGTATTGCTTAGGTATCGCTGCTGTCCGCTGGTGGAGAAGAGAAGTCTGGGGAAATCCAGGCTTTGTTCATCTTGATGAGTGTTAGCCTGTCGGCACTGTCGGTTGACAGGCGGGTACGCTTATCTGTGATGATTCCCCCAGCCGCACTAAACACCCTCTCTGACAAGACGCTAGCCGCAGGACAAGCAAGCACCTCCAGGGCATACAGCGCTAGTTCAGGCCACGTGTCCAGCTTCGACACCCAGTAGTTGTAGGTGGCAGAGGCGTCACGGAGGACGGTCGTGCGATCGGCTACGTACTCCCTCACCATCCTTTTACAGTGCTCCCGCCGACTCAGCCTTGACTGGGGAGCGGTGACACAGTCTTGCTGGGGAGCCATAAAGCTGTCCAGGCCCTTAAAGACTGTTGCACTGCCTGGGCTGTACATGCTGCTCGATCTCCGCACCTCCCCTGCTACCTGGCGCTCGGAACTGCGCCTTCTGCCACTAGCGCTGTCGGATGGGGATTTTACCATCAGCTTGTCCGCCAGGGTCCTGTGGTATAGCAACACTCTCGAACCCCTTTCCTCTTCGGGAATGAGAGTGGGAAGGTTCTCCTTATAGCGTGGGTCGAGCAGTGTGTACACCCAGTAATCCGTAGTGGCCAGAATGCGTGTAACGCGAGGGTCACGAGAAAGGCATCCTAACATGAAGTCAGCCATGTGTGCCAGGGTACCTGTACGCAACACATGGCTGTCCGCACTAGGAAGATCACTTTCAGGATCCTCCTCCTCCTCAGGCCATACACGCTGAAATGATGACAGGCAAGCAGCATGGGTAACGTCAGCAGTGGGCCAAGCTGTCTCTTCCCCCTCCTCCTCATCTTCCTCATGCTCCTCCTCCTCCTCCTGAACGCGCTGAGATATAGACAGGAGGGTGCTCTGACTATCCAGCGACATACTGTCTTCCCCCGGCTCTGTTTCCGAGCGCAAAGCGGCTGCCTTTATGGTTTGCAGGGAACTTCTCAAGATGCATAGCAGAGGAATGGTGACGCTAATGATTGCAGCATCGCTGCTCACCACCTGGGTAGACTGCTCAAAGTTTCGAAGGACCTGGCAGATGTCTGCCAACCAGGCCCACTCTTCTGAAAAGAATTGAGGAGGCTGACTCCCACTGCGCCGCCCATGTTGGAGTTGGTATTCCACTATAGCTCTACGCTGCTCATAGAGCCTAGCCAACATGTGGAGCGTAGAGTTCCACCGTGTGGGCACGTCGCACAGCAGTCGGTGCACTGGCAGATTAAACCGATGTTGCAGGGTGCGTAGGGTGGCAGCGTCCGTGTGGGACTTGCGGAAATGTGCGCAGAGCCGGCGCACCTTTACGAGCAGGTCTGACAAGCGTGGGTAGCTTTTCAGAAAGCGCTGAACCACCAAATTAAAGACGTGGGCCAGGCATGGCACGTGCGTGAGGCTGCCGAGCGGCAGAGCCGCCACCAGGTTACGGCCGTTGTCACACACGACCATGCCCGGTTGGAGGCTCAGCGGCGCAAGCCAACGGTCGGTCTGCTCTGTCAGACCCTGCAGCAGTTCGTGGGCCGTGTGCCTCCTATCTCCTAAGCTGAGTAGTTTCAGCACGGCCTGCTGACGCTTGCCCACCACTGTGCTGCCACGCCGCGCGACACCGACTGCTGGCGACGTCCTGCTGCTGCTGACACATCTAGATTGCGAGACAGAGGTTGAGGAGGAGGAGGAGGAGGGTGGTTTAGTGGAGGAAGCATACACCGCGCGCAGATACCACCACCGAGCTGGGGCCCGCAATTCTGGGGGTGGGTAGGACGTGAGCGGTCCTAGGCTCTGACTCTGTCCTAGCCTCCACTAAATTCACCCAATGTGCCGTCAGGGAGATGTAGTGGCCCTGCCCGCCTGTGCTTGTCCACGTGTCCGTAGTTAAGTGGACCTTGCCACTAACCGCATTGGTGAGGGCGCGTACAATGTTGCGGGAGACGTGGTCGTGCAGGGCTGGGACGGCACATCCGGAAAAGTAGTGGCGACTGGGAACTGAGTAGCGCGGGGCCGCCGCCGCCATCATAGCTTTGAAAGCCTCCGTTTCCACAACCCTATACGGCAGCATCTCAAGGCTGATAAATTTGGCTATGTGGACGGTTAACGATTGAGCGTGCGGGTGCGTGGCGGCGTACTTGCGCTTGTGCTCCAACACTTGCGCTAGCGACGGCTGGACTGTGCGGTGCGAGACATTGGTGGATGGGGCCGAGGACAGCGGAGGTGAGGGTGTGGGTGCAGGCCAGGAGACAGTAGTGCCTGTGTCCTGAGAGGGGGGTTGGATCTCAGTGGCAGGTTGGGGCATAGGGGGAGAGGCAGCGGTGCAAACCGGAGGCGGTGAACGGCCTTCGTCCCACCTTGTGGGGTGCTTGGCCATCATATGTCTGCGCATGCTGGTGGTGAGGCTGTTGGTGGTGGCTCCCCGGCTGATCTTGGCGCGACAAATGTTGCACACCACTGTTCGTCGGTCGTCAGGCGTCTCTGTGAAAAACTGCCAGACCTTAGAGCACCTCGGCCTCTGCAGGGTGGCATGGCGCGAGGGTGCGCTTTAGGAAACAGTTGGTGGATTATTCGGTCTGGCCCTGCCTCCACCCCTGGCCACCACACTGCCTCTTGCAACCTGCCCTGCTGCTGCCCTTGCCTGCCCCTCTGAAGACCTGTCCTGAGTAGGCGTTGCACACCAGGTGGGGTCAGTCACCTCATCGTCCTGCTGCTCTTCCTCTGAATCCTCTGTGCGCTCCTCCCTCGGACTTACTGCCCTTACTACTACCTCACTGCAAGACAACTGTGTCTCATCGTCATCGTCCTCCTCACCCACTGAAAGGTCTTGAGACAGTTGCCGGAAGTCCCCAGCCTCATCCCCCGGACCCCGGGAACTTTCCAATGGTTGTGCATCAGTGACGATAAACTCCTCTGGTGGGAGAGGAACCACTGCTGCCCAATCTGAGCAGGGGCCCGAGAACAGTTCCTGGGAGTCTTCCCGCTCCTGAGCATGTGTCATTGTAGTGGAGTGAGGAGGCTGGGAGGAAGGAGGAGCAGCAGACAGAGGATTCGGATTTGCAGCACTGGACGGCGCAGAACTCTGGGTGGATGATAGCTTGCTCGAAGCACTTTCTGCCATCCACGACAGGACCTGCTCACACTGCTCATTTTCTAATAAAGGTCTCCCGCGTGGACCCATTAATTGGGCGATGAATGTGTGGACGCCAGAAACGTGCCTCTCTCCTAATCGCGCAGCAGTCGGCTGCGACACACCTGGATCAGGAGCTCGGCCTGTGCCCACACCCTCACTTGGGCCTACGCGTCCTCGGCCGCGTCCACGCCCTCTAGGCCTACCCCTACCCCTGAGCATGCTGTATTACCAGTGATTTCCAAGCCAGGAAAGAAATTGGCGCAAGCCTGCAGCCAAAATAGAATTTTTTCTCTTGTTTTTCAAAGGACAAGCCACACTGCGTGTATTCAATGAATACTACTAAGTTTAATAACTGTGTTGTGGCCCTGCAAATGTGTCAGAGAACTGCAGTGATGCAAAGTTATTCGCTACAGCAGATCAGGGATTTCCCATGCAGGAAAGAAATTGGCGCAAGCCTGCAGTAAAACGTAGCTGGCTGCGTCTGATTTTTAATGTTCTGCACGCAGCACACACGTACCCAGAGCCCTGAGGACTGTCAGAGACAGGCGAAATAGAATTTTTTCCCTTGTTTTTCAAAGGAAAAGCCACACTGCGTCTATTCAATGAATAATGTATGTCTTCTGGCCCTGCCTACACAATTCTATCCCTGTAGTATTAATGCCGGGTGCAATGGTCTGCACAGCCGGTTTTGAGAAAGAAAAAAAAATATGCAACACTGCTAACAGCAGCCTGGACAGTACTGCACACGGATAGATGTGGCCCTAGAAAGGACCGTTGGGGTTCTTGAAGCCTACACTCACTGCTAACACTCTCCCTGCCTAACCACCACTTCTGTCCCTATTGCAGGGCGCAATGCTCTGCAGATCCAATTTTGAAAAAAAAAAAAATACAGTGCTAACACAGTACTGCACACTATTAGATGTGGCCCTGAGAAGGACCGTTGGGGTTCTTGAAGCCTACACTAACTCCTAACGCTCTCCCTATAGCAGCTCCACCAAGATAGCACTTTCCCTCAGCTAACTCACAAGGCATCTGAGCCGAGCCGCGGGAGGGGCCGATTTTTATACTCGGGTGACATCAGATCTCCCCAGACACTCACAGCAGGGGGGTGGTATAGGGCTTGAACGTCACAGGGGGAAGTTGTAATGCCTTCCCTGTCTTTCAATTGGCCATAAAAGCGCGCTAACGTCTCAGAGAGGAAACTGAAAGTAACCAGAACATCGCGTGGTACTCGTTACGAGTACCGAGCATCCCGAACACGCTAATATTCACCCGAGTATCAAGCTCGGACGAGTACGTTCGCTCATCTCTAATGTTTACATCAAACGGTTCAATTAAAGTGCAATAAAACAAAGTGAATGGCAATAGCTCCAGAGGCTTACTGCTGCAATTTCCGTTTTTCCTGCTACGGAAATATTGTTTAAATTGTACAAATTTCCTTCGAATGTGATGGATATTTTTCCAATTCTTTGTGGGCTGAGTCAGAGTTGCTGCCATGGGGACAATATACTACATTAGGCAGCAGATCACAGTTCTAGTAATTCGCACTATAAGGGGGCAGCAAGGGCTATCTCTACGGATCTTTCAAATTCAGTCATGTAACTCAGTGTTTATATTCTGATTTTCATTCGAGTAAACTAAATGTAAAAAGAAAGGAAAAAAAGGAACAACCAAAAAAATATACAAAATATACCCGTATTATGGCCGCATGTCCCGCTGTACTGAGTTCTAATGGCTCAAACTGGCAGCATCATAAATCATAAGGCTGTGAGCTTGGAGAATCAGACCCATGCCTGTATTATGAGCCTCGTGTGGCACAGAGTGTTAAGGCAGTAGAAATGCGTGTGGTTCAGCTAGCTGGCTCAAGGTTGACTCAGCAGCCTTCCATCCCTACGAGGTTGATAAAATGAGCACCCAGCCTTTTGGGGTGAGGGTAATAAATAAATTAGTTGAGAGCTTGTGACAACCGTGCAAACATGGCTAAAAACAATTTTGGTAGCCCTAAGCTAAACTCCTGGACTTCTATACTAAGAAGCAGCTGATTCTACTCTATGAGATATGAACAGGGACCTTAGTATAGGTTTGGTGGATGTGTTCTCACCAGGAGCCTTTGGAGGTCCACATATTAGTAGACCAGTACAGTGAATGAAGCATTAGAGTTGAGATCCCTTGTTACAGCTTTTGCATTGGGGCCCAACAGGTTCAAGATATGCCTCTGCTTATGAATTTTGCACATACCCCCTGACTAGTGATGACAACAAATTCTCTTTAAAGAATAAGATGGTCTCTATGTTCTTGGACTGCGTATATTAATAAGTATGTCCACCCACAAATGATTATCACGTGCAAACCTACAAAGCTGAACCGTTAGTATGTGGCAAATAAAAAAGTTCTCCCCACTCTGAAAATTATTTCCAAAACTTGGTTTCGACATACGAAAAAACACTTTACCCAAACCCCCAAAATGTCCTAAACTCTGCTAGGGGAAATAATATTCAGGGTGTCAATACGTCTTCCCTTACTCTGCAATGCTTTACAAGCAACTCCCCTCCCGGTCACCAGAAACGGCAGAAGAGTGGTCAGTGTGAGAAGTAGTATTCTGAATGCCTTTATGGAGTCGAGAAGGAATTGTTTCCTCCAAATGAGCTAAATTGGCTTCTGTCTCGGGTTTTTTTTTTTTTTGCCTTCCTCTGGATCAACAAGGGGAGGTGAAAACAGGCTGAAGTGGATGGACATTGTCTCCATTCAGCTTAACATACTATGTTACTATGTTAGCAGCACATACTATTGGGAAGTCAATAATTTATAGCTCATATAATAACATTTTTGACCTATTTATGAACTAAATGAATCATTGATGCACATTTTCTAGTAGGGTCAGACTGGCTCACCAGAGTATCACAAGATCCAAAAATGGTCCCAGAGTTTCATACAGTAATGGACAGAAGATAACCTCAGAACCAATCACTGGCCACAAGGGACTGTTTCTTATGGACTAAGTCATAACTAACACATGAGACCTGAAGACCCCAATAGATGATGTAATGATGGCCTTCAGAATCTTTTCCTAAGATCCCATATAAACCGATATCACACCAAGAAACTCAGATTGATATTGCACTCTTAGTATTCTTCAGATGGGCGTGACTAAGTCCGATTATGCGAACATGATAATCACGGCCGCATAACGGGATGAAACTAAACAATTTATTTCAATTAGTAACATAGTTCGTAAGGCCGAATGAAGACAATGTCCATCTAGTCTATCCTCCTGTGTTGTTGATCCAGAGGGAGGCAAAAAACCCCAAGAGCAGAAGCCAATCAGCCCTTTTGGGGAAAAAAAATTCCTTCCCGGCTTCCTAACGGCAATCAGACTATTCCCTGGATCAACCCCTAAGGCCTCATGTCCACGGGGAAAATCAGATCCGCTGCAGATTCTACATGTAGAATCTGCAGCGGGTCCCTCCTGCCCCGCGGACATGAGCGCTGAAAATAGCAATAAATGAGAATAAACTTACCTCCGATCCGCTCCGTTTCTTCTCTTCGCGGCAGCGTCATCTTCTCTCGTCGCGGCCGGATCTTCATTCTTCGGCTCGGCGGATGTGCACGATGACGTCGGTGACGTGCCCCGCGCATGCGCCGGGCCGAAGCAAAATGATCCGGCCGCGGCTGAGAGAAGATGGCGCCGCGGAGAAGAGAAGAACCGGAGCGGGTGAGTAAAATATGATTTTTGTGTCCCGCGGATCCGGACGGCTTCCATAGAAGCCCGCGGGAGCCGTCCCCGCGGGAGACCCGCACGAAAATGGAGCATGGTCCAGATTTTTTCATGCTCCATTTTTTTTTAAATGCCTTTTATTGACCATCCGCGGGTATTTATCTACCCGCGGGTGGTCAATGCATCCCTATGGGGTGCGGATCCGCGCACGGGAGATCCGCTGCGGATTTTAAATCACATTTTGCCCGTGGACATGAGCCCTAATAGTTCCTACCTGCCTGGAAGCAAGTTGTTTTTGGAAGACAGCACTGGTCCAGAGGAGATCAGCCAAGAAACAGAAGGTATTGCTGATATATCATCCTTTATTGGTGTATACAGATCCAGAAGTAAAACAGCATGGCGACGTTTCGACGGCTGCTGCAGTCTTTGTCAAGCTCAATACACAAACAGACTTCCTGCCTGTATACCCGGATTAACAATTAACCTTAGATTTATAACCTATAATATCCTTTCTTTCCAGAAAGACATCAAGTCCCCTTTTAAACTCCTCTATGGATTTTACCATCACCACTTCCTCAGGCAGAGAGTTCCACAGTCTAACTGCTCTTACAGTAAAGAACCCCTTTCTATGTTGGTGATGAAACCTGCTTTCCTCTAAACATAGCGGATGCCCTCTTGTTAGCATCGTAGTCCTGGGTATAAACAGATCATGGCAGATAACCTTGTATTGCCCCCTCATGTATTTATACATAGTTATTTAATTAGTTTTAATTAGCTTTACTTTTGCTTGTTAACAGTACTGGCGACAAAAGATAGGACTTGCCCCATCTTTCTCCTATGTAGTTAATACTACGTACGGGAAAGATAGGGCAGGACCCACCTTTCAGCAGTTTTTTTTGGCACGGAGTTTGAATGGCACTCATAGCAGCATGTGTAGTTGCGCATACACCAAAGTGTTTTTGCCCTTAAATCTGTGATTTCTATGCAAGTGCAATGCTTTTTTGCTAGAAAAACACATCCCCGCACGTGCGATTTTTGTGCGCATGTTCTTTCAATAGGAAAAAATTAAAAATGGCATTGCACTTGCATGAAACTTGTATATACATGCGAGTTTCATGTGAGTGTGATGCCATTTTTAATTCAACCATAGCAACAAGAAAAACACTCATTTAAATTAACCCATTAAAACATTGCACAAGTTCTGTGTGTCGCGCAAAAACACAGCCTCATTGGATTTCTGAGAAAGCTGCACACATTCAAGGGTGCAGGTCCATTCAACTTAAGTCGGCGTCACACATGCATATATCTGTTTAGGCGCACGCATGATCGTAGCATTTTTTGTGGAATGAATTATGCTTTTTTTGCGCACACATCGGCATATTTACTGTACTTTACTGTACGCATGCAAGTCATGCACACCTATCATATATATATATATATATATATATATATATATATATATATATATATATATAAAGACGAAAGCCCTCACTGACTCACTCTCACTGACTGACTCGCCACTAATTCTCCAACTTCCCGATGTTGTAGAAACATGAAATTTGGCACGAGCATAGATTATGTCGAAAATAGGAAAAGTAAAGAGGTCCCAACTTGATTATTCAATTCTAGCGCAAAAGAATTAGCATCAAAATTTTACGTACATAATCTGAATCTCTCACTTCCCAATGTCAAGAACTAGCGTCCAAATTTTACATATGGAATCTAATTCTTTCACTTCTTGGTGTAATAGAAAGTTGAAATTTGGGACGAGCATTGATTATGTCATAAAGAGGAAAAGTTAATGGGTCCCAACTCGATTAGTCAATTCTAGCGCAAAAGAATTAGCGCCCAAATTTCACGTATGGAATGTAATTCTCTCACTTTCCGGTGTCATAGAAACGTGAAATTTGGAACGGGCATTGATTATTTCATAAGTAGGAAAAGTTAATGGGTCCCAACTTGATTGTTCAATTCTAAGTGCAAAAGAATTAGCGTCCAAATTTTACGTACTGAATCTAATTCTCTCACTTCCCGGTGTCATAGAAACTCGAAATTTGGCACAAGCATTGATTGTGTCATAAATAGGAAAAGTTAATGGGTCCCAACTCAATTATTCAATTCTAGCGCAAAAGAACTAGCATCCAAATTTTATGTACGGAATCTAATTCTCTCACTTGAAATTTGGCACAAGCATTGATTATTTTTAGAGATGAGTGAGCATACTTGTCCGAGCTTGATGCTCGTTCGAGTATTAGGGTGTTCGAGATGCTCGTTACTCGTGACGAGCACCACGCGTTACTCGAGTCAATAACATTTACTTCCCTGAAATGTTAGCGCAATTTTCTGGCCAATAGACATGCAGGGAAGGCATTACAACTTCCTCCAGTGAGGTTCCAGCCCTATCCCACCCCCCTACAGTGAAGGGCTGGCGAGATCAGGTGACCGCCGAGTATTTAAATCTTTCCCGCCCGCTGCTCGCCTCAGACATACGCTGGCAGAGATTGGGGAGGGTGCTGCTGCTATAGTTAGAGTGTTGGCGTCTTCAAGAGCCCCAACGGTCCTTCTTAGGGACACATCTCACAGTGTGCTTTAGTTTTGTGGCTGCAGGGAGCAGTTTTGCACAATTTTTTTTTTTATATCGGACGTGCAGGCTATAGCGTTCTCAGGCTGCAGTCTGTACTACGAAGTATAGGGGCAGTATTGGTCAGGCAGGGACAGTGGGTAGTGTACAAGAACCCCAACGGTGCTTCTTAGGGCCACATCTTACCGTCTAAATTACTGTTGTTGCTGCTAGGAGCAGCTTTGCACCAAATTTTTTCTTTTATCTTGGGCTCTGCAGACTATTGCGTTCTCAGTCTGCAGCCAAATATACAGAGTATAGGGGCAGTATTGGTGAGGCAGGGACAGTGCTACTGTAGAATCCTGTCAACAAGTACCCCAAAAAAGCACCTGTTTAGTGCTATCTGTGACCGTGTGCATTTAACTCCGTGGCTGCTGGTAGTTGTAGTACCTCATTATTGCACAGCTAGGCGTGCTTGCAGTCTTCCGAATAATTTTTTTCCTGGCTGCAGTTTGCGATACATAAGCGCTGTCTCACTCCAACTGCAGGCCAATAATAATTCAAAATTTTTTTACACCGCTCTGTTTCTGCTGTAAACTGCACACACGGTGACAGACCCCCATACAGGGAAACTCACATTGGCGCAATATAGCCTGCATTGCACAAAAAGTACAAAAAAAAAAAAGCAGAAAATCCTTTGCATTTCACTGCGTGGCTGGTGTGAGCTCAGGTGTATCAGTATTGCATATTGGACAGCTAGGCGTGCTTGCAGTCTTCTGAATTATTTTTTTCCTGGTTACAGTTTGCATTACATAAGCGCTGTCTCACTCCAACTCCACGCCAATAAGAATTCAAACATTTTTTACACCGCTGTGTGTCTACTGTAAACTGCACGCACGGTGACAGACCCCCATACAGGGAAACTCACATTGGCGCAATATAGCCTGCATTGCATTGCATTGCACAAAAATTACCAAAAAAAAGCAGAAAATCCTTACGGCTAGCTGTGACTCTTTGCATTTCACTGCGTGGCTGGTGTGAGCTCAGGTTTATCAGTATTGCATATTGCACAGCTAGGCGTACTTGCAGTCTTCTAAATTATTTTTTTCCTGGCTGCAGTTTGCGTTACATAAGCGCTGTCTCACTCCAACTGCACGCCAATAACAATTCAAAAATTTTTTACACCGCTCTGTGTCTGTTCTATTCGTAATCCACCATGCTGAGGGGTAGGGGTAGGGCTAGAGGACGTGGACGAGGACGCGGAGTTCCAAGTGAGGGTGTGGGTATAGGCCGAGTTCCTGGTCCAGGTGAATCACAGCCGGCTGCTGCGGGATTAGGAGAGAGGAAAGTTTCTGGGGTCCCCAGCTTCATAACACAATTTTTGGGTCTACGTCGTAGACCTTTATTACAAAATGAGCAGTGTGAGCAGGTCCTGTCGTGGATGGCAGAAAGTGCATCCAGCAATGTCTCCAGCAACCTGTCTTTTAAGCCGTCCACTGCTGCAACGCTGAGTCCTCTCGCTGTTGCTCCTCCTTCCTCCCAGTCTCCTCACTCCATGAAAATGACACATTTGGATGAGCAGGCAGACTCCCAGGAACTGTTTTCGGGCCCCAGCGCTGATTGGGAAGAAATGGTTCCTCTCCCACCTGAGGAGTTTGTCGTGACCGATGCCCTACTTTTGGAAAGTTCCCGGGGTTCGAGTGATGAGGCTGGGGACTTCCGGCAATTGTCTCAAGAGCTTACAGTGGGTGAGGAGGTCTATGATTATGATGAGACACAGTTGTCCATCAGTGAGGCAGTAGTAAGGGCAGTAAGTCCGAGGGAGGAGCGCACAGAGGATTCAGAGGAAGAGCCGCTGGACGATGAGGTGACTGGCCCCACCTGGTTTGATAAGCCAACTGAGGACAGGTCTTCAGAGGGGGAGGCAAGTGCAGCCGCAGGACAGGTTGGAAGAGGCAGTGGGGTGGGCAGGGGTAGAGGCAGGGCCAGAGCGAATAATCCCCCAACGGATTCCCAAAGCACCCCCTCGCGCCAAGCCACCGTGCAGAGGCCAAGGTGCTCAAAGGTGTGGCAGTTTTTCACTGAGAGCGCGGACGACCGACGAACAGGGGTGTGCAACCTTTGTCACGCCAAGATCAGCCGGGGAGCTGCCACTACCAGCCTCACCACCACCAGCATGCACAGGCATATGATGGCCAAGCACCTCACAAGGTGGGACGAAGACCGTTCACCGCCTCCGGGTTGCACCACTGCCTCTCCCCCTGTGCCTCAACCTGCCACTCAGATCCAACCCTCCTCTCAGGACACAGGCACTACCGCCTCCCGGCCTGCACCCACACCCTCACCTCTGCTGTCCTCGGCCCCATCCAGCTATGTCTCTCAGCGCAGCGTCCAGCTGTCGCTAGCAGAAGCGTTGGAGCAAAAGCGCAAATACGCCGCCAAGCACCTGCACGCTCAAGCTTTAAATGTGCACGTTGCCAAATTGATCAGACTGGAGATGCTGCTGTACAGGCTTGTGGAAACGGAGGCTTTCAAAAACATGATGGCGGCGGTGGCCCCGCGCTACTCGGTCCCCAGTCGCCACTATTTTTCACGGTGTGCCGTCCCAGCCCTGCACGACCACGTCTCCCTCAACATTGTACGCGCCCTCACCAACGCGGTTGCTGGCAAGGTCCACTTAACAACGGACACGTGGACAAGCACAGGCGGGCAGGGCCACTATATCTCCCTGATGGCACATTGGGTGAATTTAGTGGAGGCTGGGACCGAGTCAGAGCCTGGGACCGCTCACGTCCTACCCACCCCCAGAATTGCAGGCCCTAGCTCGGTGCGGGTATCTGCGGCGGTGTATGCCACCTCCACTAAACCTTCCTCCTCCTCCTCCAACGCAACCTCTACCTCGCAATCAAGACATGTCAGCACCAGCACGTCGCCAGCAGTCGGTGTCGCGCGGCAGCACAGCGGTGGGCAAGCATCAGCAGGCCGTGCTATAACTAATCAGCTTAGGAGAGAAGAGGCACACGGCCCACGAACTGTTGCATGGTCTGACAGAGCAGACCGACCGCTGGCTTTCGCCGCTGAGCCTCCAACCGGGCAACGGTTGTGTGACAACGGCCGTAACCTGGTGGCGGCTCTGCAGCTCGGCAGCCTCACGCACGTGCCATGCCTGGCCCACGTCTTTAATTTGGTGGTTCAGTGGTTTCTGAAAAGCTACCCACACTTGTCAGACCTCCTCAGCAAGGTGCGCCGGGTCAGCGCACATTTCCGCGAGTCCAACACGGACGCTGCCACCCTGCAACATCGCTTTAATCTGCCAGTGCACCGACTGCTTTGCGACGTGCCCACACGGTGGAAATCTACGCTGCACATGTTGGCCAGGCTGCATGAGCAGCGTAGAGCTATAGTGGAATACCAACTCCAACATGGAGTAAGCCTCCTCAATTCTTTATAGAGGAGTGGACTTGGATGGCAGATATCTGCCAGGTCCTTGGAAACTTTGAGGAGGCTACCCAGATGTTGAGCGGCGATGCTGCAATCATTAGCGTCACCATTCCTCTGCTATGCCTGTTGAGAAGTGCCCTGCAAAGCATAAAGGCTAACGCTTTGCGGTCGGAACAGGAGACGGGGGAAAACAGTATGTCGCTGGATAGTCAGAGCACCCTCATATCTATATCTCAGCGCGTTTTGGAGGAGGAGGTGGAGGGGGAGGAGCCTTAGGAGGAGGAGGGGGAAGAGACAACTGGGCCCACTGCAGAGGGTACCCATCCTGCTTGCCTCTCATCTGTTCAGCGTGTATGGCCTGTGGAGGAGGATCCAGAAAGTGATCTTCCTAGTGAGGACAGCGATGTGTTGCGTACAGGTACCCTGGCACACATGGCTGACTTCATGTTAGGATGCCTTTCTCGTGACCCTCGCGTTAGACGCATTCTGGCCACTACAGATTACTGGGTGTACACACTGCTCGACCCACGGTATAAGGAGAACCTTTCCACTCTCATTCCCGAAGAGGAAAGGGGTTCAAGAGTAATGCTATACCACAGGGCCCTGGTGGACACACTGATGGTAAAATTCCCATCTGACAGCGCTAGCCTCAGAAGGCGTAGTTCCGAGGGCCAACTAGCAGGGGAGACGCGGAGATCAGGCAGCATGTTCAGCACAGGCAGGGGAACACTCACCGAGGCCTTTGCCAGCTTTATGGCTCCCCAGCAAGACTGTGTCACCTCTCCCCAGTCAAGGCTGAGTCGGAGAAAGCAGTGTAAAAAGATGGTGAGGGAGTACGTAGCCGATCATACCACCGTCCTCCGTGACGCCTCTGCTCCGTACAACTACTGGGTGTCAAAGCTGGACACGTGGCACAAACTCGTGCTGTATGCCCTGGAGGTGCTGGCTTGCCCTGCGGCTAGCGTCTTGTCAGAGAGGGTGTTTAGTGCAGCTGGGGGAATCATCACGGATGAGCGTACGCGGCTGTCAACTGACAGTGCCGACATGCTTACACTCATAAAGATGAACAAAGCCTGGATTTCCCCAGACTTCTCTTCTCCACCAGCGGAGAGCAGCGATACCTAAACAATCTTTTCGCTGCAACTGCAGATAAAAGCACTCTTCTCTATCACCGTAAAAAAAGGGACATGTACCTTTGTCAATCTGTCTATGATATTAATCCTCCTCCTCCTCCTGAAACATCCTGTCAGCACGCTGAACTGCCAATTTTTCTGCTGCCCAAAAGGCTCATATAACTTTTGTCTTACAATATTTCGACTTTTCTAACTAAAGCATTGAAACTTCAACATGAACCAATTTTTTAACAGGGCTGCCTCCAGGCTCAGGTACAAATTAAGACACAGTAAGCTAAAATATTAATGGGTTTCACCTGCCCTCTCGGTTGAGCAATTTTCTGGGGTACATTTGTACTGTTGGTACAGCAATTTTTTGGGCCCTCGCCTACACTGTAATCCAAGTAATTTTTCTGGCCTTCGTCTACACTCATGGTACACCAATGTGTCAGGGGTTGGCCTACACTCTTGCTACAGAAATGTCACCTGGGTCCACCTGCCTATCCTTCTGCCACAGTAATGCTACAGGGGTCTGCCTATACTTCTGCGACAGAAAGGTTACTTCGGTCTGCCTATACTTCTGCTCCTGAAGAGTTACAGGGGTCTGCCTACACTGCTGCTACTGAAATGTTACTGGGGTCTGTGTATACTGCTGCAAATGAAATGTTAGTGGGGTCTGTCTATACTGTTACTACTAAAATGTTACTAGGGTCTGTCTATACTGCTGCAAATGAAATGTTACTAATGCTGGGCTATGCCTATACTACTGCTACGGAAATGTTACAGTCGTCTGTCTAAACTGTTACTAGTACTACTCAAATGTTACTGGGGTCTGTTTATACTGATATAAATGAAATGCAACTGGGATCTGTCTATACGGTTACTACCGCCATGTTACTGGGGTCTGTGTATACTGCTGCAAATGAAATGTTACTAATACTGGGCTATGCCTATACTGCAGCTACGGAAATGTTTCAGGTGTCTGTCTATACTGTTGCTACTGAAGCGTTACTGGGGTCTGTGTATACTGCTGCAACTGAAATTTTACTGGGGTCTGTCTATACTCCAACTACTGAAATGTCACTGGGCTCTGCCTACACTGTTGCTAATGAAATGTTACTGGGGTCTGTCTATGCTGTTACTACCGAAATGTTACTGGGCTCTGCCTAAGCTGCTACTACTAAAATGTTACAGGGGTCTGTCTATACGGTTACTACTGAAATGTTACTGGGGTCTGTCTATACTGCTGCAAATGAAATGTTACTGGGGTCTGTCTATACTGCTGCAAATGAAATGTTACTGGGGTCTGTCTATACTGCTGCAAATGAAATGTTACAGGGGTCTGTCTATACTTCTGCAAATGAAATGTTTCTGGGGTCTGTCTATACTGTTGTAAATGAAATGTTTCTGGGGTCTGTTTATACTGCTGCAAATGAAATGTTACTAATACTGGGCTATGCCTATACTGCAGCTACGGAAATGTTTCAGGTGTCTGTCTATACTGTTGCTACTGAAGCGTTACTGGGGTCTGTGTATACTGCTGCAACTGAAATTTTACTGGGGTCTGTCTATACTCCAACTACTGAAATGTCACTGGGCTCTGCCTACACTGTTGCTAATGAAATGTTACTGGGGTCTGTCTATGCTGTTACTACTCAAATGGTACTGGGTTCTGGCTATACTGCTGTAAATGAAATGTTACAGGGGTCTGTCTATACTGTTACTTCTGAAATGTTACTGGGCTCTGCGTACGCTGCTGCTACTAAAATGTTACAGGGGTCTGTCTATACTGTTACTACTGAAATGTTACTGAGGTCTGTCTATACTGCTGTAAATGAAATGTTACTTGGGTCTGTTTATACTACTGCAAATGAAATGTTACTGGCGTCTGTCTATGCTGTTACTACTCAAATGTTACTGGGTTCTAGCTATACTGCTGTAAATGAAATGTTACAGGGGTCTGTCTGTACTGTTACTACCGAAATGTTACTGGGCTCTGCCTACGCTGCTGCTACTGAAATGTTACAGGTGTCTGTCTATACTGTTACTACTGAAATGTTACTGGGGTCTGTCTATACTGCTGCAAATGAAATGTTACTGGGGTCTGTCTATACTGCTGTAAATGAAATGTTACTGGGGTCTGTTTATAGTGCTGCAAATGAAATGTTACTAATACTGGGCTATGCCTATAGTGCAGCTAGGAAAATGTTACAGGGGTCTGTCTAAACTGTTGCTACTGAAACGTTACTGGGGTCTGTGTATACTGCTGCAACTGAAATGTTACTGGGGTCTGTCTATACTGTTACTACCGAAATGTTACTATGCTCTGCCTACGCTGCTGCTACTTAAATTTTACTGGGGTCTGTCTATAATGCTGCAAATGAAATGTTACTAATACTGGGCTATGCCTATACTGCTGCAACGGAAATGTTACAGGGGTCTGTCTATAGTGTTACTAACTTACTACTGAAATGTTACTCGGGTCTCCCTAGACATCTTCTGCAACATAACTGTTAGTGGGGTCAGCTTATACCTTTGCAACAGTAATATTACAGGAGTCAGTGCATAGTATGGGTGCACTACGTTTTCCCATTGCGGTGACAGAGTAGCAGCAGGCACATATCCTTGGTGGAAGCAGGCCAGCTGAGAGCCACATACTCCCGATCTGATTTTGGACTGATTGAAGAGGCCTTTACTTGTGATCATCTTTGGGAATTCCTGACAAAGATGAGTGGTATAGCCAGAAACTTGCATTGCTAACACTTTGCAATGGTCAACAGAAAACATAAGAATGAAGCCTTTCCATATTTCTGATTGAGATGAGGAGGAGTGCCGACTTTTAGTTTCTAGAATATCCTTTTCATTGCTATCAAATGACCCTCTTGTCTCAGAAAATACAAGCTTTTCCACATAGCTGTTGTAGCTTCCGCTTGTATTCTGTGGGTTTATTTTTCTCCAGTAGCTCTTAGTTGGATCTGAAGGTTTGATTTTGCCCATGGAGGCAAAATCCACGGTGGAGGCCCGGAACAAACCTGAACTTGGGCCCGCTAACATGCTTCCCACCAAGACTAAAGCGGGTCCTGGTCATGCTGTCTTGGCCTTGTAATGCCACCTCCTCCTCCCACTTGGGGTCAGCAATGCGCATCATGTATTGGGATACAGTAATGTACCGTCGGTGGGTTTCAGAGAACCGCCCGTGCTGTGGGTGCACACAAAATTTCCATAGCTGAGTTGTACCTGCCTGTGACTATTAATAAAAAAAGAAACCCAGTCTGACTGTATTCTATCTCACGTTAGCTCTGCTGTCCGGGGCATTGCAATGGGATTTATTTATGAACGGTCGGAGGCTTCCTGGGACCTACCCATGCTGTGGGTGCACAAGGAATTCCCATAGGGGAGTTGTACCTGCCTGTGTCTATTTATAAAAAAACCCAGTCTGACTGGGGGAATGCAGTGTGGGCCGAAGCCCACCTGTATTTTATCTAACGTTAGCTCAGCTGTGCAGGGCACTGCAATGAGATTTATTTATGTACCGTCAGTGGGTTCTAGGGAGCCACCCATGCTGTGGGTCCACTCCACACAGACTTCCCATAGGGGAGTTGTACCTGCCTGTGTTTATTTATAAAAAAAAAACCCAGTCTGACTTGGGAATGCAGTGTGGGCCGTAGCCCACCTGTATTTTATCTGACGTTAGTTCAGCTGTGCAGGGCACTGCAATGGGATGTATTTATGTATCGACGGTGGGTTCCAGGGAGCCACCCATGCTGTGGGTGCACACGGAATTCCCATAGGGGAGTTGTACCTGCCTGTGTCTATTTATAAAAAAAACCCAGTCTGACTGGGGCATGCAGTGTGGGCCGAAGCGCACCTGTACTTTACCTGATGTTAGCTCTGCTATCCGGGGCACTGTAATGGGATTTATTAATGTACCGTCGGTGGCTTCCTGGGACCCACCCATGCTGTGGGTGCACACGGAATTCCCATAGGGGAGTTGTACCTGCCTCTGTCTATTTATAAAAAAAACCCAGTCTGACTGGGGTAATGCAGTGTGGGCAGAAGCCCACCTGTATTTTATCTGACGTTAGCCACACAGACTTCCCTGAGTGCAGTTGTACCTGCCTGTGACTATTAATTAAAAAAACCCAGTCTGACTGGGGAATGCAGTGTGGGCCGAAGCCCACCTGTATTTTATATGATGGGTAGCTCAGCTGTGCAGGGCACTGCAATGGGATTTATTTATGTACCGTCGGTGGGTTCTAGGGAGCCACCCATGCTGTGGGTGCACACAGACTTCCCATAGTGGAGTTTCTACCTGCCTGTGACTATTAATGAAAAAAAACTCAGTCTGACTGGGGAATGCAGTGTGGGCCGAAGCCCACCTGTATTTTATCTGACGTTAGCTCAGCTGTGCAGGGCACTGCAATGGGATTTATTTATGTACCGTCGGTGGGTTCCAGGGAGCCACCCATGCTGTGGGTCCACACAGACTTCCCTGAGCGGAGTTGTACCTGCTGTGACTATTAATTAAAAAAACCCAGTCTGACTCGGGCATGCAGTGTGGGCCGAAGCCCACCTGTATTTTATCTGACGTTAGCTCAACTGTTCGGGGCACTGCAATGGGATGTATTTATGTACCATTGGTGGCTTCCTGGGACCCACCCATGCTGTGGGTCCACACAGACTTCCCAGAGCGGAGTTGTACCTGCCTGTGACTATGAAAAAAGACCAGACTGACTAGGGCATGGAGTGTGGGCTGAAGCCAACCTGTACTTTATCTCACGTTGGCTCAGCTATCAGGAGTACTGCATTGGGACAAACTAGAGGAGCAATCCAGCGCTAATGAGACGTTCACAGCTACGCTAGCATTGGAGTCCGCAGTAGGCCCGCGATTGCTGAGGGTTTGTGCAGAGGCCTATGTCCTGGGTGCAGTGAAAGTCCGCTTCCTGCCTACGATTGCTGAAGCTGTGGGCCAAGGCCTATGTCATCGTCGCTCGGTGCAAGTCTGCCATGTTTGGCCGCTCTGATTTATTTATTGTTCATGTCTTGGGTTGCCGGGGACCCATCTATGCTGTTGGTGCACACTTCCCATCGCGGTGTTTGACCTGTCTGGCACAAAGACACTGACTGACTTGGGTAGGGGGCAGAGTGCAGATGGTTTTCCCCTTGCAGTGTCGATTGAGCTATGCGACACCTAGACAAAATGAATACTGTGTGGACACATGGATTCCCCATTGCTATGTAACTCATGCCCACGTTTGCAGCTCCTGACGGAGATAGCACAGGATTGGAATGAAGATCGAACGTCAATTTCTCTTCGATTCTCTACAGCATTGTGGGCTATCGCCCCGCGCCTTTTAAAGAGGGTCGCTACCTGGCCCTGCCAACCCTCTGCAGTGTGTGCCTCCGGTTCCTCCTCATCGCAGACACACTTATAATAGACGAGAGTGGTGTGGCTATGAGGCCAGCGTGTGGCATGAGGGCAGCTGAAGGCTGCGCAGGGACACTTGTGTGCGCTGCGAACGCAGGGTCGTGCGGGGGGGGGGGCAGTATGTAACCCAGGAGAAGAGGCAGCGGTGTGTCCCGCAGGCAGTGCTTGGTTGGAGGTGGTGTGGTGCTTAGCTAAGGTGTGCCTTGCTAATGAGGGTTTGTCCGAAGTAAAAATTGTTGGCGGGGGGGGGGGGGGGGTGGCTCACTCTTGCCGCTATGGTGGCTTAATAGTGGGACCTGGGAACCTGAGATGCAGCCCAGCATGTTGCCCCTCGCCTGCCCTATCCGTATCTGTGTCGTTTCCATCACTTTTCGTAGGTTTTGAAGATTTGCACAAATGAAAACCTTAGAGAGCACCGGCGATATACAAAAATGCTCGAGTCGCCCATTGACTTCAATGGGGTTCGTTGATTATGTCATAAATAGGAAAAGTTGATGGGTCCCAACTCGATTATTCAATTTAAGCGCAAAAGATTTAGCGTCCAAATTTTACGTACGGAATCTAATTGTCTCACTTTCTGGTGTCATAGAAACTTGAAATTTGGCACGGGCATTGATTATGTCATAAATAGGAACAGGTAATGGGTCCCAACTCGATTATTCAATTCTAGCGCAAAACAATTAGCGTCCAAATTTTACGTACGGAGTCTAATTCTTTCACTTCCCGGTGTCATAGAAACTTGAAATTTGGCACAGGCAGTGATTATGTCATAAATTGGAAAAGTTAATGGGTCCCAACTCGATTATTTAATTCTAGCGCAAAAAAATTAGCGTCGAAATTTTACGTACATAATCTAAATCTCTCACCAATGTCATAGAAACTTACAATTTGGCACTAGCATTAAATATGTCATAAATAGGAAATGTTAATGGGGCCCAACTCAATTATTCAATTCTAAGCGCAAAACGTTGCATGGCTACCTCCACATGGTGTTTCCTGGGTAACGCAAAGAACCATGCAAAATGGTGAACATATTTTTTTCCCGGTATCTCTAAAGTAACCACGACTTCATAAGATTTTCCGTGTGAACACCAGATAAACACCAGTACCAAATTAACTCGGGCGAAGCTAGTACACAATACAATTCAATATGCACCTATTGAAATGACTAATTAGTCTAATGAATTCCACATATGTTCCTTCTCCTGTGCAATTACACAGCGTTTTACGTATTTCCCTATTGACTTCTATGGGGAATTTTGGTGCACAAACGTGCTGGAAAGTAGAGCATGCTGTGTAATTTTTTGCGTGACCAAAATGCACTGAAAAAATATGTGCATGTGAATGAACCCATTGATATCAATGGTTTCTATTCACTGTGTTTTGCGCACAGAACCTGGCTTAAGGTCTGTGTCACATAAATGAATTTGCGCATGAAAATTTTGTGCACACAATACGCAGAAAGTAGAATTAATTTATTCCAATGGGTTCGTTCGTAAGCACGTACTTTGCATGGGAAATTGTGTTATGCAACAAAAAAAAAAAAACGCAGCATGCTCTATTTTCCTGTGCATTTGTGCAGAGACAGAACAAATCTTGAACTCATTAAGCTCATTATACTAACTGGTAATTCGTTTTGTGTGCACAACTGCACATGACTCGGATGTGTAAAAAGTACAGTGAAAAATGCTATTGCGCACACAAACATGCAACACCCGGTGTGCAAAAACATGGCGTAAAGGCACATGCAAATACACATACACCAGTGTGACACAGGCTTAATGTATTTAGAGACCTCAAAGGGCGGTTCCCCCTTTATCAGCACTGTGAACATGTGAAAGGCCTTTCTGCTCCAGAGTTAATGTAAACCTAGCCAACAAAGTAGAGGCAAACCCGCCTAATGGTTACACTACCCTTTTCTACAAGTGATCAGAATTGAAAGGATGCGCAAGCTCTGATCTCTAGTCTTCTTGAGATTGGTGGCTCCAGAATGAGAAAGGTTCCCATTTAGCAATAGAGCCTAAGTATTTGTATTTGCAATGACTCACGGGACCCTACAAACGATGGTCCTACTCTAGATTTTCATAAAACACAGTCATGTAAAGTATCACCTTCCAAGTTGCAGCTGGTATTAGTGTGTGTCTCCACCGGAGGTATGGTTTGCCGGCTGACCTACAGGTAATGCCCAGATCACGCCCCGGTGGAGACATGCTACAGTATCCCTGGCACACTCACAGAGCGGGCAGCAGGAAGGGAGGGGAGAGCGGGGAGAAAAAGAAAACCTCCTTCAACCACCCCTCCTCCCTACAGCAGCCGATCAGTACTGAACGGCCGCTGCTTAAGTGAATAGAGGGGCAGGGGAGAGCGAGGAGAGAATCTCCTCCAGGTGACACACCTCTCTGCTGAGCGAGCCAGCGATACTCGCTCCTGTGCAGCAGCAATGGAGCAAGTACATACAAGGACCAGTGTCGGGCATTGTTTGCTTGACATTTATCCTGTGTAAGTGGCCCTTTAGTGTAGTATGTCTCCACCCAAGAACATTTGTCGGCTTTGGGCGAGACCTGTAGCTCAGCACGGCCGACCCATACTTCCGGTGGAGACATAATGCACTAATACTGTTGCATCCAATACATTTTACTAAAAACTAAATCTAAATGAGTACAAGTGCTCCTTTAAGATGGCATCTTGTGTCACTTCAATACTTTTTATATCTCTTTCTGAAAACAACATAAGTCAATGCCTATTTAATTGCAGCAATTTGTATTGCATACGTCCCCCATGACATGGCCAGTGCGGAAAAGTAATGGCATATTTTTCCTCCTCAGTAAAACTATGACTGTTTCGGGCACCTTTCCAGTATCATATTGATTCGTATCAAGCACTTGTCTTCCAAGTGAGTGTCCTTCGTAGGCCGCCCTATTACGAGGGTCTCGTAATGCAATAGCTACCGTCAAACGCCGGGCTAAACACAGAGATTTAAATGTAACATTGCACAAAGCCAAGGTTCTGCTGACAAGTAACATTTTGTATTACACACTGCTGAAGTCAACAGTCGCTGCACTCTGTTCTCATTATTTGCATGATTGGACACAGCAGCTGACTAAATCGGGTTGCTACTATTAGAAACTCACTTGATCAGGATATAGTAGGGCCATTTTCTACTCTGGCACTAATAATTCATTCTTTCACCTCTATTATATTAGGATTTACTGCGCGCAGTAAAATGATACGTTAGATCCTACAGAACTTTTTGAAAATGGGCAACTAATACACATGTACACAACTTTTATACAGAAGACAATTCATCTACCATAGGTTGTGTTTAGAGCACAGAACCTACGACTTGGGCTGTCATGTCAATCTGTGTAGCCACCAACCATCTGGCCATGTATGTCTGGTGGCTTCTCACCTGTAGTTTCCATGCCAGAGGGAATAAGAGCAGGTGCAGGAGCAGGGACAGGTTAATACTAATGGGTGTAACGAGTAATGACCTTGCAGAAACTTGGGACAAACACTTGTGCTTAACATTTGTCATTTCACTGCAACTTGTCAACACCGATCTTACCAAGAATGAATACTTTAAGGACATATTCACACGAATGCATTTGCACTGCACTGGATTTTAATGGGTTCGTTCACATGAGCATATTTCGTTCGTGCAAGAAAATACGCAAAATGTTCTATTTTCATGCGTATTGCAAACGCTAACAGTACATATTGAAGTAATTAAACTTAAGTGCCCATTAAACTCTATGGGAGAATGGTTGCATATTATTTTTACGTGTTAAAGTATGCAGGGCATACGTGCACAAAAAATACATGCAAATTTGCGCGTAAATATGCCTATGCCCATGTGCAGATCACCTAAGGGTCTGTTTACACTGGCCGTATTCTCTGCAGATTCACAGCTAGCCCATCTAAGGGCAGCTTCAAACTGGCGTATGTGCAAAAGCACTCGTGATAAAACAACTTTTTGCGTAATGAAGGTCGTGCTATCACACATGTTTTAGTGCATAAAAGGCTGTGCAGCCTAATTAGTTCCCAGTCTTCTTGATTTGCCTGCAAAATTGTGCAATTTATTGCACGGGGATCAGGTGTGCACCCCCAAAGACAAGAACAATGGGTTCTATTCTCTGCGCAATGTGCGCGCATGTGAAGCCACCCTAAAGGTGTGGGTCTTGCAGTGGATTTTGGTGTGGATTTGCTGTGGATTTCATCCTTAGGGCTTATTTACATGGGCGTATATCGGCCAGGTTTTCACGCCCTGGCCAATATACGCTGCCCCTCGGATTGATGGGTTTACAATGCATCAGTGCTCAGGGGCAGATCACCTACAGGAGCCAATGATAGCTGCAGGAAAAGGGAGTTGGGAGCTAGTTTAACAGCATGACTGCTAAACTCCGCCCCCTTCTTTTCTCCTCGCCACTGTTTGCAATGGAAGGGGTGGGACAGGGGCGGAGCTAAGCCACCCCATCCCGCCCCTCCCATTGCAAACAGCGGCAAGGGGTGGAAGCTCAGCACCCTAACTCCAGCCCTGTCCTGCCTCCTCCCCTTGCAGAGAGCCAGCGAAGGGCAGGGAAGGGCTGTCTCCCCCACCCGACAGCGTATACGACGCCCCATGCATCACCGATATACGCTCGTATGAATAAGCCCTTAGCGTTGCACACTTATTTTCTAAAAAAAAAAACTGCATCAAAAACTGCTTTGGTGTTTTTCCACACAAATTCTGTATATGAAACTACCCTAAGACTAGCGTGGCATGGCCAAAAGCATATTTTCGCATGCATTTGCGCAATGGGAGTTGTACATTTGCAGACGTGTGTATTTTACTGTATTTCTTGCATGCCCATATCCTGCATAGTTGTGTGCACAGAAAAAACATGCGAGTATGCTCCCAGTTTCAGTGAGCAATTATGTTTAATTAGTTTAATATGTGCTATTTCAGTGTGCAGTCCCTGTAGGTGATTTGAACCAGAAAAGCTATGATAATGCATTACAGTATTGCGTACAATAGTGATCACAGGCTATGGCAGGCCCAGACACTGTTGTCTGGTTTCTAGTTGTTGCATCAATTTTTCACCCCGCCCGATTATATGGAGTGTCCACAGAGTACGCTCCCTCTGTGAACACTTTACATGCTGTGATCTACATTGATTGCTGCATGTAAGGGGTTAACAGCAGGCATTGGTGTTCTCACTGATCCCCGCTGTTGCAGCAGGAGGCTATTTGTCAGTCACAACCCGCTCCTGCAGTATGGCACGGGCTCACTTCTGAGCCCGCAACATCCGCAGAAGTACATACGGTTATGCCCTGTTACATTAAGTACCATGCGCTCAGGACATAAACTTATGCCCTGTGGTGTTAAGGAGTTAAAAGACCATGACGAGAGGAGGGCTCTCACAACACAGCCCTGGACTCCTTTTCTATGACTGCAATCTGCAGTTCTTGATTTTCTCTGGGGTGACTCACTTGAGGGCTTCTGTCTCCGAACTCTTTCTCCATTTACTACTCCTGCCTCTCTCAGCCTTCAGATAATCAAATTCCCATCTTCCTCAGGCTCCTCGGCGGTTACCAAGCCCCAGAGTTCAGCCCTCTCACAACAGGCTTCCAAAAATCACTACACTCAGATCTTCTTTACGTGAGCTCGCTTCCTGAGATTTACAGTCTCCTGACTCAACTGAACAAGTTTCCCGGGCACTCCATGTGGTCTCACCCACAGACTCACTAACTTCCTGCTTATAGTCTGCAATGGCATCTCCTGATAACAAGTATTGCTGCACATATACATTCAATGCAGAGGAATAAAACATGCCAGTGTGGAACACAATACAACACAGGAACAACCAGCAAAGAAACAGACATAATGCAGAATACACGTACAGTCATGCAGTACCTAAAGGGACAAGTGCGTCACTTGCAGAGCACTGTGTTACAGGTTCGTTGTGTGGCCATCACCAGGTTCGCTATATATCTGCAGAATTAGGGTCTGACCCTTTTGTAGCACTCCAGAAAGGAGTAGATAGGGTGAAGAGGTGGCCATGCATGAGTGTGGCTATCTTTGTTGTATTGTATTAGAGCAATGAAACACTTGGCTGTCCCAGCAACTAACATAAACTACAGGGTGGTCCAAAGGTATGGAGACACCTGAATAAATGAAAACAGTGGTTGGGGATGCCATCCTGTGTTTGGCATGTTACTAAGGAAAATGTGGCAAATCTTTTAGGGGCGGTGTCCAACATGGTGGCCATTTTGAAAGACACCATCTTGGAACCAATTTGATATTTTTAAATGGAAGTATGAACAGGGGAGAAGGGGAATCCATTCTTCCAATAGGTAGGAGTCCTGAAAATGGAACCGACATCTATCAGACATTTATGACAGGTACTTTCATGGTCAGAGGCTAATCCTTGACATTTTACTGTGGACCTTAGGATTGGCTAAAGCTAGAGCTACACGACGATTTTGTCCACAATAGGGGTCATCGTACAGCCACTGAACTCAGTATGAGTTGTAGGTTGCCATGATGTCACGCTCTCACGATCTAAAATAATCCAACTTTGCTGGGCATGCACTGCGACTCCACTGAGTTCAATAGTAGTGCAAGGTTATAGGCTACATAGTGATCTTTATTTGCGAGGCCAAAGTTGCTGTGTAGCCCTAGACAAATTAGCAAAAGAAGTTTCAATTATGGAGAGAAGATTGGAAGTGTGGATTTCACCAATGCTTTGTCCATTAAATAAAGGCATAAAAACCTGGTTATTGACAAGTCTGTTCTCAAGAAAAGATTTGTTAATGTAAACCATGCCTCGGTATAAACAAATTTCAGATTATATATTATAAAAGGCTACAAAACCATTGCTAAAAACCTGAGTGTACATCAATCGATAGTTAGACAAATTTCTATGAAGAAGGAAAATTTAGGACTGTTCCTACCCTCCCCAGGAGTGGGTGTCCTGTTAAACCATTAGTGACTGCCCATATACCTTTTTACGGCAATCAATAATGGGTTTTATTCCGATGCAGCACCTTTTTATGGCACTGGCTCAGAATACCAGCATGGGTCTCCAGTATCGGTAGGACAGCCTGTGACCTGTTTTAATGTTGGAATCAGAGAAACCTCCAGTCCCTGCTGTTTAACCCCTTACATGCTGCAGTCAATGCAACCACGGCATGTAGAAGGCTGACAGAAGGAGGGATCTCCCTCTGTCACCCACCGGACCTCCACAATGTGATCATGGGGTCCGATGGGTAGATATGGCACCACCAGCCTCTGGGTCTGCTATCTACAATGAGCAATATTATATACTGCTATACTGTAGTATAGCAGTGTATTATGCAGCATCCCATAAGGTGACTCCAGACACGGGGCATGCGTTGAGGAGCTGGGAGGGTAGAGTGGTCACTTGTTATGGTGGCACTTACCAGTCTCCTTCCCAGAGGAACACACGTAGCCTCAGCCAGAGCAGTGCTGAGCCTCTTTCAGACACCCCTAGGAGAGGGATGGCCAATAAACATAGGAACAGGATATAACGTTGTCACGGGTGATGCCACCGTTCTGTTACCCACAGGAATGACTCTAAGCAGTAAAAAAAGGAGCCGTAGACTGTGTAACGTACCTCAGGTCCCTGGGAACGATGAGGGCCTAGCAAAACTTTACTTGATAAACATGATACAAGGCACAAATGCAAAAGACGCCCGTGGAGGCAAAACAGCAGGTTTGAGGTCAGGGAGGAAACACAGGATGACACCGGTCCTGCAGGCCTAGTTATCTGACAGGAACCGCTCCTGGCAGTGAAACTCTCCAGAGGAGGGATAGGTGTACGGTCACTCCACAGACACTCTTGAAATACAGTACCTCTGCACAGGGATCTCGGCCTTTTCTGGACGCGCTCACTCTCAAACTCTCTCTCTCTTACTTCTCTTGCTCTGAGGGCTTTTTCATGCGACCCTAGTTTTTTTTATAGTCGCCCGTACGCTCTGAAAAACATTTTTTTTTAAAATAAAAAAAAAAAAAAATCAAACAGCATAAATCCTTGGAAAGACTACTAAAGCTTAAATAGCGGCAGCTGTCTTCTTTTCTCAGCACCAGATGCAGATAAACTCACCCCCGCCCCCTCCCTTTCTGTCAGCTCCCATAGGAGTTTATGGGAGCTTCCAGCGTATAAAATCGGAGACCGAAAACAGTCGCCGATGTGCTATTTCTGCCTGTGCAATTTTTTTACACTGCCAAAATTAGCTAATCTGAATTACTACATTGGAATCCAATGCTTCAGATGGTTGCAATTTTTGTTTGTTTTTTTACATGCAGCTATATAGCTGCATATATACCGTCGTGTGACAAAGGCCAGGGGCATAATTATAGGGGATGCAAGGGATGTGGTTGCACCCGGGCCCAGGAGCCTTTCTTCTCCATATAGGGAGCCCAGTACTATGAATAAAGCATTATAGTTGGGGGCCCTGTTACAGGTTTTGCATTGGGACCCAAAAGCTTCAAGTTACGCCTCTGAATAAGGCCTAAAGGCTTCTTCAGACAAGCGTAAGCACAAATACGCTCCCTTCAGCGCAACATATTTTCACAGTAAACGACATTGACCATGCGTGTGTTTGCATAGTTCTGTACCTTTTTGCGCACACAGGGCCTGTTCATATGGGTAACACCTCCCCCCTCGCCCTGATGTAAAAGGCTATTTAGCTTAATGAGGTCCAGATGTGTGCTCTTTCACAGAATTGCGCAGTATATTGCACATTTGTGTACTTCCCATAGACTTCTATGGGAACCATTGCTGCACAAATACGCAGAAAAATAGAGCAGGTTCTATTTATTTGTCTGCACATGAAAAAAATTGTTAATGAGAAGGAATCTATTAACATCAATAGATTCTATTTTCTGCATACGGTGCGCACTAATTCCGTGTGTACGATGCGTGGTGCAAATACATCCGTCTGAAGAAGTCCTAATTTGTCATTTCAATGACTAAGAGCATTGGTGCTTTTTTAATGGCGCACACAAATGCACATGCTTTGCACGTGGAAAAAATACAGTAAAATACACCAATGCATGCGAAAATACACACATGCTCATGTATAGCCTGCTATAGATAGCAGCTCAACCCAGAGGCGTAACTTGAAGCATCTGGGCCCTGGTACAAAATCTGTAACAGGGCCTCCAAGTATAATACTTTATTCATCGTACTGGGCTCCCTATATGGAGAAGAGAGGCCTGATGGGCCCGGGTGCAACCGCATCCCCTGCATCCACTATAGTTATGCCCCTGGGCAAGGCCTTATGTCTGAACAGTGGCACATGAAATGGCAGGGAGGCCCGGCCCCATGCATTCGCTGATCATTGGCGTCAGCGGCTGTCTGCTTTGAAGCATGAATCAGGGGCTTGCCACTTATCAGCTGGCCTTGATTGTTGGTCACGCATGAATGATACCTGGAACACAAGTCCCCAGGATACGTTATAACTCAAGAGCACGATGACGTTGTGCCTGACCAATGTTTCCATCTTGGATAATAACATAATCCTAAACGATATGGAGTGGAGTTGGCATATGAGCTGGTATGTGGTTTTGCTTCCAACAGTAGCTGCTGCACACGGCCGCTCGGTGGATACAATGTTGCGCGCTAGGGAAAACCCCTAGAATAATCCACAGCAGGCAGGCAGGTAGGCAAGCAAAGTGTAAATAAGGGGATTGGTTAGCTGCGCTGGAACTCTTGCTTGTACCCGAAAAAGGTTTTGCCTGCAACTCGGCCTTCTACTGGTTGAGGCGACGGGACATTCACTCACAAGGCACAGGCCCCGGCAGGTTTCTGCAGGCACCCACAATGCAGCCTTGCATTCTTGAAACCTTTGCATTACCCTTTTCCTTAAAATCAGGAATATTCGCTTAAACCTCTTGTGGCGTATTATACCCTTCTCCTGGGATAACATTAATAGCCATACTGAGAATAATAAACAGAAAAAGCATCATAGGCTGAAGAAATTCTACACACGGCACGTCTTTTTTCAGCCTTACATAACTATATATCTATATAAGTATACATTCAGATATTTCGGTAGATATCCATAAAACTCTATCTATCTTGCTCTCTCTCTCTCTCTACACAGAGATAGATAGATAGATAGATAGATAGATAGATAGATAGATAGATAGATAGATAGATAGATAGATAGATAGATAGATAGATAGATAGACAGACTGTATGCTATAAGCCTGGATGGCTGACAGTTAAAGCTGACTTGTGATTTCATTAAGGCTCTATTATGACACATACAGCTCGGAACCATAAATACTACAGCACGGCAGCCATTTACAGTCAGTCTCCATTGGAGTTGGAAGTGGGCAGAAATGTACTGGCCTATCTTCCCAAGACACCACAGCAGCCGGATAAATTGTATGTTCGATTGAACGGCTGTTTCATTTAGCCCATAAGGGGGAAACGGTGGCCTACAAAATCTGATTGGTCACTGCTGCTTCCTTTTTTTAAAAGGTAGGCTCAGTTCTTCCATGGGTAAGAATAAGGTAGGTACATAGGCAGGCAGGTAGGTTCAGTTCTTGTAGGTTGGGAAATGCGTATAAGCAAGGCCAGAGGCATAACTTGAAGCTTCTGGGCCCTGGTACAAAATCTGTAACAGGGCCTTCAAGTATAATACTTTATTCATCGTACTAGGCTCCCTATATGGAGAAGAGAGGCCTGATGGGCCCAGGTGCAACCGCATCCCCTGCATTCACTATAGTTACGCCCCTGGCCCAACCACATTTACTTCGCAATTAATGCAGAAATCTAGTTAATTCCAAAGGGTTAACTTAATTTTTCTTGCAACTGAACATAAATAGCTTCCTCCTATTATCTCTGAACACAGAACCATTAGTGCAGAGAGGTGTAACTTGAAACTTCTGGGCTCCAATACAAAACCTGTAACAGGGCCCCCAACTATAAAGCTTTATTCATAGTACTGGGCTCCCTATATGGAGAAGAGAGGCCTTATGGGCCCCCTAAGGCTCCTGGGCACCGGGTGCAACCGCATTCCCTGAATCCTTTATAGTTACGCTCCTTGTTAGTTCATTAATTGTATCAGAATCTTATGGAAAACCTATGGAGATCCCTCACATCCCAAGAGCAGTAGAACTAAACATTCAGAATATTGGATCTTAGAGGCTGCCAGAACACACATGATGAAGTATCATACTAAGGTAATTACTAACCAAATGTATTAAAAATTATCCTAAAATAAAGACTCCGTCACGCACCGCTTACGGACACCCGGCTACTAAACAATAAGTTCCATGTGAAGCTAATGGAATTAACTAAATTGAACTTATTATGTGTCTATGTGAAACAGCCTATATAATTCCAGACGCTGACTAACCTGCGGGACGCAGTTTGCTATGTTTTTCCAACCGTCCCGTATAAGTGTATGGAATGCAAACGAGGTCCACTACAAAGTTCTGATAAGGAAAAAAAAGACAAAACCTGTCGTAATTAGTGATTACATATGTAGCATTTCATACAAGGGAAAATCCAGCATGAACAGTTTATGAAGCTGCAAACAAGGCTAACTGCCAGTATTACTCTGTAAATGTTAGGAAACCAGGGAAAGCAGGAGTCGGGGGTCCCTGCAACGTAGCCCACAACCCCTGTCCCTGCCTACTTGCCTCCACTCCTGGCTAACCCCAGGCGGGCAACTGGGCGACGGTCCCTACACTGGCTAGGGGAATGCTGGGGAAATCCACAATCCCTGGAAACAGAAAACAAATGGACAGACAAACAGACAACCAGAGCAAAGCACAAAGGGAAAACCGCAAACCAGTCCAGGAGCAAGCCAAGGTCAAGCACTAGAAGTCAGTCCGGAGAAACGCAGTACAGAAGGAGGAGACGAAGTCAGGTCAGGGGAAAAGCCGAGGTCAATACACTAGTAAACAGGAATACAAGATAACGCTGGTGAGTGCAAGGAAGCCTATACAAACACTGGCAGTGTCAGGAAGCAACTGAGGGGTTTAAATGCTGTCAGAGCTCCCGCCCCAGCAGCTGATTGGGGCGGAGCACCTGACAGCAGCAAGATAATCAGAAATGCTGGGAGAACCTCCCTCAGCACTAGCAGACCAGGCTAGGTCAGAGGAGATGCAGCAGGCTGGCATGGAAACAGGAACACGGCGCCGGGCAGCAGCTGCCATGCTTCTAGCACCTCTGCGCCGTGTAGGAGCCGGGCGGGCAGGAGTGATGACCAGCGTAGGAGTCGCCCTGCGTTGCGCAATCGCAGCAGGGGCGACAGCGTCTGCCGTGCGGGCACGGCGACCCCGATAGCAGCCAATCCTGACAGTACCCCCCCCCCCCCCTCTTATGGGGGGACACCGGACTCCCATGACCCGGCGCTGGCTTGAGGGGGTAGGTCCTATGAAAGTGACGGACTAGCCGTGGAGCATGGACATCCTTGGCCGGAACCCATGACCGCTCCTCGGGTCCAAACCCCTTCCAGTGCACTAAATACTGGTAAGCACCCCGTACCTGCCTGGAGTCCAGAATTCGTTCTATCCCGAATTCCATCTCTCCTTGGACAAGGGTGGGAGGAGGAGGTTTGCGGGTGGTTAATACTGAGGGAATGAACCTCTTCAAGAGCGACTTATGAAAGACGTTATGCACCTTCCAGGAGTCAGGTAAGGTTAGTTCATAGGCCACCGGGTTAATAACCTTGGAAATAGGGAATGGCCCGACAAAACGAGGAGCTAACTTCAGAGATGGTACCTTCAACTTTAAATTTCTTGTGGACAGATACACTAGGTCACCAATTACAAAGGGGGTCAGACAGAGTGCGTTTAACAGCAACTTGTTTCTGCAACTTCTCCTGCGATTCCAGTAAGTTCTTGCGAACCTGGACCCAGACTGCGTCCAGCTCCCCCGTAAGGGAATCAGCCGACGGGTTATCCGACGGCAAGGAGACAGATACAGTAAAGCGGGGATGGAACCCGTAGTTGCAGAAAAAAGGGGAAAACTGAGATTATGAGCTGGTATGGTTATTTATAGCGAATTCCGCCAACGGCAAAAACTTCACCCATTGTTCCTGGTTGTCCGAGACAAACAGACGAAGGTACTGAATGAGTTCCTGATTCATACGCTCCATCTGTCCGTTAGACTCAGGGTGAAAGGCGGAAGAGAACGACAGGTTAATATCGATATGTTTGCAGAATGCCTGCCAGAACCGTGCTACGAACTGTACCCCCCGATCAGAAACAATATCTTCTGGAACACCGTGTAAACGGACTATTTCCTTAATAAACAGGTCAGCTAGGTCCCTAGCTGAGGGTAATTTACTTAACGGGACAAAATGGGCCATCTTAGAAAACCTATCGACCACTACCCAGATGACGGTATGACTCAGACGGGGGTAAATCCGTAATGAATTCCATGGATATATGCGACCAAGGTTTACATGGAGCTGGTAGGGGAAGAATAGGGCCTTCACGGCGTCTCCTCAGATTCTTCCCCCGAGCACAAACAACACAGGCCTTGACAAAACTCTGGACATCTGGGGCCACCAGTATAACCGGGAACATAAATCCAATGTCCCCCTAATGCCAGGATGACCGGTGAGAACCGAGGAGTGTATCTCTTCGAGAACCCGTAGTCTCCGAGAGAGCGGAACAAACAGTTTGCCCTCTGGAAGGGCCTCCGGGGCAGCTTGCTGGGCGGCATATAGCAGAGATGAGATATCGGAGGTTAAGGCTGCAAGAAAGACTCCAGGAGAGGGGATCCCCTCTGGCTGAGAATCCACGGGTTCAGGCACATCAAAGCTACGTGACAACGCGTCGGGCTTAGAAAATACATCAGCAAATTCTGTCAAATAATGCGGCCGGGTCCGTTCCTTGCATTCAGTGGTATGGACCTGAACGACAGGCATGTGGTCACTGCACCCTGCCCCCCATCGGACTAACTCCAGGGTCTCCCAGTTGATGACTGGGTTATGGACCTTTAACCACGGCAGGCTGAGCACCACGTCCACCGACAAGTTTTCCATGACCAAAAAGGTACAAAGCTCTGTGTGCAAGGTCCCTACAGAAAACTTCAGCTCTGGAGTGACCCGACTGACAGGTCCAGCTACTAAGGGTGTAGAATCAAGTCCAGACACCTGGACGGGAGGATCAAGGTTTCTTAACACCTTGGCTATGGGAGCAATGAAATCAAAATTAATGAAATTGGCGGCAGCCCCAGAATCTATGAAGGCTTGGCCCGAAACATGGAAGGAATCAAACACAATAGAGCATGGTATCAACAACTTGGAACATTCTGGGGGTACCTGGGCTCCTAAGTGAGCCTCCCGGACAGCACTTAGGAGCAGAAGTCTTCCCAATTGCGGCCTCTTCCCGCAGGATGCGATCCGGTGTCCAGGTTCTCCACAGTACAAGCACAGTCCGTTCTTGAGACGAAACTCCTTGCGTTGTCTGGGAGACATGGATCCCAGTTCCATGGGTTCTGAGGGAACAGCTGGCGAAACCTGGACGTTGGTCTCACGGGCTGATAACCCAGAATTGGTCCTGGGGAAGCATCTTGCCCTAAGGCGGCGGTCAGCTCTAATGGCTAGCGTCATGGCTTGCTCCAAACTGTCAGGCTCAGGATACGAAACAAGGTCTCTCAGAGCATCCGAGAGACCCGTCAGAAATAAGTCCTTAAGGGCTCGGTCATTCCAACCAGACTCAGCACAATACTGTCGAAACTGAGAGCAATATTCCTCTGCTGCCAGTCTACCCTGTCGCAGTTCTAATAACCTGGAAACTGCATACCCGGCCCTATCTGGTTCGTCATAGATCTGGCCTAACGCGGTAAAGAAAGAGTCCAGGGACTGCCTGATGGGCGAGTCGGCGGACAAGGAAAAAGCCCAATTCTGCGGGTCACCTCTCAAGTGGGATATGACAACTCCCACTCTTTGGAACTCGGTTCCAGAGGAGTACGGACGCAAACTGAAATACAGCTTACATCCCTCCCGGAAGGAGAAAAACTGTCTCCGGTTCCCAGAAAAGAAATCAGGGAGGGTAGCCTGGGGCTCAAGCTTATCAGAATAAGCAGGAGGCAGCACCGCTGGTGCGCTAGCCGCAGCCTGTTCCTGCTGGAGGAACAGTGTGGTTAAATCTTGCACCCTATCTGTCAGGCTCTGCACCTGATTAGCAAGGGCTGAAACAGCCTCCATTGATGGACTTAGTTTGGCTGGGCGGATGTAGGGACCAAAGAATGTCCTTTGGACCAGTGTTTCTGTTAGGAAACCAGGGAAAGCAGGAGTCGGGGGTCCCTGCAACGTAGCCCACAACCCCTGTCCCTGCCTACTTACCTCCACTCCTGGCTAACCCCAGGCGGGCAACTGGGCGACGGTCCCTACACTGGCTAGGGGAATGCTGGGAAAATCCACAATCCCTGGAAACAGAAAACAAATGGACAGACAAACAGACAACCAGAGCGAAGAACAAAGGGAAAACCGCAAACCAGTCCAGGAGCAAGCCAAGGTCAAGCACTAGAAGTCAGTCCAGAGAAACGCAGTACAGAAGGAGGAGACGAAGTCAGGTCAGGGGAAAAGCCGAGGTCAATACACTAGTAAACAGGCATACAAGATAACGCTGGTGAGTGCAAGGAAGCCTATACAAACACTGGCAGTGTCAGGAAGCAACTGAGGGGTTTAAATGCTGTCAGAGCTCCCGCCCCAGCAGCTGATTGGGGCGGAGCACCTGACAGCAGCAGGATAATCAGAAATGCTGGGAGAACCTCCCTCAGCACTAGCAGACCAGGCTAGGTCAGAGGAGATGCAGCAGGCTGCCATGGAAACAGGAACACGGCGCCGGCAGCAGCTGCCATGCTCCTAGCACCTCTGCGCCGTGTAGGAGCCGGGCGGGCAGGAGTGATGACCAGCGTAGGAGTCCCCCTGCGTCGCGCAATCGCAGCAGGGGCGACAGCGTCTGCCGTGCGGGCACGGCGACCCCGATAGCAGCCAATCCTGACAGTGAATCTTTCAAGAACCTGCAGGCCACTCCCGTAGTAGGATGAGATCATTATGTACAGTCAAGTACGATCATACCTCAGGGTAAGTCTGTGATACAAGTTCTTCCTCCTTTCACATCCCTCATAATTCTTAGGAAATACTTTTATTCTTGGAAGTAGACAAGTCGGAGTTTCAAAAGAGTGAAAATGCTGGACAGTATGTTAACTAGTGCACATCAATGTATCAGGCTCTATTCACATCTGCGGCAGAGCCTCCGTTCAGAACTTCTGGCGTGGATTGGGAATGAAGGACTTTTTCAGTAAAAATACCGCACAGGAGCAGTAACTAAACGGTCCCAATTATAATCAATTAAGTTTGTTTGGCACAGTTTGGTTTCCTTATGAGCTGGATCTGTTCATCCAAGGGATTGCCAATCAATGCCGCAGCTCAGCCAATTCATAAATCCCGCTTACACCATGCGCTAGCTGTTTATTGGTTCTTCGGCCGCTGCTCAACCAATCAATGCAGCACTGGATGAACCAATTACAGCCATTGCATTGGTTCATCGAGTGCTACATTGATTGACTGAGCAGCGCTAGATGAACCAATCAGACCCATTGCTTCCTGGAGGTGGGCTGGTAATAGATGGTAAGAATACCCTGTCAGAAGTCTTCTGACATTAGAGCTATACAAGCGTCGATCAAAATAATGGAGGACATCAGACAGTGGATTGGAAAGGGTTACATTTGGAGTGCAGCTAGGGCTTATTTTTTAACGTTAAAGTCGCATCGCATGAAAACCGCAATTTTGTGTGTTGCGATGTGACAAAAACTAAGGCTCCATAGAGGAAAAATGGCCTACAAAAAAAATTGCAAATTGTGGCAATATAGAGTATGCCACAATTTCCTCACACGATAGCATCACGGAAAACAGTGCTAATGTGAACGAACCCATTGGCAAGCATGGGCTTCACATACGTGCGTTTTCTCATGCTATCGCAGCTCAGCAAAATCGTGCAATTTTGACGCCCCTGTGTGAAAGCGGCCTTAATATACATCATTAGTCTAAGGCGCTACACCTGTTTTGATTGACCAGTGTTGCACACATGAGCAGTGCTGTGCACATCAGCAGTGCTGTCCACATCAGCAGTACTGGCCATTCAGAGAACTATGTAGTTTCTTAGACTTCCAATTCATGTTAGTGCACAGTGTAAATGAGGTAGTTGGAGAATCGGTTTGTCCAATCCCAGAGGGTCGCTTTAATGCAGAACTATACACAGCAAGTTTGAATTTATGCTTGACCCTAGTTTACTGGCTAAAAAATTGATGTATCTGTGCTTTCTGAAGCGATGTCATTTGTGGTAAGCATAAGAAGTTGTGATTACAAACACTAGAACATTGCTGTCCTTGGCGCTTGGCGTTGTACACTACGGTATCCATTTTCTATAACAATGTAAGGCAATGTCAGATATAAACAGCTGTATGCTACAGAGCTGCTCAATTGTTTGTTTCAACCGAGTGCACAAAATACCGTGTGAAAAAGTTCTAAGATGGTCTTGTTATGTGAAAAGGATCCAAAGTTCCAAATGTGAGTCCTCCATTGTTCAAAGCAACTTGATCTTCCACCCACCTGTATATAAAGGATGGTGATTCGAACAGCAAACAGCAGTTAATAGAAAAGCTGAATTATATAAAAGCCACAAAGGATTCGGTAAAGTATAAACTGCAAAATTCTGATGGGTCACCAGTAAATTAAACATTGCAGGCGGTTTACTTCTGAAAACTTTGAACGTTTTCTCAGAGATACCAAATCAGACATATGGAAGTCAAAGAAATTGCACATTTTGGAAGAAGAACAATCATTTCAAACTTAACTTTTAAACTTAAATTAAAACTTATCAAAATATCCCATGACAAAAATACTGAGATAAAGTTGAGGGGAAAGAGGACAGACTATCACATGACCCTTCCTATCTGAACCCCCCTGATATTGCAACAGTCCCTTATCAAAGTATGCAGCTTGGTGATTACAGTCTCTTATGAGGGTACACACCTTTGTTATACAAGAACAGGGGGCTGGCAGTCTGCGCTCATCCAATTCTTTCAGTGCTGCAACTGAACTTTCCCCCATCCATCTCTGCTTGAGGCTAGCCATACATTGCTTCCACCTTCCCACAGTGTCCGATCAGTCTCAGGATAGCACATTGGGTATGTATTACCAGTCACAGCTCTTTCCAGCACACTCCACAATCCAACAACTGCTTGTTATATGCAGTACCTGTAGGCAGGGGTGTACCTAAAGGCTCAGGGGCCTGGGTGCAAAAGTTCAGCTTGGGTTCCCCCCGGGCCCTTTTTCCCCTCGCCCTGTTCCTATGCCTGAGGGCCAATGTCCACGTGCGAATTTTATTTATAAAATCCGCACGTGGCCCCCGCACAGGAGATCCGTGCATCTTACTGCCCATAGGGATGCATTGGCATCGGTAGGGCAGCTAAAAGCATTCAGATGGGATTCCTTCCCGGTTTGCGGGTCACACGCACAGGAACAAATCTCAGCATGCTCCATTTTCCTGCGGATCTGCCACACGGACGGCTCCCGCGGCTTCCATTGAAGCCTATGGAAGCCATTCGTATCCGCGGCACAGCCGCAGCTGTTTTTGTGCTGTGCCGCAGATACACGGGGGAACAGGAGACATATTGGTGCGCGTGCACGCGGCACGCTGCCAGCGTGCCGAGCACATCCGCCGACCGGAAGAAAGAAGATCCGGCCTGCACAGAGGGGAGCCCTGCAGCGTCCGGAGAGGTGAGTATAATGTATTTTATCTCCCCATGTCCGCGGGCATGAGAGAGAGAGATAGATAGATAGATATGGAGATGGATAAATAGAAGATAGATAGGAGATAGATAGATAGATAGATAGATAGATAGACAGATAGATATGGAGATAGATAGATAGATAGGATAGATAGGAGATAGATAGATAGATATGGAGATGGATAAATAGGAGATAGATAGATAGATAGATAGATAGGATAGATAGGAGATAGATAGATAGATATGGAGATAGATAGATAGATAGATAGATAGATAGATAGATAGATAGATAGATAGATAGATAGATAGATATGGAGAGAGATAGATAGGTAGATAGATATGGAGAGAGATAGATAGGTAGATAGATATGGAGAGAGATAGATAGGTAGATAGATATGGATAGAGATAGATAGGTAGATAGATATGGATAGAGATAGATAGGTAGATAGATATGGAGAGAGATAGATAGAGAGATAGATATGGAGAGAGATAGATAGAGAGATAGATATGGAGAGAGATAGATAGAGAGATAGATAGATAGATAGATAGATATGGAGTTAGACAGACAGATATGGAGACAGACAGACAGACAGATATGGAGACAGACAGACAGACAGACAGATATGGAGACAGACAGACAGACAGACAGATATGGAGACAGACAGACAGACAGATAGATAGATAGATAGATAGATAGATAGATAGATAGATAGATAGATAGATAGATAGATATGAAGATAGATATATATGGAGAGAGATAGATATATATGTAGATAGATAGATAGATATGGAGATAGATAGATAGGAGCAGAGAGGACTTACTGGCACACGGGCACAGCACAGCAAGGCATCGACTGGCCCAGGGATGATGTCATCTCCCTGCTGCTTCCTTCCTGCTGACACTGCGTACACCTGCTCTCCTGAGCAGAGAAGTAGCCCGGGCACGAGGGTATGTATCTATCTATCTGTCTGTCTGTATGTCTTTCTATGTGTCTGTCTATCTATCTTGCCTAGTCTCATATCATCCCTACCGGTACGCCTATGCCTGTAGGAGAACAGAACACAGAAAATGGCTAAACAGTGCAACATCAATATGGCGGTGCTACCATGACAGTTCTAGCCACGGTTGTAGGTTCATCTCCACCACAGATAGATAGATAGATAGATAGATAGATAGATAGATAGATAGATAGATAGATAGATAGATAGATAGATAGATAGATATTATTGCAGGAAGAACGCCCCTCTCATACCCCTAGCTCCCAATATGCTTAAGGCAGGAAGGCCCTATCAGTGTGTGGATAGATTTCTGCCAACACTGGAGGGTTAGCCAGAGGGTTAGTGTTCTTCTTAGGCTTACATTATCACCTGTAAATGCTGGCATGTTACCGCTGTAACCAGGGGCCTAACTAGAGGCTCATGGGCCCGGGTGCAGAAGTTTAGCTTGGGCCCCCCTCCCCATGCCCTTAGGCTAGATTTACAAGGGTGATCGCAAAATTGCAGCAATATTGCAGTTTTTCTCATAGAGCGTCAGCGATGCTTTTTTTCACAAAAACATTGCCGTCGTTTGCAGTTTTCATGTGAGAGACAATAGGACTTTAATGTTATTAAATCGCATTGCACTAAATCGCATTGCACTAAAATCGCAAGTTCGTGCGATACGATAAAGCGAAGGCTCCATAGGGAAACCTAGGTGGAAAAAAAAGTGCAGAATGGACAAAGATAGGGCAGGCAGCGATTTTTTTTTTTCCCCACACAACATCACATCAGTGAAAACATCGAAAATGTGAAAGAAACCATTGAAAAGCCGGGGCTTCATAATTCTGCGTTATCACCCGTGTGAAACTGATCTTAGGGTCTGTGCCCAAGTAGTGGAAAACAGCTCTCGTTTCAGTTGGACGATCCACACAAGATTTTGCATCAAAACCACAAAAGAAAATTGGAAGGGTGAAATCCGCTGCAGATACACATGAAAACCTGCGCCAAAGCCTTCACCAATGGCGCGGATTTTGACATTTTTTTCTGATGTGGTTTTGATGCGGAACTTGTGTGAATTCTCCGCTGCGGACAATCTGCGCCATTTTACGTATTTGGGAATAAACCCTTAGGCCACTTTCACACACAACGCTTTTTTACAGCGCTTACCGCGGCGTTTCACACACTACAGTAAATGCTGTACAATGCGCCTTTATTGATTTCAATGGAACTCGGCAGACTAACGTTCGGATGAGGCGTTTCTAACACCGCGATTTTCGAGAGCTGTCTGCTCTATTTTCATGTGTTTAAGCACTTTTTAACACACCTCATCGCCCATTATAATGATGGGGTGCGTATAAATCACAGTGTAGAGCTGTACAATGCGTTCTTAACCCCTTCATGACATGGCCTATTTTGGGTTTAAGGATGCAACGATTTTTGGCGGATTTTCATCTCCAATTTTTAAAAGCCATAACTTTTTTACTTTTCCGTCGACGCGGCCGTATAAGGGCTTGTTTTTTGCGCGGCGAACTGTAGTTTTTGATGGTGCCACTTTTGGGTACATAGACTATATTGTAAAACTTTTATTATTTTTTTATAACAGGGAGAGAAAACGCATCAATTCTGCCATAGATTATTTTTTTTACAGCGTTAATCATGCAGCATAAATGACACAATACATTTTTTCTGCGGGTCGGTACGATTACAACGATATCAAAATTCTTATATTTTTTTTTAGGTTTTTCCCCTTTTCTGCAATGAAAACCCTTTTAATTTTCTTTTTCTAAATCGCTGCATTCAAAGTCCTGTAACTTTTTTATTTTTGTTTATGTACGGAGCTCTGTGAGGGCTTATTTTTTGCGAGACGAGCTTTAGTTTCTATTGGTACCATTTTGGGGAATGTATGGCTCTTTTGATAACGTTTATTGCATTTTTTGGGAGGCAAAATGCTAAAAATTAGCATTTTGCCTCTGTTTTTTAGCGTTTTTTTTACGCTTTTTGCTATGCAGAAATAAAAGCGTGTTTAACTGATTATACAAGTCATTATGGACGCGTCGATACCAAATATGTGCCATTTTATTTATTTTTTTTAATTTTTTTATGCCAATATGAGAAAAAGCATAAAACAAAAGGTGCTTTTTTACATTTTCATTTTCTTTTTTTTTACACAACTTGTGTCCCTCCGAGGAACTTACAGCACAGCACTGATGATCGCTGTGATAAGGCATGGCAGGACTTCTGTCCTGCCATGCCTTATCGCTTATACAGTGATCATAGGCTCTGGCAACACAGACGCCGGTATCTGGCATCCTGTTGCCATGGCAACCAGCCAGGCTCTCTGCAATTATATCGCGAGAGCCCGGCAACTCCACAGAGGCAGCACGCTCCCTCTGTGAACCCTTCCCATGCCGCGATCTACATAGATCGCAGCAGGGAAGGGGTTAACAGCAGGCAGCGCATCTCTGATGCACCCCCGCTGCTGCAGCGAGAGGCCGGCTATGACTGACAGCCGCCTCCCGCTGTGGGATAGCGTGAGATCAGTCATGATCTCGCGCTATCCCCGTAAGGGTACGTCATTTTGCGGGAAGTACCACCCTGCCATGACGTACCCTTATGTCATGGGGCGGGAAGGGGTTAAACACCACTCACAATCGCGTCTTTTTAAATGCAGCGTTTTACTGATGGTGTGTGTGACCGTGGCTTTAGGCCGCTCTCACACAGGCGCTCGGCAAAACTCTGCCATTTTGATTGCGGTGTTTTGCTGGATTTTACTTTCATTTTTGGTCCATACTGGGTTTTAGCGCACATCATCACTGATGAGGTGCGCTAAAACTGGCAAAATACAGCAAATCGAGCACGTCTGCAAGGCTCCATTGAAAACAATGGGAGCATTTTACTGCGATTACCGCAGCGTTCAAAGAGCTGCAGTAATCAGCGCCAGTGTGAGAATGGGCTTATGGCTCTCCCATCACACAGGATGCCCTAGCATGGTACATCCCATGCCCCTTCATGGCTGTCTCTGCCCCTTCTGACACAGGATGCCCTAGCATGGTACATCCCATGCCCCTTCATGGCTGTCTCTGCCCCTTCTGACACAGGATGCCCTAGCATGCCCCTTCATGGCTGTCTCTGCCCCTTCTGACACAGGATGCCCATGCATGGTTCACTCCCTGCCCCTTCATGGCTGTCTCTGCCCCTTCTGACACAGGATGCCCTAGCATGGTACATCCCATGCCCCTTCATGGCTGTCTCTGCCACTTCTGACACAGGATGCCCTAGCATGGTTCACTCCCTGCCCCTTCATGGCTGTCTCTCCTCCTTCTGACACAGGATGCCCCCACCTGATTCCCTTCCCCTCTCACACTGCCTGCTGCTCTGACCCCCCTCCCCCACTGAGACAGACGTGTTTAAGTCAGTACTTACACTTTCTGTCAGGTTGCTGCTGGACGATCTACAGCCACTCCCCTGCTGGCTGAGGATGACTGTAGGAGTCGGGGGAGGGCGGCACGATGTAGAGCCCTCGGTCTGCCTATCACTAGGCACTCTGTGCACCGCGGGGAGCTTCTCCTGCACGGAGACACTTCCTCCCGGACCTCCGCTCAGACTCCTCCCCTCTGGTGATCGTGGAGGAGAACAAGACAGGGGAGGAGACTGAGCGGAGGTCCGTGAGGAGGCGCCGGCGTGCAGGAGAAGCCGCAGAGCGCCAAGTGAAAGTAACTCTGCAGTCAGTCAGCGAGTGGAAAGGGGGCCCAGATCCTCCCAGCGACTCCTATATGTACGCCAGTGGCTGTAACATGCTAGCATTTACAGGTAATATTGTAAGCCTAAGAAGAACAGTAACCTTCTGGCTAACCCACCAGGGCAGGCAGAAATCTATCCAGACACTGCTGCGTCTCTGCTCTGTCCCGCCCGCATATATGGGATTTCAGCCGCACTTAAGGAGCGCTGCTGATTAGAGCCACCTGATTGGCTCTTCGGCACCACGTGACTACACAGCATGCACGCGGATTGCCTTCAGCAGCCGTGCACTACACACTACACTTAAGCAGCATGGGGTTAGGTTTAGGGGTAGGGTTAGGTTTAGGGTTGGGGTTTAGGGTAAGGTTTAGGTAACCCTAAACCTAACCCCGTGCTGCTTAAAGGGGTTGTCCCGCGCCGAAACGGGTTTTTTTTTTTTTCAACCCCCCCCCCGTTCGGCGCGAGACAACCCCGATGCAGGGAGGTAAAGAAAGCTCACCGGAGCGCTTACCTGAATCCCCGCGCTCCGGTGACTTCTCTACTCACCGCTGAAGATGGCCTCTTCCTCCGTGGACCGCAGCTCTTCTGTGCGGTCCACTGCCGATTCCAGCCTCCTGATTGGCTGGAATCGGCACGTGACGGGGCGGAGCTACACGGAGCTACACGGAGCCCCATAGAAGACTGCAGAAGACCCGGACTGCGCAAGCGCGGCTAATTTGGCCATCGGAGGGCGAAAATTAGTCGGCACCATGGAGACGAGGACGCCAGCAACGGAACAGGTAAGTATAAAACTTTTTATAACTTCTGCATGGCTCATAATTAATGCACAATGTACATTACAAAGTGCATTATTATGGCCATGCAGAAGTGTACAGACCCACTTGCTGCCTCGGGACAACCCCTTTAAGTGTAGTGTGTAGTGCATGTCTGCTTAACTGTAGTGTGTAGTGCACGGCTGCTGAAGGCAATCCGCGTGCACGCTGTGTAGTCACGTGGTGCCTAAGAGCCAACAGGTGGCTCTAATCAGCAGCGCTGCTTAAGTGCGGTTGAAATACCAAATATGCGTCCCGCCCAGCATTTCAGGCATGTGTCCCACACAGCTGCCTCCTCACACCTCTGTCGCGGCCGCCAGCTGTCAGCTCCGTGCCGGTAGCCACATGTGTGCTCCCCCGCTCACAGCTGCCAATCCAAACACATTCTGCCAGGAAACCAGAGTAAGTTCGCTTTGTGCTCCCTGCTCCTGAGGCCGCGCAGCGCTTCTACACTGAGGGGGCTTCCACCTTCTGGGGCAACGTAGGGAAATCTACTTGCAGCTGTGGGTGAGCAACTGCACCGCCGATGGCCGTTGTATCCCTTTTCTATAAATCTTTAGTGGCCTTCCAGGACTTGCTGCAGAGCCATCTGTGCAGCCAATCACATACAGGGGGCGTCACCCCCTGTCAATCTTGGCTCCACCAGGAATTCCTGGTGGCGTCAAGATACAATAATACCGATAGATAGATAGAACACGCGACCTCTAAGCTGGATGTTGTGACACAGAGAAGCTACGTGTACCACAGTTTATTCCTGTGATGTCGGCGTGGGTTTTATTGAGATCACGTAAGACAAGTCTGTGTATAAACATTAGCTTTCTGAGTAAACTTGTCATCAGAAGAGGCAAATAAGAAAATGACTTTTTTCCTAGTTTACTGGAAGCCACATGTGCCTACAGTGACGGATTTATAATGCCAGAGATAACGGCTTGTTGTAAAATTGTTTTGCTCTAAAGTTGATTAGATGTGGTCTTTGTAGATGCTGTCGTAGAGCCAGATGGCGCATCCTGCATGTTCTCACCATAACTCCATGGGAAGAAAATAAGAGCATCATCTTTTTGTCTCTTACTGAGGACTTGCAATATAACTGTTCTGCACAGCACACTGAAATCAATTTCTGGAAGTGAAGGGGGATAAAGAGAAACAAATCAAATGCAAAGAAGGATATTTCCTTTTCTCTTAGGATATTCTTGTTTATCTGGACGGCTGTGATAATGCAGGACTGCAGGGAGTCACGTTCTCTACCGCTGCCTCGCCTGCCCAGGGGAATGCAGTAGCTTTGTATCCTGTATAGTGAGCCTGAGATACTGATTGTCCTACTAAATGTCTCACAGTAAGGCCAGCTTCACACCACCGGATTTCAATGGCGGAATCCATGATCATAACCCGCACAGACAATACGCGGTAATCCGCATCTACTTCGCATGTCTGCTCAGATGAGCAGATAGTACCTGTGATTTCTGTAAGCGGATTTAAAATTGTAGCATGCTCTTTATTTGTGCGGAATCTACATGGACAGCCTGCATTGAAGTCAATGGAAGCCATCCGACCCGCAGCCCATACTCAATTGACATTGTGGATAGGCTGCGGGTACCAACACTGTCACGAGGCGATGACGCAGGAAGAAAAAAAAATCTGTACTGCACATAACTGACAACGAGCATCTGCGGTCATCTGCATTACGGAAATGACAGGTATACATAGTCACCAGCCGAGGACAGAGACGGATTCTGCTGTGGGCTCCCGCATGCGGAATCCGACTTGTTTGTGTGCAGCCAGCCTAAGGGCCCTTCACACAAGCGTATGCCCAAAAATGCTCATCTAAGCACTAGAATACCTTTTGATTAGATTTTTACACAAATATTGGTGCATATTACTGTGTTTTTTGCGCTCGCATGTTTACATGGGTGTAGGACATTCCTTCACCATGATTTAAAAGGCTATTTAGCCTAATGAGGTCCAGATGCGTTCTTTTTTCACATAATTGCGCAGCGTATTGCACATTTGTGTGCGTATTTCATGCTCATTTGCATACCTCACATAGACTTCTAAAGGGACTTTTGGTACACAAAAGCACACAAAAGTAGAGCATGCTGCGTGACAAGCATAAAAACTGAACAATAGATCGCACATGTATACTTACCTGCCCTGTCGTTGCCCCAGTGTTAGTGCTGGAAGCCGCCACTGAATGTAGAGCCCTTCGGCTGGAATCACACGAGTGGGTCAAATTTCACATGTGGGAGTCCCGCAGCGGATTCCGACTGTGAGCCCCGCTGGTTACCCTGCATACCTTCTATTACTGTACTGCGGATGACCGCAGAAGCTCGCAGGTGGTCATGCACAGTAGTTTGGGGATTTTTCGTTCATTTCTCTAAAAGATGACGCAGGTACCCGCAGACCATATGCAATGTTAATTGTGTATAGGCTGCATGTCGAACGGCCTGCATTGACCTCAATGGAGGCTTTCGCACAGATCTCACGGCAAGATAGAGCATCCTGTGATTTTTCTTCCGCTCTGGGAATATGCAATTTTGTATCTGCAAGTGTGAATGAAAAAGCAATGCCTTTCAATTCCTGCGTTTTAATGCGGATCGTCTGCGAGGGCGGCGATCGCGGAATCCGCAATACAAATCCGTTTGTGTGAGCCCGGCCTAAGTAGTCCTCCTGTTCTAATTTTTTAACGGACGGACTCATTAGAAGCGCTGCTCAATGCACTGCAGTGGCAACATCCAGCGCTGACACCGGGGAAACGACAGGGGAGTTAAGTATAACACAGAGTCTCTTTAAATCTGGGTTTTAAAAAAGTCATAAAATATGAAATACTCTTACTGTAAATCTTACATTGTGCACAAGACTGGTGTTTTATCACTAATATAAGGCAGATGCTTGAAAAAAACATACTTTTCAGAACTTTCTGAGACTACCTCATTTCTTACTAACAGCGAACACCATGTCAAAACACACATGCAGGTGTTCTGCGGGAATCCATCGGAAATTAAGCTCATTCAGACAGATACGTTGCATCTGATGGGTTTTATGGCCTTGATCTCCAGACCTGCTATACGCTATTCCTGGGAATGAAGCAAGACAGATAATTATTTATCTTATGGAGCTAAAGAGCATTTGTGTCTATGTGTATTGTGGGAACCAGGAAATTTTCAGTCCCAAAAGCAGAAGCAAAGGCAATGTAAATCCATGTTACTGTAGATTAATTACTTTCCACAAAGTTGCCTAAATGTCCAGTCCTTGAAGTTAAGCATATCTGTTCAATGGTAAACCTTTGGTTTAAGTCCCTTTCTATGGATTAAATGGCTATTTAAGCCTAATGAGGTCCAAATATGTTTTTTCCCCACATTTTACGCAGTGTTTCACCCTTCCCCTTGAGTATTTGCCCACCTCCCATAGACTTTTATGGGGGCCTTTGCTGCGCAATATGCAGATAGAGAGCAGGTCCTACTTTTTGCCATGCACACAAAATGCGCTTATGAGAACGAACCAATTAAAAACAAAGGGGTTCTATTCTCTGCGTTTAGCATGCACATTTTTTGTAGGTGCAAATACTCACACAAACTTGGTCGTGCGAAGAAACCCTTATGCGAAACAAAGGATCGGTCATGTTTAAAGGAGTTTTCCAGTAAAAAATACTATTGATGAGGATACTGAGGATAGGTCATCAATAGTTTATCGGCCGGGGCCCGCCGCTCAGGACCCCCGACCGGTCAGTTGAGCTGGCGCAAGCTGTCAGCGCTCATCTCTAGTCCTAATCCATATTTCTTATGCCATGTATAGTTTTGACTACTAAATTAAAGGCGTTTTGTTAAGAATTTCTCCCCTTGACAAGCTGTTTTAGTAAGTACTGTGAGAAGGCACTATACAAGCTGCCTTTCTGAAGAGTCTGAGAACTATCAGATTGTAACAGGTTGATGTGACTCATACACTATTTGCACATTTCTGTCTTGTTAAATGATACATTGCTCCAACTAAACACATTTAAACACCCACATAAATGACATTCTTCTTCTGTGTTACAACCTGCGTATAATGTTGATGTTTCATGTTAACAAAATATTACACATCAACACGAGACATCAGCAACATGAGCATTGTTTTGATATTTATATGTTGTGGTGCAGAACTGGGAGCTTAAGAGCGAAAATGTCAGAAATTAATATTATACAGGGTGTCCCATGGGACCACAAGGCAGCTGCCACATTTATGAAGCACTGCCGCATAGGCAGGTCTCTGATGCAGATAGAGACCAGTACGCTCTCCCACATCTACATTTTTGTCTTAAAAATGGCAGATAATTTATTGATAGTTCCACAAAGAAGATACAGCACCGTGAGCAGTTAATTCCCTTTAAAAATAAAAGAATCTCAACTAAAAGGAAACCAATGTGGCTCGATAAGAGGGGCAATAAACAAAAAAAAGAAAGCGTTCAAACTACTAAAGCAAGAAGGCAGCGAAGAAGCGCTAAAATCGTACAGGGAAAAAAACTAAATATGTAAAGATAGGATCAAAATTGCCAAGGAGGAAGCAGAAAGACTGATCGCCAAAGAGAGCAAAAACAACCCAAAACTATTTTTCAACTATATTAACAGCAAAAGGATTTGCAGGGAGAGCACTGGTCCTTTAACAAATAATGCAGGAGAAATCATTGAAGATGATGGAGGGAAGGCAAATCTATTAAACAGTTTCTTTTCAAGTGTATTCACAAACGAAAAGGAAATGCCACACAAGATGCAGGGGAATAAAATGAACCCCTCACAAAATATGTCATACCTAACACAGGAGGAAGTGCGGAAGCGATTAAAGAAGACTAAAATCGATAAATCGCCAGGCCCAGATGGAATACACCCAAGGATACTAAGGAAACTAAGTGACGAGATAGCTAGGCCGCTATATCTAATATTTCTAGACACTATCAAGACCAGTGTTGTACCACTGGATTGGCGCATTGCCAACGTGGTTCCAATTTACAAAAAGGGGAGCAAAAGTGAGCCTGGTAACTACAGGCCAGTAAGTCTCACTTCAATAACGGGAAAACTTTTTGAGGGGATTCTGAGAGACGCCATCGATGAGTACCTCAAGGAGAACAAGGGAATAACTCCTCACCAGCATGGATTCATGAAGGGTCGCTCATGTCAGACAAATCTGATCAGTTTCTACGACAAAGTAAGCTCTAAGTTGGACCTAGTAGAATCTATTGATCTCGTATATCTGGACTTCTCTAAAGCCTTTGACACCGTGCCACATAATAGGCTAATATACAAAATGAGGCAGCTCGGATTGGGTGAAAACGTGTGTAATTGGGTAAAGAATTGGCTCAATGATAGAAAGCAGAGGGTGGTAATAAATGGTTCGTACTCTGATTGGACCACAGTCACTAGTGGGGTGCCACAGGGTTCAGTATTAGGCCCCATTCTGTTCAATATATTTATCAACGACCTGATAGAGGGGCTGCACAGCAAAATATCAATATTTGCAGACGACACAAAATTATACAATATAATTAATGCAACGGAGGACAACGTAAGGCTACAAACGGACCTAGATAAGCTGGGGCCTTGGGCAGAAAAATGACAAATGAAGTTCAATATTGAAAAATGTAAGATTATGCACATGGGCAGCAAAAGCAGATATCACCAATATTCACTTAATGGGGTACCACTAGGGAAAAGTGATATGGAAAAGGACCTGGGGGTACTAGTGGATAGTAGACTAAACTGGAATAACCAATGCCAGTCAGCTGCTGCAAAGGCAAATAAAGTCTTGGGGTTTATTAAAAGAGGTATAGGGGCGAAGGACGAGAACATCCTCCCATTATATAAGGCGCTTGTTAGGTCCCACATGGAATACTGCGCACAGTTCTGGTCACCGGTGCTCAGGAAAGATGTTGCAGTACTGGAGGGGGTTCAAAGAAGAGCAACTAAACTAATACATGGAATGACGGGACTGGAATACCCAGAGAGGCTATCCAAATTGGGATTATTTACTCTAGAAAAAAGACGGCTAAGGGGTGATCAAATAACTATGTGTAAGTACATGAGGGGACAATACAAGGATCTCTCCCATGATCTGTTTACACCCAGGACTACGACGGCAACAAGAGGGCATCCATTACGTTTAGAGAAAAGCAGGTTTCATCACCAACATAGAAAGGGGTTCTTTACTGTAAGAGCAGTTAGACTGTGGAACTCTCTGCCGGAGGAAGTGGTGATGGCAAAATCCATAGAGGAGTTTAAAAGGGGACTTGATGTCTTTCTGGAGAGGAAGGATATTATAGGTTATAAATCTTAGGTTAATTGTTAATCCGGGTATACAGGCAGGTAGGAACTATTAGGGGTTGATCCAGGGAACAGTCTGATTGCCATTAGGGAGTCAGGAAGGAATTTTTTCCCCAAAAGGGCTAATTGGCTTCTGCTCTTGGGGTTTTTTGCCTTCCTCTGGATCAACACAGGAGGCTAGACAGACTGGACTAGATGGACATTGTCTTCATTTGGCCTAACGAACTATGTTACTATGTTAATACAGGAAATGAGTAATATTGTCTGATGCACATCTACCAAAAAGCAATGTTGATGTATTTATTTCCTGGATTGGAACAACCATTTACTGGAACTAGGTCATTCTACTATGTCTTTTCACAAATATGTCCACATTCACTGAGTCATCAACACATGACTAATCTTGCTATACTGAAACCAAGAAACACAACTGTGTTTTCCACTCTCTATCTTATAACTTGCATCTGTAGTCCTATTTGTTAGTTTATTTATGATTTTTATTACAGCTTTTACCGCAATAAGATACTGCAAATTTGAATGTTGAAAAAAATAAAATAAAATACAGTAAATCGTCTATGTTTACACACAATGGAATTTGTTGCAGAGTGTCTGCAGCAAACATTCAGCAACAGATTCGTAGTGCAAAATGCATTTCAAAATCAACCCCCCTTTTTGTTTAGATTTTGATGTGAAATTTGGTGCAGAATACGCCCCCTCATTTAAAAAAGGTGAAATAAGCATTGCAAACCGTTGCTAAAATTGATGTGCCAATTCAAATTCTGCACCGCAGGTACATTTCGGCAGTGGATTTTTTTCTGCAAAGTATGGACCAGATTTTAAAAATCTTATCCACATTACTGTTAATGTAAATGCTGCAGAGAGTCTGGCTGGAAAATACATGGTAAATCTGCCCCGTGTGAACATAGCCTAAATGTATTTCATCAACATTAAAGGGGTTTTTTTTTTTTTCAACAGCCCCCCCGTTCGGCGCGAGACAACCCCGATGCAGGGGTTAAACAAGAACACCGGACAGCGCTTACCTGAATCCCCGCGCTCCGGTGACTTCTTACTTACCTGCTGAAGATGGCCGCCGGGATCTTCTCCCTCGGTGGACCGCAGGGCTTCTGTGCGGTCCATTGCCGATTCCAGCCTCCTGATTGGCTGGAATCGGCACGTGACGGGGCGGAGCTACACGGAGCCGCCCTCCGGCACGAGCGGCCCCATTGAGAAAAGAAGAAGACCCGGACTGTGCAAGCGCGTCTAATCTGGCGATTAGACGCTGAAAATTAGACGGCTCCATGGAAACGAGGACGCTAGCAACGGAACAGGTAAGTGAAAAATTTCTGATAACTTCTGTATGGCTCATAATTAATGCACAATGTACATTACAAAGTGCATTAATATGGCCATACAGAAGTGTATAGACCCACTTTGTTTCGCGGGACAACCCCTTTAAGATTTATTCACATGAACACATTTGCACTGCATATTATCTGTGACAGTATTTGCGTGTGTTTTTGTATGTGTGAAAAAATAGAAACTTCTCAATCTTTTTGCGGATTGCACAAGAAAACTTTATGATAGGTGCGCAAATATACACACAAATGCGCAATATGTTGCCCAGTTCTGTGAAAAAAACACATCTGGAGCTCATTAGGCTAATTAGGCTTTTAATTCAGAGCGGGGGTGGGAGGGGGGGTTCCCATGAGTTTGAACAGGCCCTGCATGCACAGTACTATGCGCTGATAGGCTTGCAAATTAACCTCATCAACTGCGGTCATCGCACAAATACGTTGCGCTGAAGCGTGCACAATTGCGCATACGGTTGTCTGAGGAAGAAACCATAAGTGACAAAAGATTTCCAGGGAGGTATACCAGATTTATAAAAAGTAATTGTAACACTCGTTCCTCCGTAAGCGGCATCTTCCATGAGCCTCCTGTGTCTGTTTCATTATCCTGCTCAATGTCATAAGACAAAGCAGGGAGGGCTGAAGAGAACACAAATAATCAATGGCAATGGCGGTGATAAGAGTTCTGGAGCAATGATGGAAAGCAGACGACTGAGCGGTGAGGTCATTTTCCGCATCCTGTTTCTTAAATTAGTTGCCAGTGTAGGTTGTTTCTGAAGTAATGGTGTTATGTTGAGGAATTCGGCATTTACATCTATCTGATCAACGACAGACGAGCCAATAAACCTAAGAATAGAAAGTCCTCATTTGGCCCTTTATTTACTATGTTATCAAAGGTCCAACCCCTTGGAGAATGATAAACAACATCACAGGATTAGATTAATCACAATTAGTTCAAGTAAATAGAGTAACTTTATCTGAAATCTAAATTTAGTTCATTTACATCCAAACTGCATCTCCTACAAATAATTTATTTTTTTATTACAAATTTGTTTATAAATGATCAATTTTTAGAGTCCAATTTGTTGCTAATAGTCTTTGGGTTTATAGTATCAGATAAACAACTTTCATCTAGGATGTCTTAAGAGGGTCTCCATAGTACATAGAATAAGGGCTCATGCCTACGAGCGATGCGGAATACGCCTGCGGGAGTACCGCAATTTGAAACAAAAAAGTGCCTGCGAGTGATTGCATTTTCCACGGTTTTGCTTCCTTTGATATCAATGGAGCCTGCCCACGGCGAAGCCGCTGTAAAATAGTATATGTTGCGATTTTTTTCACACTCACTGAAATCTGCGGTACAAATCCTCATGTATGCATTGGCAGGCAGAAAGTTATTAGCTTCAATAGAACCTTGCCACTGCGGAATTCACGCAGAGATTTCTGCCACGGGAAACGCAATGCAAATCCTTCCATGGGCATTCACCCTAAGGGCGGGCTCACACGAGCGTGCGGTAAAACACTGTGTGTATAACACAATGTTTTACTGTTGTGTGGACTGCGTATTGCAGAGTATGGCAGCAATTTTTGACTGTGCATGACAGCAGATTTCAGGCATCTTGTCATGCGCAGCATTCCTGATTTCATTTTTTCTTTTTTAATTTCTTGCTCTGTCACTTAGCGAAGTTGCATATAAACACCGCACATACTCGTGTATGTACACATAGAGTACAATAGGGCTCTATCCTGCGTAAAGGCCCATTTACACGGCGCGATGATCGCTCAAAAATCGCTCAAACAGATCGCTTTGAGCGATCATTTTGCATAAACTATTAAGTAGCTAGTCCTGTAGATTGCAAGTTCAATCCCCGTTTGGTTCAGTTAGCCCGCTCAAGGTTGGCCCAGCTTTCCATCCTTCTGAGGTCGGTAAAACGAGTACCCAGCTTGCTGGGGGGTAATTAAAAAAATACCTGAAAGCACTGCGGAAAAAGTTGGCGCTATACAAAAAACAAGTCCATTTCTTTTCCTTCACAATGAACCTTTTGTTCACTATTCAGAATTTATGCATAATCAGCCAAGTTGAGAATGCATATGTATGTTGGGAGAAGCAGCTGTTTGGCGAATACTATGTGAGCTGTATGGCCAGCTTTAGCTAAAAAGAGGTCCTCAAATTTGGATCTTTTTACTATCCATATGTCCGACAGAATATCCTAGTCAACTATGCTATTCTGTCTGGCAGGAATGTTGGAAGCCTGCTCAAGTGGAGATCTTATTGGTCTCTATTTAAAACAATGAAAGCTTTTATTTTTATCCCAGCATTATGCTAGAACCCATTTTGGGAATTCAGATGGTTTCCTAGGCCAGTACCCCAAGATGGAGACCAAAGTGTGGTGTGAACACACCCTTATTCTAATTTCTATGGAAAATCCTCTGTAGTTTTTGGATATTAAAAGGATCCAAAGTTTAAGAACTTCTTCTTTTGGCTAAGGTAGCCATAGATCTCACAAAGGATTCGGAACTCAGGGACGGAGAACAAAGAGTGGTGTGAACATAACTATAACAGTTTATTCACTATCTAGGTTCTCATCTGTTTAGGTAAGGAGTACCTGAGGTACATAAAAATATGTTCAGATACAATAAAATTAGGACAATACCATGAAACATAAAAAAGCATCCCAAGCGACATCTAGAAAATAGCATACATGAATTAAAAGTTGTAGGATATTTTATTTGGAGGGTTTTCCAGGATTAGAAAAACATGGCTGCCTTTTTTCTAGTAACAGTGCCTGGTATCACAACTCCACTCCAATGCATTGCATGGGACTTGTGTCTGTATGTAAAAGCCACATTGTTTATTGAACACAGTGAATGCTATAAAAATACTCAATGGCACAACTACTGTTTTTGGTTACTCTATCCCGAAAAATTGAATACAATTTTGCACCTAAATATTAATGCCCCACATATGCAGGCTTGTGTATAGCAAGAATACCTCTAGAGCTGTGTGCTCACACCACGTATATTAAGACACAAGGTTCCTACAACAGCATGTTGCTGAGTCGTAGGCACTCTGTGTGCTGCGGTATGATATCTCAATATGGCCCTATATTATTAATGTGCTTCATTAACAACATTTACAATACCCACTTCAAGCCCTTATCATAATAATCCGGCTGCAATTTGTTTAATCGTTGTAAGTAGAGATGAGCGAGCACCAAAATGCTCAGGTGCTCGTTGCTCGAGTCGAACTTTTCGCGATGCTCGAGAGTTCGTTTCGACTAATGAACCCCATTGAAGTCAATGGGCGACTGGAGCATTTTTTTATATGACCCATGCTCCGCTAAGGTTTTCATTTGTGAAAATCTGGAAAACCTACGAAAGTGATGGAAACGACACAGAAACGGATAGGGCAGGCGAGGGGCAACATGCAGGGCTGCATCTCAGGTTCCCAGGTCTCATTGTTAAGCCACAATAGCGACAAGAGTTCCCCCCCCCCCCCCTAACAATTTTTACTTCGGACAAACCCTCATTAGCAAGGCACACCTTAGCTAAGCACCACACTACTTCCAACCAAGCACAATCACTGCCTGCGGGACACACCGCTGCCTCTTCTCCTGGGTTACATGCTGCCCAACACCCCCGCACGACCCTGCATCTGCAGCGCACACAAAAGTGTCCCTGCGCAGCCTTCAGCTGCCCTCATGCCACACACTGGCTTCATAGCCACACCACCCTCACGTCTGCCATGAGGAGGAAGCGGAGGCACACTCTGCAGAGGGTTGGCAGGGCCAGGTAGCAACCCTCTTTAAAAGGGGGGGGGGGCAATAGCCTACAATGCTGTAGAGAATCGATGAGAAATTGATGATCGATCTTCATTCCAATCCTGTGCCACCTCCGTCAGGAGCTGCGAACATGGGCATAAAGGGGACTCAGCTGCCAGCCCAGCACTTCTACCCATCTCCACAATGCAGCAATACTCGGTGTGAGAAGTATGTGAGTGGGCCCTGGGTCCGCCTCTGTCCCAGAAAACACCTTGTGTGGCCCAAGGTGCTGCGAGTGACAGCAATGGGGAATCCATGTGTCCACACACTACTCATTCTGTTTGGGTGTCGGATACCTCATCGACAACGCAAGGGGTAAACCATCTGCACTCTGCACCCTACCCAAGTCTGTCAGTGTTTTGGGGACAGACAGGTACAACTCCGCTATGGGAAGTCTGTGTGCACCCGCAGCATGGGTGGCTCCCAGGAACCCACAGACGGTACATAAAGAAATCCCATTGCAGTGGCCCTGGATAGCTGAGGTTACGTGAGAGAAAATACATGTTGGCTTCGGACCACACTCCATGCCCTAGGCAGTCTGGGTTTTTAAAAAAGTGCCAGGCAGGTACAACTCCACTATGGGAAGTCTGTGTGCACCCGCAGCATGGGTGGCTCCCAGGAACCCACAGACGGTACATAAAGAAATCCCATTGCAGTGCCCCGGATAGCTGTGGTAACGTGAGAGAAAATACATGTTGGCCTCGGCCCACAACCCATTCCCTAGTCAGTCTGGACTTAGTGCACCCATAGTATACACAGACCCCTGTAATATTCCTGTAGCAAAGGTATAAGCTGACCGCAGTAACATTTCAGTAGTAACAGTATAGACAGAGCCGAGTAACATTTCTGTAGTAACAGTATAGGCAGACCCCAGTAACATTGATGTAGCAGCAGTATAGGCAGACTCCTGTAACATTTATGTAGCAGCAGTACAGGCAGAGTCCAGTATTAGTAACATTTCAGTAGTAACAGTATGGACAGACCCCAGTAACATTTCTGTAGTAACAGTATAGACAGAGCCGAGTAACATTTCTGTAGTAACAGTATAGGCAGACCCCAGTAACATTTATGTAGCAGCAGTATAGGCAGAGTCCTGTAACATTTCAGTAGCAGCAGTATAGGCAGAGCCCAGTATTAGTAACATTTCAGTAGTAACAATATAGACAGACCCCAGTAACATTTCTGTAGTAACAGTATAGGCAGACCCCAGTAACATTTATGTAGTAGCAGTATAGGCAGACCCCTGTAACATTTCAGTAGCAGCAGTACAGGCAGAGCCCAGTATTAGTAACATTTCTGTAGTAACCGTATAGACAGACCCCAGTAACATTTCTGTAGTAACAGTATAGACAGAGCCGAGTAACATTTCTGTAGTAATAGTATAGGCAGACCCCAGTAACATTTATGTAGCAGCAGTATAGGCAGACCTCTGTAACATTTCTGTAGCAGCAGTATAAGCAGACCCCTGTAACATTTATGTAGCACAACCATAGGCAGACCCCTGTAACATGTCTGTAGTAGAAGTATAGGCAGACCCCAGTAACATTTCTGAAGAAGTAAAGGCAGACCCCAGTAACATTTCTGTCACCGCAGTGTAAGCAGACCCCTGTAACATTTATGTAGCAGAAGCATAGGCAGACCCCTGTAACATTTCTGTACCAACAGTATAGACAGATCCCAGTAACAATTCTGAGGCAGAAGTATAGGCAGACCCTTGTAACTAACAGCAGTATAGGCAGACCCCAGTAACATCCTTGTGGCAGCAGTATAGGCAAACCCCTGTAAAATTTACGTGGCAGCAGTATAGGCAGACCCCAGTAACATCCTTGTGGCAGCAGTATACGCAGACCCCTGTAACATTTCTGCAATAATAGTATAGACAGATCTGAGTAACATTTCTGTAGCAGAACTATAGGCAGACCCCTGTAACATTTATGTGACAGCAGTATAGGCAGACCCTAGTAACATCCTTGTGGCAGCAGTATAGGCAGACCCCTGTAACATTTACATCACAGAAGTATAGGCAGACCCCTGTAATATTTGCGTGGCAGCAGTATAGGCAGACCCCAGTAACATCCTTGTGGCAGCAGTATAGGCAAACCCCTGTAAAATTTACGTGGCAGCAGTATAGGCAGACCCCAGTAACATCCTTGTGACAGCAGTATACGCAGACCCCTGTAACATTTACGTGGCACAAGTATAGGCAGACCCCTCAAACATTTAAGTGGCAGCAGTATAGGCAGACCCCAGTAACATCCTTGTGGCAGCAGTATAGGCAAACCCCTGTAAAATTTACGTGGCAGCAGTATAGGCAGACCCCAGTAACATCCTTGTGGCAGCAGTATACGCAGACCCCTGTAACATTTCTGCAATAACAGTATAGACAGATCTCAGTAACATTTCTGTAGCAGAACTAAAGGCAGACCCCTGTAACATTTATGTGACAGCAGTATAGGCAAACCCTAGTAACATCCTTGTGGCAGCAGTATCGGCAGACCCCTGTAACATTTACATTGCAGAAGTATAGGCAGACCCCAGTAACATCCTTGTGGCAGCAGTATACGCAGACCCCTGTAACATTTACGTGGCAGAAGTATAGGTAGACCCCTCAAACATTTAAGTGGCAGCAGTATAGGCAGACCCTATTAACATCCTTGTGGCAGCAGTATAGGCAGACCCCTGTAACATTTCAGTAGCAGCAGTATAGGCAGACCCCTGTAACATTTCAGTAGCAGCAGTACAGGCAGAGCCCAGTATTAGTAACATTTCAGTAGTAACAGTATGGACAGACCCCAGTAACATTTCTGTAGTAACAGTATAGACAAAGCCGAGTAACATTTCTGTAGTAACAGTATAGGCAGACCCCAGTAACATTTCTGTAGTAACAGTATAGACAAAGCCGAGTAACATTTATGTAGAAGCAGTATAGGCAGACCCCAGTAACATTTATGTAGAAGCAGTATAGGCAGACCCCTTTAACATTCAAGTGGCAGCAGTATAGGCAGACCCCTGTAACATTTAAGTGGCAGCAGTATAGGCAGACCCCAGTAACTTTCTTGTAGCAGAAGTATAGGCAGGAAGACCCCAGTAAAATTTCTGTAGCAATAGTATAGGCCAACCTCTGAAACATTGGGGTACCATGAGCGTCGTCGAAGGCCGGAAAATTTGGTTGGATAAGTGTGTAGGCATGGGCCCGAAAAATAAGTGTACCAAGAATACAAGTGTACCTCTGAAAAATGTATCAACCGAGAGGGCAGTCGAAACCAATAAATATTTTTTGAAAGATATAGCTCACTGTTGCTTAATTTGTAACAGAGCCTGTAGGTAGCTCTGTTGAAAAAATTGGTTCATGTTAAAGTATCAATACATTTGAAACTTTGAAAAATTGTAAAAACATTGGTAGATGTAGATGAGCCTTTTGGGCCGCAGAAAAATTGGCCGTTCAGCGCGATGACATGTTGTTTCTGGAGGAGGACTAATGTCAGAGACAGATTGACAAAGAGAAATGCCCCATTTTCCCGGTGATAGAGAGGAGTGCTTTTATCTGCGGTTGCAGCGAAAAGAATATTTAGGTTCCGCTGCTCTCCGCCGGTGGAGAAGAGAAGTCTGGGGAAATCCAGGCTTTGTTCATCTTTATGAGTGTAAGCATGTCGGCACTGGCAGTTGACATGCGGGTACGCTTGTCCGTGATGACTCTCCTAGCCGCTCTAAACACCCTCTCTGACAAGACGCTAGCGGCAGGGCAAGCCAGCACCTCCAGGGCATACAGCGCAAGTTCGTGCCACGTGTCCAGCCTTGACACCCAATAGTTGTATGGAGCAGAGGCGTCACTGAGGACGGTGGTACGATCGGCTGCGTACTCCCTCACCATCTTTTTACAGTGCTCCCTCCGACTCAGCCTTGACTGGGAAGTGGTGACGCAGTCTTGCTGGGGAGCCATAAAGCTGGCAAAGGCCTTGGAGAGTGTTCCCCTGCCTGCGCTGAACATGCTGCCTGATCTCCATGGCTCCCCTTCTACTTGGCCCTCGGAACTGCGCCTTCTGCCACTAACGCTGTCAGATGGGAAGTTTACCATCAGTTTGTCCACCAGGGCCCTGTGGTATTGCATCACTCTCAAACCCCTTTACTCTTCGGGAATGAGAGTGGAAAGGTTATCCTTGGGTCGAGAAGGGTGTAATCCGTGTTGGCCAGAATGCGTCTAACGCGAGGGTCAAGAGAAAAGCATGCTAACATAAAGTCAGCCATGTGTGCCAGGGTACCTGTACACAAAATATGGCTGTCCTCACTAGGAAGATCACTTTGAGTATCCTCCTCCTCAGGCCATACATGCTGAATGGATGAGAGGCAAGCAGCATGGGTACCCTCTGCAGTGGGCCCAGCTGTCTCCTCCTCCTCATCCTCCTCCACGCACTGAGATATAGACATGAGGGTGCTCTGACAATCCAGCAACATACTGTCTAACCCCCGCCTCCGTTTCCGCCCGCAAAGCATCAGCCTTTATGCTTTGCAGGGAACTTCTCAACAGGCATAGCAGGGGAATGGTGACGCTAATGATTGCAGCATCGCCCGCTCACCATCAGGGTGGACTCCTCAAAGTTTCCAAGGACCTGGCAGATATCTGCCATCCAGGCCCACTCCTCTGTAAAGAATTGAGGAGGCTGACTCCCACTTCGCCGCCCATGTTGGAGTTGGTATTCCACTATAGCTCTACGCTGCTCATACAGCCGGGACAACATGTGAAGTGTAGCGTTCCACCATGTGGGCACGTCGCAAAGCAGTCGGTGCACTGGCAGATTAAACCGATGTTGCAGGCTGGGAGCGTCCGTGTTGGACTTGCGGAAATGTGCGCTGACCTGGCGCACCTTGCCCAGGAGGTCTGACAAGTGTGGGTAGCCTTTCAGAAACCGCTGAACCATCAAATTAAAGACGTGGGCCAGGCATGGCACGTGTGTGAGGCTGCCGAGCCGCAGAGCCGCCACCAGGTTATGGCTGTTGTCACACACGACCATGCCAGGTTGGAGGCTCAGTGACGAAAGCCAGCGGTCGGTCTGCTCTGTCAGACCGTGCAACAGTTCGTGGGTCGTGTGCCTTTTCTCTCCTAAGCTGAGTAGTTTCAGCACGGCCTGCTGACGCTTGCTCACCGCTGTGCTGCTGCGCCGCGCGACACCGACTGCTGGCAACGTGCTGCTGCTGACAAGTCTTGATTGCGAGGTAGAGGTTGCGTTGGAGGAGGAGGAGGAGGAGGAAGGTTTAGTGGAGGTGGCATACACCACCACAGATACCAGCACCGATTTGGGGCCCGCAATTCTGGGGGTGGGTAGTACATGAGCGGTCCCAGGCTCTGACTCGGTCCCAGCCTCCACTAAATTCACCCAATGTGTTGTCAGGGAGATATAGTGGCCTTGCCCGCCTGTGCTTGTCCACGTGTCCGTTGTTAAGTGGACCTTGCCAGTAACCGAGTTGGTGAGGGCGCGTACAATGCTGCGTGAGACGTGGTCGTGCAGAGCTGGGACGGCACACCGTGAAAAATAGTGGCGACTTGGGACAGAGTAGTGCGGGGCTGCCGCCGCCATCATGTTTTTGAATGCCTCAGTTTCCACCAGCCTGTAGGGGAGCAACTCCAGGCTGATCAATTTGGCTATGTGGACATTTAAAGCTTGAGCGTGCGGGTGCGTGGCGGCGTATTTGCGCTTTCGCTCCAACGATTCTCTTAGCGACAGCTGGACGCTGCGCTGAGAGACATTGCTGGATGGGGCCGAGGACAGCGGAGGTAAGGGTGTGGGTCCAGGCCAGGAGACAGTCGTGCCTGTGTCGTGATAGGTGGGTTGGATCTCAGTGGCAGGTTGGGGCCCAGGGGGAGAGGCAGTGGCGCAAGCTGGAGGCGGTGAATGGCCTTCGTCCCACCTTGTGTGGTGCTTGGCCATCATATGCCTGCGCATACTGGTGGTGGCTCCCCGGCTGATCTTGGCGCGACAAAGGTTGCACACCACTGTTCGTCAGTCGTCCGCCGTCTCAGTGAAAAACTGCCACACTTTAGAGCACCTTGGCCTCTGCACGGTGGCTTGGCGCGAGGGGGTGCTTTGGGAAACAGCTTGTGGATTATTCGCTCTTGCTCAGCCTCTACTCCTGGCCACCCCACTGCCTCTTGCAACCTGTCCTGCGGCTGCAATTGCCTCCCCCTCTGAAGACTTGTCCTCAGTTGGCTTATCACACCAGGTGGGGTCAGTCACCTCATCGTCCAGCGGCCCTTCCTCCGAATCCTCTGTGCGCTCCTCCCTCGGACTTACTGCGCTCACTACTACCTCACTGATAGACAACTGTGTCTCATCGTCATCGTCCTCCTCACCCACTGAAAGCTCTTGAGACAGTTGCCGGAAGTCCCCAGCCTCATCCCCCGGACCCCGGGAACTTTCCAAAGGTTGGGCATCGGTCACGACAAACTCCTCCGGTGGGAGAGGAACCATTGTTGCCCAATCTGGGCAGGGGCCCGGGAACAGTTCCTGGGAGTCTGCCTGCTCCTCAGAATGTGTCATTTTCATGGAGTGAGGAGGCTGGGAGGAAGGAGGAGCAGCAGCCAGAGGATTCAGAGTTGCAGCAGTGGACGGCGTAGAAGACTGGGTGGTCGATAGATTGCTGGATGCACTTTCTGCCATCCACGACAGGACCTGCTCACACTGCTCATTTTTAAATTAAGGTCTACGACGTGGACCCAAAAATTGCGATATGAAGCTGGGGACCGCAGAAACTGTCCTCTCTCCTACTCCCGCAGCAGCCGGCTGCGATTCACCTGGACCAGGAACTTGTCCTATGCCCACACCCTGATTCGGGACTCCGCGTCCTCGACCGCGTCCACGTCCTCTGCCCCTACTCCTACCCCTCAGCATGCTGGATTAAGAATCGAGCAGAGACAGAGCAGTGTAAAAATGTTTGTGAATTATTGCCGCGCAGTTGGTGGCTGCCAGCGGTAATATAACGCTAAAGGAAGCCAGAGATAAATTATAAGGAAGGCTGCACTTAGGCCTTGCTGTGAACTATGCAGTTTGGATGGACGTGAAGTCCCACAGGCCACGCAGGCAAATGCACTGGGTCTCCGGTAGCCGTAAAAAGGAATTTTTTTTTTTTAAATCTCCTTATTTTACTATGCAATGAAGGCTGAGGCTATACAGTGTGTATTGCACTTTCAATCTATGGGTGTCGGGCAGACCGTGAACTTCTGAGACAGCACACGTATAACACAGAGCGTTGTAGAAAATGTGTGGTTTCTTGGCGTACACTTAGAGGCAGACTGCAGTGAGGCAACGCAAAGTGCGGACAGAAATATGTTGAAGGCTGCACGCAGGCCTAGCTGTGCAATACAGAGGTACTACAACTCCCAGCAACCACGGAGTTAAATGCACACGGTCACAGGTTGCCCTAAGAAGAACCGTTGGGGTTCTTGTAGACAGGATTCTACACTACCACTGTCCCTGCATGACCAATACTGCCCCTATACTCAAGTACAGACTGCAGCCTGAGAATGCTACAGCCTGCACGCCCGATATACATAAAAAAAAAATTTGTGCAAAACTGCTCACAGCAGCCACAACAGTAGTGCACTAGGTGAGCTGTGGCCCTAAGAAGGACCGTTGTGGTTCTTGAAGACGCTAACACTGTCCCTATAGCAGCAGCAGCATCAGCAGCACTTTCCCTGATCTCTCTTAGCATGTGTCTGTGGCGAGCCGCGGGCGGGGCAGATTTAAATATTCGGGGGTCACTTGATCTCGCCAGCCACTCACTGCAGGGGGGTGGGATAGGGCTGGAAAGTCACAGGAGGAAGTTGTAATGCCTTCCCTGTGTTTCTATTGGCCAGAAAATGGTGCAAATTTCTCAGGGAAGGAAATGTAATGGAGTCGAGTGCCGCGTGGTGCTCGTTTCGAGTAACGAGCATCTCGAACACCCTAATGCTCGAACGAGTATCAAGCTCAGACGAGTGCGCTCGCTCATCTCTAATGTTAAACTATGCAAGGTATATTGGTTGGTATAAGATCCATAATGCTACCATGATCTGGGGCATAACTATCGGGGATGCAGAGGATGCAGTTGAACCTGGGCCCAGGAGTCTTAGGGGGCCCATAAGGCCTCTCTTCTCCACATAGGGAGCCCAGTACTATGAATAAAGCGTTATAGTTGGGGCCCTGTTACAGGTTTTGCATTGGAGCCCAAAAGCTTCCAGTTGCGCCTTTGACCACAATATAGCCTTCCTATATACCATAGTATATACTGGACATTTGACTTACTACAACCTCTTCAGCTGGGGGTTGTTGGCAGACTTTATATTTGCATTTAGCATGCAGCCCAAAAAGAGAAGAGCTGACCTTTACAGCTGAAGTCAGCAGCTTTTACAACAAAGGCTTTCAATTGAGATTTTCTCTGAAATCTAAAGTCATGCTCATATTATATGTGCATCAAAGTCCCCGTATAAATCAATTGCACAAAGTCAATACATTTAAGTTACTGAATCAGCAAGAGCAACTTGAGAATATTCTATTTAAGTTTTTCCCTTCAGGCATCAGGGCTTCCAGTATGTTTTCACATTAATTTTCCTTCCTATTACTATTAGCCGTTCATAATATATAGCACAGTTTGCCAGGCTTGACAGATTATCCACTTATAGCTTCCATTTTTATTTCTTATGCTTTTGACTCCAATAGCCATGAAAAAATAGGATATACTAGCTGATTTCTGGCAAAGTTGGTCACTATCAAATGTAGGAAATTCCTTGTGCTAAATTTATAAGCTTTGTCACTTTAAAAAAGAAAAACTGTCATCCAGTATATAGACATTTATGACATCGCCTCATGGCAGTCTGGCACCTTTTTAAATCAGCAAGGTGCTCTCAGAAAAAAATCCTCTAGGGGTGCGTTTAGACAAAAGGATTATCAATCCAAAAATCGTTAAAACAAAATTAAAGCATTCAGTTTAAATTCAGCCAATGACTAAACAATTCACAAGAATCGTGTGCTTATTATTCGTCATTGAGTTTCAGCCAACATAAAAATGATTGTTGGCTCGTTGGCTTCTCATTGGGTTTAAGCACTCCCGCTCAAAGGAATGTGAAACTCTGAACGAGAAGTCAACGAGTAAAAGCCCATTTACACGGAACGATGATCGCTCAAAAATTGCTAAAGAGCGATCGTTTGAGCGATAATCGTTGCGTCTAAACGCGCAGCCATTGTGCACTTTCCGTGCACTGCTAGCTGATCGTTAAATTCACGTCAACCTAAAAATCGTTGTGCGGTCTTATCAGGAGTGCAAGCTGAGTTCTCCGTGGGTAGTGCTTATAGCATTGTTTCCTGCTGGAGAACAAAGGACCTGAAAGCAGATAAAAGCCCCTGGGCTATGAACTGCATTCAGCTAAAGGCTTCATTTGCATGCTAATGAGCTATTAGGTAGCTGAGTATCTACTTAATAGAGTATGCAAGCTGTCACTCAAACTGTCATTTAAGCGATGTTTGAGCGATCATTGCTCCGTGTAAAATGGGTATAAGAAATAGATGTATTGGGGGGTCTTATCTGGCAGGCTCTTTATATATTTTGTGAGTAACTGGGATGTACTGTTTATGGAAACAATTGCAAGGCATTTTCTTTGCTGTCTCTGCTTGTTATTGGGCGCTTTTTAATGGGTTATTATGGCTTTTTTTTACTTAACCAATAAAACTTTATTGAAACTTTATTGAAGTGTATGTAGGATTGAAGGGATTACCAGTCTTCAGACTCAATCACATTCTTCATCACCCCATCTGGTTAAATGTGAGAGTTGGGTATATTTTAACATCAGGCCACACCACCTATCTCCATCCCAAGGGGCTGTACAGTGTTTAACACAACCTGAATCCGCTTCCTGTTTGGAATATTGTGACTTTTAAAACATTTACGTGTTCAGTGCTCTACTAGGGGTGGAAGGTTTGTCTACCAGTCACTGTATTATTTAGCAACTATATGACTGATGGTATTATTCATTTGACCCTATTATTTCCCTGTATAATGAACATTATCAAACTATTAACGACCACTTCAGCATGAGTATGTATGTTTGTGTGTGGGTGCTTCTCATGCTCCTCCCCTGGTGAATTCATTGCTCCACCCCCCTGGTGACATAATCGCAAGTCCTACGACATAGATAAAACACAGAGCCTAACCGACAGAAGAACAACCAAGTTAGGGCTCTTGGAAGGAGAGGACAAAAATAATAAAATGTGAATACAATTAAGCCGTTATTATCTCAGACACAATTCAGTGGTCCTGACAGAAAACACCGACCTACTGACACCACAGAGATCCGGTGGGCTGAAGGACCTGCGGTGACGTCATTGCTTTGAGAGGAGTCATTGTGCAGTTTGGTAAAAGAGATAGTGTCCTGAAGAAGCTGCGGTAACATCACTGATGTGGTAGGAGCCATTGTGCAGTTTGGTAGAAAGTAATGCATACTGGATAAGCCAACAGCAGCCAACTGGACCTGTGATGATGTCACCATCAGGTGATCAGCTGTGTGGTTGGAATCAGGGATCACATGACCAGGGGCTGATCATTGTATCCAGGAGTTTGCTGAGCTGGTGATGTCTGGAAATCAGCATGGATGTACCACAGCAGTGTGTGTGGTGTGTGTGAATCAGGATGGATGTAGTAGAGCTGTGTGTGTGATGTATAGGGATCATAATGGATGTGCCATGTAGCAGAGCTGTGTTCCGCATTGCGCCACCAGAAACACTGGTATTATAATTTCCTAACAATTACTAGTTTACTATTACTGCTAGGTCCAAACCTCTTTGACAAAGTGTGTAACTTATTTTAGGGGAATTAGGCAACAGTAATACCAAATAATAAGACTATTGGGAGAGTATGATCTCAGTGTTTATTATCTCCATGCTGTGCCATTGTATTTTTATTATTGTGTCCATAACTTCTGTACTGTGGCATTACTTATTTGCATTGACATGCTATATTTATAAACTCCATGTTGTGACATCATTATAGTTCTTAGACATTAACTGTGAGATCACTAATTATTATTCCTAGTTTTATAGTAATATATATATATATATATATTGTGAGACGGTGACCGGCAAGGTGCTGGAGGGCAGGTATGTGTCGCCTAGAATTGTCTCCTATGCTGCCTTGGGGAGCGCTTGGGCAGATACGTGCCACCGAGCAGCCTGGGCTCGGTGGAGGAAGCCGGCAGTATAGTGTTAGTAGCATTAAGCTACTAACACGCTGTAGCAAGTAGGTGGCTCCAAGCCGCATAATCCGGGCCGGCTTTTCCTGGAGTGACCAAAGTGAAGGGTGGGATGGTCACTTCCACGTACCAGGTGAGGCTGGTACCAGGCTATATAAAGCCTGGGCCTACAGGGCCTGGAGGAGAGCTGAGACCTTTGCAGGTCTGAGAGTCCTGTCTGGCTGTGTGCCGGAGCCATTTGTGTTACCAGTGTGTAGACAGGGACGCTACATGTTTAGTAAGTGCTCGGACGAGCAGAATTTACTTTATGTTTGCCTGATGTTAAGGCCTGTATTTTTGCTTTGTTTGCTTGGAAATAAACCCAGGCAAAGCCTGAACTAAAGACTTTATCGCAAGTGTCACTGTCTCTGACTGCTTATGCCCAGGTTGCTACCGATCCTAAACGCTAACCCCTCACTATATATATATATATATATATATATATATATATATATATATATAATGTGTGTGTTCTAGTATGAGATCAAAGTGTAGTCTAATGTATTTAATATATGGTATTGTGACCTCACTGTGTTCATTGAGATAGTAGAATATGACAGCAGCTCCATAGTAGACTAATTTGTGTGGTGCCAGTTCAGGTTGTACCAATGTCCAGGACCAATAATAATCCTGTAAATCTAAAGTAGGACAGCACACATGTTGATGCAGAAATTTTATAAGGGATTCATTAAAATAATACGACATAATTTCAGGCTAATGTTGTAAAAGACCCAGGACCAGAGGTTATAACTAGAGATGAGCGAACGTACTCGTCCGAGCTTGATACTCGTTCGAGTATTAGCGTGTTCGAGATGCTCGTTACTAGAGGCGAGCACCACGCGATGTTCGAGTTACTTTCAATTTCATCTCTGAGACGTTAGCGCGCTTTTCTGGCCAATAGAAAGACAGGGAAGGCATTACAACTTCCCCCTGCGACGTTCAAGCCCTATACCACCCCCCTGCAGTGAGTGGCTGGCGAGATCAGGTGTCACCCGAGTATATAAATCGGCCCCTCCCGCGGCTCGCCACAGATGCATTCTGACAGAGATCAGGGAAAGTGCTGCTGGTGCCGGAGCTGCTATAGGGAGAGCGTTAGGAGTGATTTTAGGCTTCAAGAACCCCAACAGTCCTTCTTAGGGCCACATCTGACCGTGTGCAGTACTATTGAGGCTGCTTTTAGCAGTGTTGCACAATTTTTTTGTTTTGTATATCGGGCGTGCAGAGCATTGCATCCTCAGTCTGCAGTCATTGTATAGAGTATAGGGCCAGTACTGGTGAGGCAGGGAAAGAGATATTCAGGCTATATAGGCAGTGGGCTTTTTCCAAAAAATTGGGGGAAAATACTATATTTGGGCTGCCTGTGACCGTCGTCAGTTTACTGCGTGTCTGCTGGGGGTAGTAGTCCTAATTAATACGCAGCTAAGCGTTACAGCAGGCTTGCGCAAAATTGTTTCCTGGATCTGCTGTCTCTGTTACATCAGCGCCGTCATCCCGCCAGAGGGAAACAGTGTACATAATATTATACGCTGCCAACAGTATCTATCTGCTGGGGGTAGTAGTCCTTATTAATACGCAGCTAAGCGTTACAGCAGGCTTGCGCAAAATTGTTTCCTGGATCTGCTGTCTCTGTTACATCAGAGCTGTCATCCCGCCAAAGGGGAAACAGTATACATAATATTATACGCTGCCTACAGTATCTATCTGCTGGGGGTAGTAGTCCTAATTAATACGCAGCTAAGCGTTACAGCAGGCTTGCGCAAAATTGTTTCCTGGATCTGCTGTCTCTGTTACATCAGCGCCGTCATTCCGCCAGAGGGAAACAGTATACATAATATTATACGCTGCCTACAGTATATCTGCTGGGGGTAGTAGTCCTAATTAATACGCAGCTAAGCGTTACAGCAGGCTTGCACAAAATTGTTTCCTGGATCTGCTGTGCGTTCCGTAAGGGAAGTCAGCCTCCAACCACAGGCCAATAAGCGGCACATTTAATTACAGCGTTCTGTTTCTGCACTACTAGTAATACAGCATGCTGAGGGGTAGGGGTAGGCCTAGAGGACGCGGGCGAGGACGTGGAGGCCCAAGTCAGGGTGTGGGCACAGGCCGAGCTCCTGATCCAGGTGTATCGCAGCCGACTGCTGCGGGATTAGGAGAGAGGCACGTTTCTGGCGTCCCCACATTCATCTCACAATTAATGGGTCCACGCGGTAGACCTTTATTAGAAAATGAGCAATGTGAGCAGCTCCTGTCGTAGATGGCAGAAAGTGCATCCAGCAATCTATCGACCACCCAGAATTCTGCGCCGTCCACTGCTGCAACTCTGAATCCTCTGGCTGCTGCTCCTCCTTCCTCCCAGCCTCCTCACTCCATTACAATGACACATTCTGAGGAGCAGGCAGACTCCCAGGAACTGTTCTCGGGCCCCTGCAATGGTTCTGAATCCTCTCCCACTGGAGGAGTTTGTCGTGACCGATGCCCAACCTTTGGAAAGTTCCCGGGGTCCGGGGGATGAGTCTGGGGACTTTCTCAAGAGCTTTCAGTGGGTGAGGAGGACAATGACGATGAGACACAGTTGTCTATCACTCAGGTAGTAGTAATTGGAGTAAGTCCGAGGGAGGAGCGCACACAAGATTCGGAGGAAGAGCTGCAGGACGATGAGGTGACTGACCCCACCTGGTTTGCTATGCCTACTGAGGACAGGTCTTCAGAGGGGAGGCAAGTGCAGCCGCAGGGCAGGTTGGAAGAGGCAGTGCGGTGGCCAGGGGTAGAGGCAGGGCCAGACCGAATAATCCACCAACTGTTTCCCAAAGCGCCCCCTCGCGTCATGCCACCCTGCAGAGGCCGAGGTGCTCAAAGGTCTGGCAGTTTTTCACTGAGAGTACAGACGACCGACGAACAGTGGTGTGCAATCTTTGTCGCGCCAAGATCAGCCGGGGAGCCACCACCACGAGCATGCGCAGACATATGATGGCCAAGCACCCCACAAGGTGGGACGAAGGCCGTTCACCGCCTCCGGTTTGCACCGCTGCCTCTCCCCCTGTGCCCCAACCTGCCACTGAGATCCAACCCCCCTCTCAGGACACAGGCACTACCGTCTCCTGGCCTGCACCCACACCCTCACCTCCGCTGTGCTCGGCCCCATCCAACAATGTCTCTCAGCGCACCGTCCAGCCGTCGCTAGCGCAAGTGTTGGAGCGCAAGCGCAAGTACGCCGCCACGCACCCGCATGCTCAAGCGTTAAACGTGCACATAGCCAAATTTATCAGCCTGGAGATGCTGCCGTATAGGGTTGTGGAAACGGAGGCTTTCAAAGGTATGATGGCGGCGGCGGCCCTGCGCTACTCAGTTCCCACTCGCCACTACTTATCCCGATGTGCCGTCCCAGCCCTGCACGACCACGTCTCCCGCAACATTGTACGCGCCCTCACCAACGCGGTTACTGCCAAGGTCCACTTAACAACGAACATGTGGACAAGCACAGGCGGGCAGGGCCACTATATCTCCCTGACGGCACATTGGGTGAATTTAGTGGAGGCCGGGACAGAGTCAGAGCCTGGGACCGCTCACATCCTTCCCACCCCCAGAATTGCAGGCCCCAGCTCGGTGGTGGTATCTGCGGCGGTGTATGCTTCCTCCACTAAACCACCCTCCTCCTCCTCCTCCTCCTACGCAACCTCTGTCTCGCAATCAAGATGTGTCAGCAGCAGCACGTCGCCAGCAGTCGGTGTCATGCGGCGTGGCAGCACAGCGGTGGGCAAGCCTCAGCAGGCCGTGCTGAAACTACTCAGCTTAGGAGAGAAGAGGCACACGGCCGCTGAACTGCTGCAGGGTCTGACAGAGCAGACCGACCGCTGGCTTGCGCCGCTGAGCCTCCAACCGGGCATGGTTGTGTGTGACAACGGCCGTAACCTGGTGGCGGCTCTGCAGCTCGGCAGCCTCACGCACGTGCCATGCCTGGCCCACGTCTTTAATTTGGTGGTTCAGCGCTTTCTGAAAAGCTACCCACGCTTGTCAGACCTGCTCGGAAAGGTGCGCCGGCTCTGCGCACATTTCCGCAAGTCCCACACGGACGCTGCCACCCTGCTCACTGTGCAACATCGGTTTCATCTGCCAGTGCACCGACTGCTGTGCGACGTGCCCACACGGTGGAACTCTACGCTCCACATGTTGGCCAGGCTCTATGAGCAGCGTAGAGCTATAGTGGAATACCAACTCCAACATGGGCGGCGCAGTGGGAGTCAGCCTCCTTAATTCTTTACAGAAGAGTGGGCCTGGTTGGCAGACATCTGCCAGGTCCTTGGAAACTGTGAGGAGTCTACCCAGATGGTGAGCGGCGATGCTGCAATCATTAGCGTCACCATTCCTCTGCTATGCCTCTTGAGAAGTTCCCTGCAAAGCATAAAGGCAGACGCTTTGCAATCGGAAATAGAGGCGGGGGAAGACAGTATGTCGCTGGATAGTCAGAGCACCCTCCTGTCTATATCTCAGCGCATTGAGGAGGAGGAGGAGGAGCATGAGGAGGAGGGGGAAGAGACAGCTTGGCCCACTGCTGAGGGTACCCATGCTGCTTGCCTGTCATCCTTTCAGCGTGTATGGCCTGAGGAGGAGGAGGAGGAGGATCCTGAAAGTGATCTTCCTAGTGAGGACAGCCATGTGTTGCGTACAGGTACCCTGGCACACATGGCTGACTTCATGTTAGGATGCCTTTCTCGTGACCCTCGCGTTACACGCATTCTGGCCACTACGGATTACTGGGTGTAAACACTGCTCGACCCACGGTATAAGGAGAACCTTTCCACTCTCATACCCGAAGAGGAAAGAGGTTCGAGAGTGATGCTATACCACAGGACCCTGGCGGACAAACTGATGGTAAAATTCCCATCCGACAGCGCTAGTGGCCGAAGGCGCAGTTCCGAGGGCCAGGTAGCAGGGGAGGTACAGAGATCAGGCAGCATGTACAGCACAGGCAGGGGAACACTCTCTAAGGCCTTTGACAGCTTTCTGGCTCCCCAGCAAGACTGTGTCACCGCTCCCCAATCAAGGCTGAGTCGGCGGGAGCACTGTAAAAGGATGGTGAGGGAGTACGTAGCCGATCGCACGACCGTCCTCCGTGACGCCTCTGCCCCCTACAACTACTGGGTGTCGAAGCTGGACACGTGGCCTGAACTCGCGCTGTATGCCCTGGAGGTGCTTGCTTGTCCTGCGGCTAGCGTCTTGTCAGAGAGGGTGTTTAGTGCGGCTGGGGGAATCATCACAGATAAGCGTACGCGCCTGTCAACCGACAGTGCCGACAGGCTTACACTCATCAAGATGAACAAAGCCTGGATTTCACCAGACTTCTCTTCTCCACCAGCGGACAGCAGCGATACCTAAACAATACGTAGGCTGCACCCGTGGATGGAAGCATTGTTCTCTATCACCATCAAAAACGTGGACCTTTTATTTTCATCAATCTGTGTATAATATTCATCCTCCTCCTCCTGCTCCTCCTCCTGAAACCTGACGTAATTACGCCGAACGGGCAATTTTTCTTAGGCCCACAAGGCTCAGTCATATAATTTTTGTAAACAATTTTTATACGTTTCAATGCTCATTAAAGCGTTGAAACTTGCACCTGAACCAATTTTTATTTTAACTGGGCTGCCTCCAGGCCTAGTTACAAATTAAGCCACATTAACCAAAGCGATTAATGGGTTTCACCTGCCCTCTTGGTTGGGCATGGGCAATTTTTCTGACGTACATTAGTACTGTTGGTACACCAATTTTTTGGGGCCCTCGCCTACAGTGTAATCCTATTAATTTTTTGCCCACCTGCATTAAAGCTGACGTTACATCAGCTGTGCTGGGCACTGCAATGGGATATATTTATGTACCGCCGGTGGCTTCCTGGCACCCACCCATGCTGTCGGTCCACACGGAGTTGTAACTGCATGTGTCCACTTCTAAAGAACCGCAGTCTGACTGGGGCATGCAGTGTGGGCCGAAGCCCACCTGCATTTAATCGGACATTACCTCAGCTGTGATGGGCACTGAAATGGGATACATTTATGTACAGCCGGTGGGTTCCAGGGAGCCACCCATGCTGTCGGTCCACACGGAGTTGTAACTGCATGTGTCCACTACTAAAGAACCCCAGTCTGACTGGGGCATGCAGTGTGGGCCGAAGCCCACCTGCATTAAACATGACATTACCTCAGCTGTGATGGGCAATGCAATGGGATATATTTATGTACCGCCGGTGGGTTCCAGGGAGCCACCCATGCTGTGGGTCCACAGGGAGTTGTAAATGCATCTGTTTCCACTTCTAAAGAACCCCAGTCTGACTGGGGCATGCAGTGTGGGCCGAAGCCCACCTGCATTTAATCGGACGTTACCTCAGCTGTGATGGGCACTGAAATGGGATACATTTATGTACAGCCGGTGGGTTCCAGGGAGCCACCCATGCTGTCGGTCCACACAGAGTTGTAACTGCATGTGTCCACTTCTAAAGAACCCCAGTCTGACTGGGGCATGCAGTGTGGGCCGAAGCCCACCTGCATTAAACATGACATTACCTCAGCTGTGATGGGCAATGCAATGGGAGATATTTATGTACCGCCGGTGGGTTCCTGGGAGCCACCCATGCTGTGGGTCCACAGGGAGTTGTAAATGTATCTGTTTCCACTTCTAAAGAACCCCAGTCTGACTGGGGCATGCAGTGTGGGCCGAAGCCCACCTGCATTTAATCGGATGTTACCTCAGCTGTGATGGGCACTGCAATGGAATACATTTATGTACAGCCGGTGGGTTCCAGGGAGCCACCCATGCTGTGGGTGCACACGGAATTCCCATTGCGGAGTTGTACCTGCCTGTGACTATTTATAAAAAAACGCGGTCTGACTGGGGCATGCAGACACCTTAACAGAATGAATAGTGTGTGGCACATAGGTTCCCCATTACTATGCCCACGTGTGCAGCTCCTGATGGCGGTGGCACAGGATTATATTTCTCATTGCTTCTGTACAGCATTGTGGACTATCGCCCCACCCCTTTTAAAGAGGGTCGCTGCCTAGCCGTGCCAACCCTCTGCAGTGTGTGCCTGCTTTTCCTCTGGCAGACGCACTTATAAATAGACATGAGGGTGGCGTGGCATAAGGGCAGCTGAAGGCTGGGCAGAGACAGTTTGGTGTGCGCTGTGGACACTGGGTCGTGGGGGGGGGGGGTTTGGTCAGCATGTAACCCAGGAGAAGTGGCAGTGGAGTGTCATGCAGGCAGTGATTGTGCTTTGTTGGAGGTAGTGTGGTGCTTAGCTAAGGTATGCATTGCTAATGAGAGCTTTTCAGAAGTAAAAGTTGTTGGGAGGGGGGGGCCCACTCTTGCCGCTATTGTGGCTTAATAGTGGGACCTGGGAACTTGAGATGCAGCCCAACATGTAACCCCTCGCCTGCCCTATCCTTTGCTGTGTCCTTCCCATCACTTTCTTGAATTGCCCAGATTTTCACAAATGGAAACCTTAGCGAGCATCAGCGATATAGAAAAATGCTCGGGTCGCCCATTGACTTCAATGGGGTTCGTTACTCGAAACGAACCCTCGAGCATCGCGATAATTTCGTCCCGAGTAATGAGCACCCGAGCTTTTTGGTGCTTGCTCATATCTAGTTATAACATTTCTGGACGATTTCTACACTGTCTATGGTTCTACAAGTGTCTGTTGTCCTACTTTGGGCTCATTGTGCTGACCATTCCTTTGGGGAGATATCACTGAATGTATTATCCTTGAATCACTCTTGTGCAGTGACATCAGTTTATATTGTTAGAGGAATAAAAAGTGCAGAGATTGCAGCGGTACTCGAGCACTGGGACCTGAGGCGGCCTGTTGCTTCATCTGCTACATAACACGATGCTTTGGCTTTGGCTTACAATTCCCAGTCATTGTTACAAGGCTTGTTTAAAAAGTCTGACATTGACTTGAAAGAATGCTGCCTTCCAATAGGTGGCGATGCAGAGGTATTGTTCTATCGGTCTAAGCTGGTAAGGGCGGCAATAAACGAAAAAAAGAAAGCATTTAGGGTTCAGTATTAGGCCCCATTCTGTTCAATATATTTATCAACGACCTGATAGAGGGACTGCACAGTAAAATATCAATATTTGCAGATGGCACAAAAGACAATTAATGAAATGGAGGACAATGTACGGAAACAATAGTATCAGCTGTATCCCGCTGTGTACTCCTGATAAGGCTGATCATTTTTTTTCAGCATGCTGAAAGAGAACGATCAGCGATTCGTTAAAGAAAACTGCATGATGTCAGTGTAGTTAGACACAACAATTCTCGTTTAAAAGATGGTTTTTGAGCGAATATTGAGCAAAAATTGCTGTGTCTAAATGGGCCTTTACACACCTACTAGGTACTCTTTTTAAGGAGAAACTATACCCTTCCTGACACACGTCTATAGGCCTCTCACTAGTAGAGCCAGAAACCTACAGTACACTGATGGGGGACAATCACCCTGAAACAGCTGTCGGTAAATGCTTATTCTGTCTTTAGCTTACAACTCCCAGTCATTGTTATAAGACTTGTTTGAAAAGTCTTACATTAACTTGCAGGAATGCTGGGTTACAATAGGTGGTGCTGCAGAGGTATTGTTCCATCTTTCCATTTACATATTGCCCAGAGGAGCATGCATGGCCTTATAAGTTTCCTCCCTCAGCTTCTAGGTGCTCTTCTTAGGAAGAGATGATACTCCTCCTGACCCGCGTCACAGGCCTCTCACTAGCAGTGACAGAAACCTACTGCATACTGATGAGGGGCAATCACCCTAAAACAGCTGTCTGTGTATGGTTTCTGACTCTGTCTTAAAATTCCCAGTCATTGTTATAAGGCTTGTTTAAAAAGTCTAACATTAACTTGCAGGAATGCTGCCTTCCAATAGGTGGTGCTGCAGAGGTATTGTTCCATCTTCCAATTTGCATATTTCCCAATGGAGCATGGGTGGCCTTATAAGTCTCCTCACTCACCTTCTAGGTGCTCTCCTTAAGTAGAAATTATACCCTTCCTGACACACGTCTATAAGCTCCTCATTAGCCAACCCCAAAACCCCCAAATCGCTGTCGGTATATGGATTCTGGCTTTGGCTTACAATTCCTAGTAATTGTTATAAAGCATGTTTAAAAAGTCTGAAATTGACTTGCAGGAATACTGCCTTCCAATAGATGGCACTTGAGAGGTATAGTTCCATCTTCCCATTTGCATATTACCAAGAGGAACATGAATGTCCTTACAAGTCTCCTCACACCTACTAGGTGCTCTCCTTAAGAAGAAACGATACACTTCCTGACCCACGTTACTTTAAATTGCACGTTAAATTGTGAAGTCCTGTTACAGATTTTGTCCAGGATATTAAGACACGCAAAAATGCATTTTGGATTACTAGCTCATATTGCTACCCTGATTCCTATCTTGTTAGGTATTAGTGTTTCTTGACGCCACCGGAAGCTAGGGGTTTGACAGAAAGATCGTCCTGGTCACGCTCCTAGCTTCTGATAGGGCCAAGGCTGGCAGGTCCTAACTGCTCACTGTGGTTACATTACTGTGTTGTCTGCAGGCTTATGCTCAGGGTAACGTGTTATTAGGCTTACATTTTTACCTGTAAATGCTGTCATGTTACCACTGTAACATGGCAGCATTAACATCTAATAATGTAACACATGTTATGCTGCGGCGCTCACAGTTACTGCACCTTCGTCATGACACAGTTACTGCACTGCCGGTCCGTGGACGCCGCTTCCCCACTGAGAGATGCTGCTTCTTCTCCGCCACCATCACAGTGAGAAGCGTGCCAGCCGCTCCCCCAACTGACAGCTGCCGGCCTGAGCGGTTATGCTCTGACGCCGGGAAAAGCCGCATCAGGTGTGTGTGTGGGGGGAAAGGGAAGCCGGCGTTGTGTGCTCCTGCACTGACTGGCCGCCAGATAACACTGTGTCTCCCTCTGGCCATATCGCCTCCCTGCTGCCGCGGGTATGTGGAACTCACTTCTGAGGGTGCCTGTTGTGCAGCGCCGCCGGCTGCAGTGTCCTTCCAGGACCTATGTGGCATGCTGCTGTGCAGCCAATCAGGTACAGGGGGCGTGAACCTCCTCTCAATCTTGACTCCACCAAGACTTCCTGGTAGCATCAAGATACACCAATATCATCTTGTTATTCACCTTTTATACTGCTCACTTGATTTCATTGTAAGGTTAATGTTGCAGGTAGATGTTCTTGTTTATGTGTAAAGGATGTGGGCACACAGAAAGTCAACATCACTAATATTTAGTAATTAATGTAAATGTCTCTTCATTAAATAAGCATTGTTACAAATATTTATTCACTTGTGGGTTTTTTTTTTCATTAACCAATAAAGACGTCAGCGCCCAACACATCCCGTCATTTTGTTTCAATATTACAGTCAAAATTTCATCCATTTACTAGGAGAGACTTTGTGAATTACAAACAATATTTAACTTGATTATGGACAAATTTAACATACTTTAATGAATTTCAATTAGCCATAAATCTCACCAATATAGACTGTCAGTATTTGCCCTTGCGCACAAGAATTTCCGATGACATTATATACCGTAGCTGGTGAGACATTCAAAGTCTTCACAGTTTTACATTGAGAAACATTTTTCTGAAAATGTTTCGTAATTTTTAGATGCAGGTTTTCACAAATTGGTGAACCTCTGGCCATCTTTGCTTCTGAGAGACTCTGCCTCTCCAACATGCTCTTTTTTATATAGTCATGTGATCAAGTAGAAAATTGCCCCTCCAGGTGTTTTTCATTAGTAGCACTTACGTTTTCCAGTTTTTTGTTAACCCTGTGCCAACTTTTTTAAGATGTTCAAAGGTGGGCAACTAAAGTAATAAACTGAATGTGCGGACTACAATACCCAGAGAGGTTATCAAAATTGGGGTTATTTAGTTTAGAAAAAAGATGACTGAGGGGCAACGTAATAACTATGTGTAAATATATCAGGGTACAATACAGAGATCTCTACCACCATCTATTTATACTCAGTACTGTAACAAAGGGGCACTCTAATAACTATGTATAAATATTAGAGATGAGCGAGCACACTCGTCCGAGCTTGATGCTCATTCGAGCATTAGGGTACTTGAGATGCTCGTTACTCGAGACGAGCACCACGCGGTACTCGAGTCAATTCCATTTCCTTCCCTGCTTGGTTAGCGTCATTTTCTAGCCAATAGACATGCAGGGAAGGCATTACCACTATCTCTTGTGACGTGCCAGCCCTATCCCACCCCCCTGTAGTGAGTGGCTGGCGAGATCAAGTGATCGCCAAGTATTTAAAGCGGTCCTGCCGGCGGCTCACCTCAGACACACACTGGAAGAGTATAGGGGAAGTGCTGCTGAGATAGGGAAAGTGATAGTGTTGGATTCCTGTCTTCAAGAACCCCAACGGTCCTTCTTAGGGCCACATCTGACTGTGTGCATTACTGTTGTGGCTGGCTGGGAGCAGTTTTGCACAAAATTTTTTTTTCATCTCGGGCTGTGCAGGCTATAGCGTTCTCAGTCTGCAGTCAATTATACAGAGTATAGTGAAAGTGTTGCTGAGATAGGGACAGTGGTAGTGTAGGATTCTGTCTACCAGAACCCCAATGGTCCTTCTTAGGGCTACCTCTGACCGTGTGCCTTTTACTGGGTGCCTGCTGGGAGTTGTAGTGCTTCACTATTACGCAGCTAGGCCTGTTTGCAGCCTTCCGTATAATTTTTTTCTGTCTGGACTTAGTGTTACATTACCGCTGTCAGCATGAAAGTGTACGCAAATAATTCCATAATTATTTACACCGGTCTGTGTCTGCAGTGAATTAAACGCACAGCGTAAGGCCAACACAGTCACTTTTAGAGGGAAAGTGATATAGACAGTGTACAGCCTGTATTCTTTTTCACACACAAAAAAAAACCTTAGTTGGGCTGCATCTCCCCGTCTGCATTTTACTGGGTGCCTGCTGGGAGTTGTACTGCTTCAGTATTTCACAGCTAGGCTTGTTTGCAGCCTTCCGTATAATTTTTTTCTGGCTGGAGTTAGCGTTACAATACCACTGTCAGCGTGAAAGTGTACGCAAATAATTCCATAATTATTTATACAGTTCTCTGTCTGCAGTGAATTAGAACCCGGTCTTACCGCTAAACAGTACTGTAATATTACCGGGGCCACTGCTAAGTATTTCAGCTCAGCCGCTGTGCAGAGCGGCCCACAATACCATTTCCGTTGGTGGGGTTGAGATCGCCGCAGTTATCAGCACTATCCACTGACTTTACAGTCTGCTCCCACTCCACACAGCCTCTATAATCTACAAGTCTCTGCAAGCATTAAATTACCCCAAGGTATCAGTGCGAGACAGCGGGTTACTTTTTCCTAGTCACAGCATAGAGCCTCCGCTACCTACAAGTCTCTGTGTGCGGTGAATTAAGGCCCAGTTGTCAGTGCTGTACAGTGGGGTAATTTATTTGGCCCCTGCTCTATTTGTAATCCGCCATGATGAGGGGTAGAGGTCGAGGACGTGGACACGGACGAGGACGCGGAGGTCCAAGTGAGGGTGTGGGCACAGGCCGAGTTCCTGGTCCAGGTGAATCACAGCCGACTGCTGCGGGATTAGGAGAGAGGCAAGTTTCTGGGGTCCCCAGCTTCATATCACAATTTATGGGTCCACATGGTAGACCTTTATTACAAACAGAGCAGTGTGAGTAGGTTCTGTCGTGGATGGCAGAAAATGCATCCAGCAATGTATCGACCACCCAGTCTTCTACGCAGTCCACTGCTGCAACTCTGAATCATCTGGCTGCTGCTTCTCCTTCCTCCCAGCCTCCTCACTCCATGAAAATGACATATTCTGATGAGCAGGCAGACTCCCAGGAACTGTTCTCGGGTCCCTGCCTTGGGTGGGAAAAAATGGTTCCTCTTTCACCTGAGGAGTTTGTCGTGACCGATGCCCAACCTTTGGAAAGTTCCCGGGGTCCGGGTGATGAGGCTGGGGACTTACGGCAACTGTCTCAAGAGCTTTCAGTGGGTGAGGAGGATGATGAGACACAGTTGTCTGTCAGTGAGGTAGTAGTAAGGGCAGTAAGTCAGAGGGAGGAGCGCACAGAGGATTCGGAGGAAGAGCAGCTGGACGATGAGGTGACTGACCCCACCTGGTTTGATAAGCCTACTGAGGACAGGTCTTTAGAGGGGGAGGCAAATGCAGCAGCAGGACAGATTGGAAGAGGCAGTGGGGTGGCCAGGGGTAGAGGCAGGGCCAGAGCGAAGAATCCCCCAACTGTTTCCCAAAGCACACCCTCGCGCCAAGCCTTAGTGCAGAGGGCTAGGTGTTCAAAGGTGTGGATGTATTTCAGTGAGAGCGTGGACAACCGAGGAACAGTGGTGTGCAACCTGTGTCACACCAAAATCAGCCGGGGAGCCACCACTACCAGCCTTACCACCACCAGCATGTGCAGGCATATGATGGCCAAGCACCCCACAAGGTGGGACGAAGGCCGTTCACCGCCTCCGGGTCCCACCACTGCCTCCTGTGTCCCAACCTGCCACACAGATCCAACCCCCTCTCAGGACACAGGCACGAGCGCCTCCCGGCCTGCACCCACACCCTCACCTCCACTGTCCTCGACCCCATCCAGCAATGTCTCTCAGCGCAGCGTTCAGCTGTCGCTAGCACAAGCGTTGGAGCGAAAGTGCAAATACGCCGCCACACACTGGCAGGCACAAGCTTTAAACATGCACATTGCCAAATTAAACAGCCTGGAGATGCTGCCATACAGGCTTGTGGAAACGGAGGCTTTCAAAAACATGATGGCAGCAACGGTCCAGCGCTACTTGGTCCCCAGTCGCCACTATTTTTCCCGGTGTGCTGTCCCAGCCCTACACCAACATGTCTCCCGCAACATAAATCTTGCCCTCACCAACACGGTTACCGGGAAGGTCCACTTAACCACGGACACGTGGACAAGTACTGGTGGGCATGGCCACTATATCTCCCTGACGGCACATTGGGTGAATTTGGTGGAGGCTGGGACCGACTCAGAGCCTGGGACTGCTCACGAACGACCCACACCCAGAATAGCCGGTCCTACCTCGGTGCTGGTATCTGCAGCGGTCTATGCCACCTCCTCTAAACCCTCCCACTCCTCCTCCTACACATCCTCTACCTCTCAATTAAGAAGTGTGAACAGCACGTCGCCAGCAGTCGGTGTGGCGCGGTGCGACAGCACTGCGGTGGGCAAGCGTCAGCAGACCGTGCTGAAACTACTCAGCTTAGATGACAAGAGACACACGCCCCCCGAACTGTTGCAGGGTCTGACAGAGCAGACCAACCCCTGGCTTTCGCCGCTGAGCCTCCAACCAGGCATGGTCATGTGTGACAACAGCCCTAACCTGGTGGCGGCTCTGCAGCTCGGCAGCCTCACACACATGCCATGCCTGGCCCACGTCTTCAATCTGGTGGTTCAGCGGTTTCTGAAAAACTACCCGCACTTGTCTAACCTGCTCGGCAAGGTGCGCCGCGTCTACACACATTTCCGCAAGTCCACCATGGACGCTGCCACCCTGAGGACCCTGCAACATCGGTTTAATCTGCCAGAGCACCGACTGCTGTGCGACGTGCCCACACGGTGGAATTCTATGCTAGACATGTTGGCCAGGCTCTATGACCAGCGTAGAGCAATAGTGGAATACCAACTCCTGCTGAAAAGTACGCTGCAAGGCATAAAGGCCGACGCTTTGCGGTTGGAGCAGGAGACGGGGGATGACAGTATCTCGCTTGATAGCCAGACCACCCCCATGTCTATATCTCAGCGCGTTTTGTAGGAGGGGGAGGAGCAGGAGGAGGAGCCTCAGGAGGAGGGGGAAGAGACAGCTGGGCACACTGCAGAGGGTACTCATGCTGCTTCCTCTCATCTGTTCAGCGTGTATGGGTTGTGGAGGAGGAGGAGGAGGAGGAGGAACCTAAAAGTCATCTTCCTAGTGAGGACAGCCATGTCTTGCGTACTGGCAGCCTGGCACACCTGGCTGACTTCATGTTAGGCTGCCTTTCTCGTGACCCTCGCGTTAGACGCATTCTGGCCAATATGGATTACACCCTTCTCGACCCACGGTACAAGGAGAACCTTTCCACTCTCATTCCCGAAGAGGAAAGGGGTATGAGAGTGATGCAATACCACAGGGCCCTGGTGGACAAAGTTATGCTAAACTTCCCATCTGATAGCGCTAGCGGCAGAAGGCGCAGTTCTGAGGGCCAAGTAGCAGGGGAGGCGCGGAAATCAGGCAGCATGTTCAGCGCAGGCAGGGGAACACTCTCCAAGGCCTTTGCCAGCTTTATGGCTCCCCAGCAAGACTGTGTCACCGCTGCCCAGTCAAGGCTGAGTCAGAGGGAGCACTGTAAAAATATGGTGTGGGAGTACGTAGCCGATCGTACCACCATCCTCCGTGATGCCTCTGCTCCATACAACTATTGAGTGTCAAAGCTGGACACGTGGCACGAACTTGCGCTGTATGCCCTGGAGGTGCTGGCTTGCCCTGCCGCTAGCGTCTTGTCAGAGATGGTGTTTAGTGCAGCTGGGGGAATCATCACGGATACGCGTACCCGCCTGTCAATTGCCAGTGCCAACATGCTTACACTCATAAAGATGAACAAAGCCTGAATTTCCCCAGACTTCTCTTCTCCACCGGCGGAGAGCAGCGGAACCTAAAGATTCTTTTCGCTGCAACCGCAGATAAAAGCATTCTTCTCTATCACCTGAAAAACGGGGCATTTAGCTTTGTCAATCTGTCTCTGATATTAGTCCTTCTCCTCCTACTCCTCCTCCTGAAACAAAATGTCATTGCGCTAAACTGCCAATTTTTCTGCGGCCCAAAAGGCTCATCTACCAATGTTTTTACAATTTTTTTAAAGTTTCAAAAGTATTGATACTTTAACATGAACCAATTCTTTGAACAGGGCTGCCTCCAGGCTGTGTTACAAATAAGCAACAGCTTAAAATATATTTATGGGTTTCACCTGCCCTCTCGGTTGAGCAATTTTTCAGGGGGACATTTGTACTGTTGCTACACTAATTTTTCTGGCCCTCGGCTATACTCTTATCCAACTAATTTTTCCGGCCTTCGCCTACACTCATGGTACCCCAATGTTTCAGAGGTTGGCTTATACTCTTGCTACAGAAATTTTACTGGGGTCCACCTGCCTATACTTCTGCCACATTAATGTTACTGGGGTCTGCCTATACTTCTACTACAGAAATGGTACTGGGGTCTGCCTATACTGCTGCTACAAAAATGTTACAGGGGTCTGCCTATACTGCTGCTGCATAAATGCTACAGGGGTCTGTGTATACTTCTATTACAGAAATGTTACTGGGGTCTGTCTATATTTCTGCTACATAAATGTTACTGGGGTCTGTCTATACTTCTGCTACATAAATGTTACAGGGGTCTGCCTATGTAGAAGTGTAGGCAGACCCCTGTAACATTTCTGTAGCAGAAGTATAGGCAGACCCCAGTAACAGTTTTGTAGCAGAAGTATAGGCAGACCCCTGTAACATTTACATGGCAGAAGTATAGGCAGACCCCTGTAACATTTACGTGGCGGAAGTATAGGCAGACCCCAGTAACATTTATGTAGCAGAAGTATAGGCAGACCCCTGTAACATTTATGTGGCAGAAGTATAGGCAGACCCCTGTAACATTTATGTAGGAGAAGTATAGGCAAACCCCTGTAACATTTATGTAGCAGCAGTATAGGCAGACCCCTGTAGCATTTATGTAGCAGCAGTATAGGCAGACCCCTGTAGCATTTATGTAGCAGCAGTATAGGCAGACCCCTGTAACATTTTTGTAGCAGCAGTATAGGCAGACCCCTGTAACATTTCTGTAGCAGCAGTATAGGCAGACCCAGCACCATTTCTGTAGTAGAAGTATTGGCAGACCCCTGTAACATTTACGTGGCAGTAGTATAGGCAGAACCCAGTAACATTTATGTAGTAGAGGTATAGGCAGACACCAGCACCATTTCTGTAGTAGAAGTATAGGCAGACACCAGCACCATTTCTGTAGTAGAAGTATAGGCAGACCCCTGTAACATTTCTGTAGCAGAAGTATACGCAGACCCCTGTAACATTTACGTGGCAGAAGTATAGGCAGACCCCAGTAACATTTTTGTAGCAGAAGTATACGCAGACCCCTGTAACATTTATGTAGCAGCAGGCAGACCCCAGTAACATTTCTGTAGCAGAAATATAGGCAGACCCCAGTAACATTTCTGTAGCAGAAATATAGGCAGACCCCTGTAACATTTATGTAGAAGCAGTGTAGGCAGACCCCTGTAACATTTTTGTAGCAGCAGTATGGGCAGACCCCAGTACCATTTCTGTAGTAGAAGTAAAGGCAGACCCCAGTAACATTTCTGTAGTAGAAGTATAGGCAGACCCCTGTAACATTTATGTAGCAGAAATATAGACAGACCCCAGTAACATTTCTGTAATAGAAGTATACACAGACCCCTGTAACATTTATGCAGCAGCAGTATAGGCAGACCCCTGTAACATTTTTGTAGCAACAGTATAGGCAGACCCCAGTGCCATTTCTGTAGGAGCAGTATAGGCAGACCCCTGTAACATTTATGTGGCAGAAGTATAGGCAGGTGGACCCCAGTAAAATTTCTGTAGCAAGAGTATAGGCCAACCTCTGAAACATTGGGGTACCATGAGTGTAGGCGAAGGCCGGAAAAATTAGTTGGATAAGAGTATAGCCGAGGGCCAGAAAAATTAGTGTAGCAACAGTACAAATGTCCCCCTGAAAAATTGCTCAACCGAGAGGGCAGGTGAAACCCATAAATATATTTTAAGCTGTTGCTTATTTGTAACACAGCCTGGAGGCAGCCCTGTTCAAAAAATTGGTTCATTTTAAAGTATCAATACTTTTGAAACTTTGAAAAATTGTAAAAACATTGGTAGATGAGCCTTTTGGACCGCAGAAAAATTGGCAGTTTAGCGCAATGACATTTTGTTTCAGGTGGAGGAGGAGGAGGAGAAGGGCTAATATCAGAGACAGATTGACAAAGCTAAATGCCCCGTTTTTCAGGTGATAGAGAAGAATGCTTTTATCTGCGGTTGCAGCGAAAAGAATCTTTAGGTTCCGCTGCTCTCCGCCGGTGGAGAAGAGAAGTCTGGGGAAATTCAGGTTTTGCTCATCTTTATGAGTGTAAGCATGTTGGCACTGGCAATTGACAGGCGGGTACGCGTATCCGTGATGATTTCCCCAGCTGCACTAAACACCCTCTCTGACAAGACACTAGCGGCAGGGCAAGCCAGCACCTCCAGGGCATACAGCGCAAGTTCGTGCCACGTGTCCAGCTTTGACACCCAATAGTTGTATGGAGCAGAGGCATCACAGAGGATGGTGGTACGATCGGCTACGTACTCCCACACCATATTTTTACAGTGCTCCCTCTGACTCAGCCTTGACTGGGCAGCGGTGACGCAGTCTTGCTGGGGAGCCATAAAGCTGGCAAAGGCCTTGGAGAGTGTTCCCCTGCCTGCGCTGAACATGCTGCCTGATTTCCGCGCCTCCCCTGCTACTTGGCCCTCAGAACTTGCCGCTAGCGCTATCAGATGGGAAGTTTAGCATAACTTTGTCTACCAGGGCCCTGTGGTATTGCATTACTCTCATACCCCTTTCCTCTTCGGGAATGAGAGTGGAAAGGTTCTCCTTGTACCGTGGGTCGAGAAGGGTGTAATCCGTGTTGGCCAGAATGTGTCTAACGCGAGGGTCACGAGAAAGGCAACCTAACATGAAGTCAGTCATGTGTGCCAGGGTGCCAGTACGCAAGACATGGCTGTCCTCACTAGGAAGATGACTTTTAGGTTCCTCCTCCTCCTCCACAGTCCACACACGCTGAACAGATGAGAGGAAAGCAGCATGGGTATCCTCTGCAGTGTGCCCAGCTGTCTCTTCCCCCTCCTCCTGAGGCTCCTGCTCCTCCCCCTCCTCCTCCTCCAAAACACGCTGAGATATAGACATGGGGGTGGTCTGGCTATCAAGTGAGATACTGTCATCCCCCGTCTTCTGTTCCAACCACAAAGCGTCGGCCTTTATGCCTTGCAGCGAACTTCTCAGCAGGCATAGCAGCGGGATGATAACACTAATGATTGCAGCATCGCCGCTCACCATCTGGGTAGACTCCTCAAAGTTTCCGAGGACCTGGCAGAAGTCTGCCATCCAGGCCCACTACTCGGTAAAAAATTGGGGAGGCTGACTACCACTACGCCGCCCATGTTGGAGTTGGTATTCCACTATTGCTCTACGCTGCTCATAGAGCCTGGCCAACATGTGCAGCATAGAATTCCACCGTGTGGGCACGTCGCACAGCAGTCGGTGCTCTGGCAGATTAAACCGATGTTGCAGGGTCCTCAGGGTGGCAGCGTCCGTGGTGGACTTGCGGAAATGTGTGTAGACGCGGCGCACCTTGCCGAGCAGGTCAGACAAGTGCGGGTAGTTTTTCAGAAACCGCTGAACCACCAGATTGAAGACGTGGGCCAGGCATGGCATGTGTGTGAGGCTGCCGAGCTGCAGAGCCGCCACAATGTTACAACTGTTGTCACACATGACCATGCCTGGTTGGAGGCTCAGCGGCGAAAACCAGAGATCGGTCTGCTCTGTCAGACCCTGCAACAGTTCGGGGGGCGTGTGTCTCTTGTCATCTAAGCTGAGTGGTTTCAGCATGGTCTGCTGACGCTTGCCCACCGCTGTGCTGTCGCGCCGCGCCACACCGACTGCTGGCGACGTGCTGTTCACACTTCTTAATTGAGAGGTAGAGGATGTGTAGGAGGAGCAGCGGGAGGGTTTAGAGGAGATGGCATAGACCGCTGCAGATACCAGCACCGAGGTAGGACCGGCTATTCTGGGTGTGGGTAGAACATGAGCAGTCCCAGGCTCTGACTTGGTCTCAGCCTCCACCAAATTCACCCAATGTGCCGTGAGGGAGATATAGTGGCCCTGACCACCAGTAGTTGTCCACGTGTCCGTGGTTAAGTGGACCTTCCCAGTAACCGCGTTGGTGAGGGCACGATTTGTGTTGCGGGAGACATGCTGGTGTAGGGCTGGGACGGCACACCGGGAAAAATAGTGGCGACTGGGGACCGAGTAGTGCAGGACCGCTGCTGCCATCATGTTTTTGAAAGCCTCCGTTTCCACAAGCCTGTATGGCAGCATCTCCAGGCTGATTAATTTGGCACTGTGCATGTTTAAAGCTTGTGGATGCCGGTGCATGGCGGCGTATTTGCGCTTTCGCTCCAACGCTTGTGCTAGCGACAGCTGAACGCTGCGCTGAGATGCATTTTCTGCCATCCACGACAGAACCTGCTCACACTGCTCTGTTCGTAATAAAGGTCTACCATGTGGACCCATAAATTGTGATATGAAGCTGGGGACCCCAGAAACTTGCCTCTCTCCTAATCCCGCAGCAGCCGGCTGTGATTCACCTGGACCAGGAACTCGGCCTGTGCCCACACCCTCACTTGGACCTCCGCGTCCTCGTCCGTGTCCACGTCCTCGACCTCTACCCCTCATCATGTCGGATTACAAATAGAGCAGGGGCCAAATAAATTACCCCACTGTACAGCACTGACAACTGGGCCTTAATCCACCGCACACAGAGACTTGTAGATAGCAGAGGCTCTATGCTGTGACTAGGAAAAAGTAACCCGCTGTCTCGCACTGATACCTTGGGGTAATTTAATGTTTGCAGAGACTTGTAGATTATAGAGGCTGTGTGGAGTGGGAGAAGACTGTACAGCCAGTGGATAGTGCTGGTAACTGCGGCGATCTCAACCCCACCAACGGAAATGGTATTGTGGGACGCTCTGCACAGCGGCTGAGCTGAAATACTTAGCAGTGGCCCCGGTAATATTACAGTACTGTTTAGCGGTAAGACCGCGGTCTAATTCACTGCAGACAGAGAACTGTATAAATAATTATGGAATTATTTGCGTACACTTTCACGCTGACAGCGGTATTGTAACACTAACTCAAGACAGAAAACAATTATACGGAAGGCTGCAAACAGGCCTAGCTTTTTTTTTTGTTTGAAAAAGAATACAGGCTGTATACTGTGTAGATTACTTTCCCTCTAAAAGTGGCTGTGTTGGCCCTGGGCAGTGCGTATATTTCACTGCAGAGACAGACCGGTCTGCATATACTTCTGCTACAGAAATGTTACTGGGGTCTGCTTATACCTTTGCTACCGGAATATTACAGTGGTCTGTGTATACTATGGGTGCACTAAGTTTTCCCATCGCGGTGTTCTACCTATCTGGCCCAAAAACACTGGCTGACTAGGGCATGGATTGTGGGCCGAGGTCAATATGTATTTTCTCTCGCGTTACCACAGTTATCCGGGGCACTGCTTTGGGCCAAACAAGAGGAGCGATACTGCACAAATGAGACGTTCACAGCTGCACTAGCATCGAAGTCCACTCTATGCCCGCGATTGCTGAGGGTTTGTCCAGAGGCCTATGTCCTTGGCTCAGTAAAAGTCTGTCATGTTTGGGCACTCTGACATACTTCCCACACAGGCTACTGCAGGTCCTGGTCAGTTTTCCTTGGCCTTCTAAGGCCACCTCCTCCTCCTGCTTGGGCTCAGGGGATCAGCACTGGGCATCATGTATTTTCTCTCGTGTTACCACAGTTATCTGAGAAACTCATTTGGGACAAACAAGAGGAGTGAAACAGCGCTAATGAGACGTTCACAGCTGCGCTAGCATCAGAGTCCGCTCTATGCCCGCGATTGCTAAGGGTTTGTGCAGAGGCCTATGTTCTCGGCACAGTGAAAGTCTGCCATGTTTGGCCACTCTGATTTCTTTATGTGTCCTGTCTTTAAATTCCTTGGACCCACCCATGCTGTGGGTGCACACTGACTTCCAATAGCGGTGTTTGACCTGTCTGGCACAAAGACACTGACTGACTTGGGTAGGGTGCAGAGTGCAGATGGCTTTCCCCTTGCGTTTTCGATGAGGTATCCGACATCCAAACACAATAAGTAGTGTGTGGACACATGGATTCCCCATTGCTATGTCACTTGCAGCACCTTGGGCCACACTAGGTGTTTGCTGGGACCGAGCCTGACCCAGGGCCCGCTCACATACTTCCCACACAGAGTATTGCTGCATTGTGGAGATGTATAGAAGTGCTGGGCTGGCACCTGAGTCCCCTTTATGCCCACGTTTGCGGCCTGTGACATTTTTGCGACGGAGGTGGCACGGGATTGGAATGATGATCGTATGTCAATTTATCATCGATTCTCAACAGCATTGTGGGCTACCACCCACCCCTTTCGAAGAGGGTCGCTGCCTGGCCCTGCCGACCCTGTGCAGTGTGTGCCTTTGGTTCCTCCTCATCGCAGACGCACTGAGAAATAGACATGAGGGTGGTGTGGCTATGAAGCGAGCGTGTGGCATGAGGGCAGCTAAAGGCTGCGCAGGGAAACTTTTGTGTGCGCTGTGGACGCTGGGTCGTGCGGGGGGTTGGGCAGCATGTAACCCAGGAGAAGAGGCAGCGGTGTGACCCGCAGGCAGTGATTGTCCTTGATTGCAGGTAGTGTGGTGCTTAGCTAAGGTGTGCCTTGCTAATGAGGGTTTATCTGAAGTAAAAATTGTTAGTGGGGGGGAGGGGGGAGGCAGACTCTTGCCCCTATTGTGGCTTAATAGTGAGACCTGGGAGCCTGAGATGCAGCCCTGCATGCTGCCCCTGCCCTTCCCTATCCTTTTCTGTGGTGTTTCCATGACTTTCGGATGTTTTCTGGTTTTTCACAAGTGAAGACCTATGCGGAGCATCGGTCATATACAAAAATGCTCGAGTCACCCATTGACTTCAATGGGGTTCGTTACTCGAAACGAGCTCTCGAGCATCGCGAAAAGTTCAACTCGAGCAACGAGCACCCGAGCATTTTGGTGCTCGCTCATCTCTAATAAATATATCATGGGACAGTACAGAGATCTCTCCCATCATCTATTTGTACCCAGAACTGTAACAAGGGGGCGCTCTAATAACTATGTATAGATATATCAGGGGACAATACAGAGATCTCTCCCATAATCTATTTATACCCAAGACTATAACATGGGGCAACCTCTACATCTAGAGGAATGAAGGTTTCTACATCAACATAGAAGGAGGTTCTTTACTGTAAGAGCAGTGAGACTTTGAAACTCTTTGCCTGAGAACGTGGTGATAGCAAACACAATAAAAGAGTACAAGAGGGGCCTGGACATCTTTCTTAAACGTTATATTATTACATGGATTATTACTAATTACTTCAGAAGTGTCAGTGATCCGGGGATTATTCAATTGCCAGATTGGAGTTGGAAAGGAATTATTTTCCCTTAAAGGGGTTGTCCCGCGCCGAAACGGGTTTTTTGTTTTTTTTTAACCCCCCCCCCCCCCCCCCCCCGTTCGGCGCGAGACAACCCCGATGCAGGGGTTAAAAAAACAACCCGCACAGCGCTTACCTGAATCCCGGCGGTCCGGCGTCTTCATACTTACCTGCTGAAGATGGCCGCCGGGATCCTCTGTCTCCGTGGACCGCAGGGCTTCTGTGCGGTCCATTGCCGATTCCAGCCTCCTGATTGGCTGGAATCGGCACGTGACGGGGCGGAGCTAGACGGAGCCGGCATTCTACACGAGCGGCCCCATAGAAGACTGCAGAAGACCCGGACTGCGCAAGCGTGGCTAATTTGGCCATCGGAGGGCGAAAATTAGTCGGCTCCATGGGAACGAGGACGCCAGCAACGGAGCAGGTAAGTATAAAACTTTTTATAACTTCTGTATGGCTCATAATTAATGCACAATGTACATTACAAAGTGCATTATTATGGCCATACAGAAGTGTATAGACCCACTTGCTGCCGCGGGACAACCACTTTAAATGGGGGAAATTGGCTTTTACCTCATTGCTGGTTTTTGCTTTCTTCTGAATCAACATTGTGGGAGCTAATAGGCTGAACTGGATGGAGAACAAACATACTATGTTACATAAAGTTTCAAAATCATTGTGTTCTTTTTTTTTTCTTCACTTTTGTTTACATTTTACACAATGTCTCAACTTTTTTTGAATTGGAGTTTTATGTGTTTGTTAATTTCAAACTTAATAGAATAATTTTTTTTTCTAACATACATCCGTTCATCACAGAACTTGAGCAGATCTTGCTTTTAGCTTACAGATAATTATCAACAGTTGTTTATGCAGATACTTAATTAGTGAAAAGTCAAACAATGTCCATATTTCAAGGAGTTATAAAGATCTTGTTAAGGGCTCACACCCACTGGCGTTTTATTCTCTCTTGCGCTGCGAGAGCAAGTGAAAACACTCGCAGCGCAAGAAAAATGCTGTGATATCGCCAGTGTTTTCAATGGGGCAAGCGGTAGCAGCGCTAGCCCCATTAAAAACATAGGGTGAATACCGCAGACTTCTGCCACAGCTGTGACAGCTGTGACAGCTGTGGCAGGAGCTTCCTTTATCCCTGCCCAAGAGATCAGTTACTTACCTCGCTGTTTGTCAAGGTGAACAGTCAATATGTTGTACAAAATAGAAGCAATGGGATGAAACTGAAAGGGAGGAGACACTAATTAGATATTAGAAAAAACTTTCTGACAGGGAGGGTGATCAATGAGTGGGAGAGGTTACCACGGGAGGTGGTGAGTTCTTTAATGGAAATTTTCAAACAAAGGCTGGACAAATATCTGTCTGGAATGAATTAGTAAATCCTGCACTGAGCAGGGGGTTGGACCCGTTGACCCTGGAGGTCCCTTCCAACTCTACCATTCTATTATTCTATTCTATGATTAAGAATTGAAAAACTGTCGTCTTCCATTTGTTGGTATGTTCCCCGGTAAAGTTAAGTTTACTTACCGAGATGTAGCTGCAACAGTCTCATTTCATTTCATCACATTCCAGACAGAAATGGACAACCAAATCTTAGACCATACACCAAAACTTACTCTCATTGACTAAACATCTGATCCGGCTGAAGTAGTACAATACAAAGGTACAGTAATATACAATCCTATGAGTGCCGTATTACAGCTCTGTACAGTTCAGATGTTGTATACTGGCATGTGCATGAGGTCTTAAGGTCCTTTTACACCGGCCAATTCTCTGCCGAATTTAACGATATTTGCCATATTTGTCAAAAATATAGGATTGCTGGTATGGGGATGAACAGTCGTTATATGATTGTTCATCTCTATACAGATTGCTTTCATTGACAGAACGTCTTACAGATGTGTGGTTGACAAACAACAGTTTGCTTGGTCATCAGTGATGGGAGCATATTCACACAGTTTGATGATCTGGCTTTCTTCTGAAGGGTCGTTCTGATCAACTCCTTTACCATACACCTCTAAAAGGGAGTTGTCTCTGGATGGTAACAGGGTGCTCAAAAAATGTATATCATGTAGATGACAGTAAACTTCTATAGAATTTGATAAAATACAACATAAAGCAATATACTATAAAGTATAACATAAGTATTTGGGAGAAACATTTTTTCTGTACACACTACAAATTGCATCTCTATTTGACCAAAATTGTTAGGTGTACAATATCGTATTGACTTCCAATCCTGAATCTCACTGACAGTGGGTAGTTGCTGGATCAACAATGAGAGATTATGGCTAAACTAGTAAACCAATTCGTCCATCTTTATTAAATACGGTATTGTAGACTTTGATTGAAAATAAACATGCAACATTGTTCATTAGGTACAAAAACTGTACCTCAGCTAGTACATTTCACTTGACGCCACAGGGATGTATTACTGAATATTTGTTTTCATTTTCTCATTTTGTGAAAAACTAGCCCAACATTCTTCAATGACAAAAAGTAAGATTATTTGTAGAGATGAGCGAACCTACTCGGACACACCCCTTTTTCGCCCGAGCGCCGCGATTTTCGAGTACTTCCGTACTTGGGTGAAAAGATTCGGGGGGCGCCATGGGTGAGTGGGGGGTTGCAGCGAGGAGTTAGGGGGAGAGGGAGAGAGAGCTCCCCCTGTTACCCGCTGCTACCCACCGCTCCGCCACGCCTCCCCCCGACCCCGGCGCCCCCCGAATCTTTTCACCCGAGTACAGAAGTACTCGAAAATCGCGGTGCTCGATCGAGTAATTACTCAAAACGAGTATATTCGCTCATCTCTAATTATTTCCCCTAAAACTTGACTAAGTCAATGTGTCCCAGTGCCCATTATTATTTTCTCTCGGCAGCAAGTATGCAGTTGCATGAGTTACTAAGCCTCATGCCTGTGCCTCTTTGTTGGTCGGAAGGCGTAATATCTCTCCTTATGGAGAGCATCAGGAAGGTGAGTGAGGAGACTTATAAGGCCATCCATGCTCCTCTGGGTAATATGCAAATAAGGGAGATGAAACAATACCTCTGCAGTGCCCCCTATTAGATGGCAACATTCATTTAAAGGGGTTGTCTCGTGAAAGCAAGTGGGGTTATACACTTCTGTATGGCCATATTAATGCACTTTGTAATGTACATCGTGCATTAAATATGAGCCATACAGAAGTTATTCACTTACCTGCTCTGTTGCTAGCGTTGCTTTTTTAGACGCGCTTGCGCTGTGCGGTCTTCTCCCATTCTGCTCGGTCCAGGCACGAGCGGCGTTCTGGCTCCGCCCCCTTCTACGCGTCATCGCGTGGGTCCGCCCCGTCACGTGTGCCGATTCCAGCCAACCAGGAGGCTGGAATCGGCAATGGAACGCACAGAGCCCATGGTGCACCATGGGAGAAGACCCGCGGTGCACCATGGGAGAAAACCGCAGTGCATCCCTGGGAAAGGACCGGCGGCCATCTTAGGGAGAAGATTTTTTAAAGTCCTGATTTCGTCGGATCGGTAAGTAGCAAGCGGTTTAAAAACCGCTTTAATTTGCTATTTTATGCCAGGGGGGTAACAGGGGGAATGGGGTAAGGTAAAATTTTGAGGTTTGCCGCGAGACAACCCCTTTAAATTAATGCCCAATCTAACTTTTTGTGTAATCTCTCTCCAAGTGCAGATAAATATAAGAAGTTTTCAAAAACACTGTTAAATAGTAACTTCACCCTATATTTATTAGATTAATGGTGACAACCACAGTCACTCATTCAGTCATGAAGAAAAGATTATAGCTACCCATTACTAAACTGACAGAATATGATCTTTTAATCTATATATATAAAGCTGAAAGCCCTCACTGACTCACTGACTGACTGACTCACTCACTCACTCACTGACTGACTCGCCAAAAGTTCTCCAACTTCCCGATGTCGTAGAAACATGAATTTTGGCACACGCATAGATTATCTCCAAAATAGGAAAAGTAATTGGGTCCCAACTCAATTATTCAATTCTAGCGCAAAAGAATTAGCGTCGCAATTTTACGTAGGTAATCTAATTCTCTCACCTCCCAATGTCATAGAAACTTAAAATTTGGCATGGGCATAGAATATGTCATAAATAGGAAAAGTTAATGGGTCCAAACTCGATTATTCAATTCTATGTGCAAAAGAATTAGCGTCCAAATTTTACGTACGGAATCTAATTCTCTCACTTCCCGGTGTCATAGAAACTCGAAATTTGGCAGGAGCATTGATTATGTCATAAATAGGAAAAGCTAATGGGTCCCAACTCCATTATTCAATTCTATGCGCAAAAGAATTAGCGTCCAAATTTTACGTACGGAATCTAATTTTCTCACATAGAAACTTAAAATTTGGCACGAACATTGATTATGTAATACATAGGAAAAGTTAATGGGTCCCAACTCGATTATTCAATTCTATGCGCAAAAGAATTAGCGTCCAAATTTTACGTACTGAATCTAATTCTCTCACTTCCCGGTGTCATAGAAACTCGAAATTTGGCAGGAGCATTGATTATGTCATAAATAGGAAAAGCTAATGGGTCCCAACTCCATTATTCAATTCTATGCGCAAAATAATTAGCGTCCAAATTTTACGTAGGGAATGTAATTTTCTCACATAGAAACTTAAAATTTGGCACGGGCATTGAATATGTAATAAATAGGAAAAGTTAATGGGTCCCAACTCGATTATTTAATTCTAAGCGCAAAAGAATTAGCGTCCAAATTTTACGTACTGAATGTATTTTTCTCACTTTCCGGTGTCATAGAAACGTGAAATTTGCCACGAGCATTGATTATGTCATAAATAGGAAAAGCTAATGGGTCCCAACTCGATTATTCAATTTTATGAGCAAAAGAATTAGCGTCCAAATTTTACGCACGGAATGTATTTTTCTCACTTTCCGGTGTCATAGAACCATGAAATTTGGCACGAGCATTGATTATGTCATAAATAGGAAAAGCTAATGGGTCCCAACTCGATTATTCAATTCTAGGCGGAAAAGAATTAGCGTCCAAATTTTACATACGGAATCTAATTCTCTCACTTCCCGGTGTCATAGAAATTCGAAATTTGGCAGGAGCATTGATTATGTCATAAATAGGAAAAGCTAATGGGTCCCAACTCTATTATTCAATTCTATGCGCAAAAGAATTAGCGTCCAAATTTTACGTACATAATCTAATTCTCTCACTTCCCAGTGTCATAGAAACGTGAAATTTGGCACAATCATTGATTATGTCATAAATAGGAAAAGCTAATGGGTCCCAACTCGATTATTCAATTCTATGCGCAAAAGAATTAGCATCCAAATTTTACGTACGGAATGTATTTTTCTCACTTCCCAATGTCATAGAAACGTGAAATTTGGCAAGAGCATTAATTATGTCATAAATAGGAAAAGCTAATGGGTCCCAATTAGATTATTCAATTCTATGTGCAAAAGAAGTAGCGTCCAAATTTTACGTACGGAATCTAATTCTCTCACTTCTTGGTGTCATAGAAACATGAAATTTGGAACGGGCATTGATTATGTCATAAATAGGAAAGGTTAATGCGTCCCACCTTGACTGTTCAATTCTAAGCGCAAAAGAATTAGCGTCCACATTTTACGTACGAAATCTAATTCTCTCACTTCCCAATCTCATAGATACTTGAAATTTGGCACGGGCATTGATTATGTCATAAATAGGAAAAGTTAATGGGTCCCAACTCGATTATTCAATTCTAAGTGCAAAAGAATTAGCGTCCAAATTTTACGTATGAAATCTAATTCACTTCCTGATGTAATTTTATATAAAGGAAACGTCGCATGGTTACCTCCCCGTGATGTTTCCTGGGTAACGCAGAGTACTATGCAAAATAGTGAACATATGTTTTTCCAGTATCTCTAAAGTAACCACGGCTTCAGAAGATTTTCCGTATGAACACCAGATAAACACCAGTGCCAAATTAACTCGGGCGAAGCCAGGTATATCAGCTAGTCTATATATATAAAGCTGAAAGCCCTCACTCACTCACTGACTGACTCGCCAAAAGTACTCCAACTTCCCGATGTCATAGAAACATGAATTTTGGCAGGAGCATAGATTATCTCCAAAATAGGAAAAGTAATTGGGTCCCAACTCGATTATTCAATTCTAGCACAAAACAATTAGCGTCGAAATTTTACTTACGTAATCTAAATCTCTCACTTCCCAATGTCATAGAAACTTAAAATTTGACACGGGCATTGAATATGTCATAAATAGGAAAAGCTAATGGGTCTTAACTCGATTATTCAATTCTATGCGCTAAAGAATTAGCGTCCAAATTTTACGTACGGAATGTATTTTTCTCACTTTCTGGTGTCATAGAAACGTGAAATTTGGCTCGAGCATTGATTATGTCATAAATCAGAAAAGCTAATGGGTCCCAACTCGATTTTTCAATTCTATGCGCAAAAGAATTAGCGTCCAAATTTTACGTACGGAATGTAATTTTCTCACAAAGAAACTTAAAATTTCGTACGGGCATTGAATGTGTCATAAATAGGAAAAGTTAATGGGTCCCAACTCGATTATTCAATTCTATGCGCAAAAGAATTAGCATCCAAATTTTACAAACGGAATGTATTTTTCTCACTTTCCGGTGTCATAGAAATGTGAAATTTGGCAAGAGCATTGATTTATGTCATAAATAGGAAAAGCTAATCGGTCCCAATCAGATTATTCAATTCTATGCGCAAAAGAATTAGCGTCCAAATTTTATGTACGGAATGTAATTTTCTCACTTTCCGGTGTCATAGAAACATGAAATTTGGCACGAGCATTGATTATGTCATAAATTGGAAGAGCTAATGGGTCCCAACTCGATTACATCTAGCGCAAAAGAACTAGCGTCCAAATTTTACGTACGGAATCTAATTCTCTCACTTCTTGGTGTCATAGAAACATGAAATTTGGAACGGGCATTGATTATGTCATAAATAGGAAAAGTTAATGGGTCCCACCTCGATTGTTCAATTCTAAGCGCAAAAGAATTAGCATCCAAATTTTACATGCGAATGTAATTTTCTCACTTTCCGGTGTCATAGAAACTTGAAATTTGGCACGGGCATTGATTATGTCATAAAAAGGAAAAGTTAATGGGTCCCAACTCGATTATTCAATTCTAAGTGCAAAAGAATTAGCGTCCAAATTTTACGTATGAAATCTAATTCTCTCACTTCCCGATGTCATTTTATATAAAGGAAACGTCGCATGGTTACCTCCCCGTGATGTTTCCTGGGTAACGCAGAGAACTATGCAAAATGGTGAACGTATGTTTTTCCGGCATCTCTAAAGTAACCACGGCTTCAGAAGATTTTCCGTGTGAACACCAGATAAACACCAGTACCAAATTAACTCGGGCAAAGCTGGGTATATCAGCTACTCAGTTATAATTTTATGTTCATTCGAAGGATAAATCCAGTCAAAATATATCCCTGTTCCCCTAACTGGTTTTCATATTCCTTTTAGAATTGAAGAGGGTAAAGTGAATAATATTCAATTATTTATACTATATTTATTCAGCTGTGCATGCTTTTCTGGTAGAGATACAGCTAAATGAAGCTTTTTTCTACTCCCTTAATACATACTATCAGTCGAATGTTTTAGAACACCTCAATTTTTCTAGTTTTTATTGATATGTCTACAGCTTAATGTCTCTAATGTTCTTTCAAATGAAAGCATAGAATAAATGAACAAGTTAAGATGAAAACAAATAATGGATTAACTTTGTTTCACCAAATTAAATCTAGATTTTTGACTCTTCAAAGTTGCCCCCTCTGGCTGATATAACAGTAGAACAGCTTTACACAATTGAGGTATTCTTTCTACAATTGTATTCAGATATTTTTCTGAAATTTCTTCTCAACATTGTCGCAGAGATTCCCACAAATGTGCTGGACTTGTAGGTTGCTTTGCTTTCACCCTTCTGCCCAGTTCATCCCAAACAAGCTCAATGAGGTTTAAATCTGGAGACTGTGCAGAGAATTTCATTCTTTGAAGCCTATAGGCTTCTTCTTATCTTCTTAAGTAGTTCTAACATAATCTAGAAGTATATTTTGGATCATTGTCTTACTGTAATATGAGCTCCTCATATCAAAATGCTGTGGTAGCCCTTTTATATTCAGTGGATATAAAGAGTCTACACACTCCAGTTAAAATGCCATGTTTTTCTCTTGATAAAAAACCCAACAAAAATTAATCATTTCAAATTTATTACCACGTTAATGTGCCGTGTTATCTGTACAATTCCAATGAAAAACAAACTAAAATCTTTGAGTGTGGAAAGCTAAAAGCCCTTTTAGACGGGACGACTGTCGTGCAAACGATGCCCAACCTTCGTCCCCGCACATACTAGCTCCTGTATAACGTACTGAATGGCTGCTATTTACACTGAACGATGCGCATAAACAATGGAAGATGAGCTGATCGCTTATCGTTCAGAGTAAATAGCGGCCATTCAGTACTGAAAGGCTGCTATGTTATGTCAACGGAGAGGGGCAGGGGAGCGAGAGGAAGGAAATCTCCTGCAGCCACCCCGCCAACCTGCTGGCCACTCTGTGAGCAAGCCAGCACTACTAGCTCCCGTGCAGGAACACGGGAGCGAGGACACACAGGGACGAGTGTCGGGCATCGTTTGCCTGACATTCATCGCCTGTAAACCCACCTTTAAAAAAGCTTATATGCACACCCTAAAACTAATACTTTGTTGATGTATCCTTTGACTTTACAACATAATTCAGTCTTTTTGGGTCGGTGTCTATCAGCATGGCACATCTTGACTTGGCAATCTTTGCCCATTTATCCTTGCAAAAGTGCTCCAAATCTATCAGATTGTGAGGACATCTTATGATTAGCGCCCTCTTCAGGTCACCCACAGATCTTCAATGGGATTCAGGTCTGGACTCTGGCTGAGCCATTTCAAATCTTTGATCTTCTTTTGACAACGCCATTCTCTTGGTTATTTGGAGGACTGCTTAGGGTGGTTGTCGTGAATGGTGAAATTCCCCTTCATCTCAGGTTTTTAGCCGAGGCCTGAAGGATTTGTGCTAAAATGGACTGATATTTGGAACTGCTCATAATTCTCTCCACCTTGACTAAAGCCCCAGTTCCGGCAGCAGAAAAACTGTTGAAGACATAATACTACCACCACAATCTTCACTGCGGGGTGGGTGGTATTTTTTGGAATCATGGCCAAAAAGTCCAACCTTGGTCTCATCAGACCATAATATGTTTTCACCACATACGTTTAGCAGACTTGATGTAGATTTTGGCAAATCATAGCCAGGTTTGAATGTTTTTCTTTGTTAGAAAAGGCTTTTTGTCTTCCCCCACCCCCTCCCCCACAGCCTATACATATGAAGAACACGGGAAATGGTTGTCACATGTACTACACAACCAAGACTTGGCCTAATGACTGATTTTATCTACATGTACAGCATTCAAAAGTTAAAGTGGCTTAAATAAATACATAATTGCATCTATTACCTACATATCCCCATTATGTATTTTAAATTGCATTAAAAACAGACTGGCAACACTCTTTGAAATTTGCAATTGCCAGCCGGGCACTATGTCATTGGATGGAGATTAACGGCTTAGGCCCAGCCATCAATTTACCATAATGTTATTTCTACTGTCGTTATTGATCGAAGCATGCTTTGTAATATTATAATGTTGAATATGTCATCTCCTCTATGCAGAGATAAACTGATTGTGTTATGCCTGATTACAGAGCTTTTGTTTAGGTCTTACAAATCTGAGCATTGTTAATATCCTACTAGCATTCAGTACACTACACGTGAAATATAACAATAACCAAGTTAGTTTTTAGGAAGAAATGGATGCGGATTGTAAAAAAATGCTAAATCAGGTCAACCTTTTTTACATCTCGAGTCTGCATCAGACAAAGATGAATAATGGTAATTAATTGTTCTATTAATGTATATTCACATACAGAATATACTAGACATAAATAGTCAAAAAGGAAAGCCTACAGCCATCCAGGAAGTTTGTGGCACCTACTGTACCTAGTTCTTAGGTCTTTGTTCTATTTGTGGGCATGGTATTATCTGTGCTTATCAAAGTTGCTTGTCAAAGACAAAGTTTCCACCGTATGTCTAATTTAGGCCCCTTTCACACTTACACTGGGACATCCGTCACCGATACGGCACAAAGTGCTATTTCATCTAGTAAAATGCTGGGCATCTGAGCGGAAACCAAAGGACCTAATTAGAGTCAATGGGGTCCTTTCGGCGCTGTTCGGTTCCATGATAAGATGGATCTCGGTCGGTCCAGGGATTTCCCTTCTCGAATGCAGCAAGAAAACGGAACCACTTATGCAAATGTGAAAGCAGCCTTCCTCAATACATACTTATGCCACTGTATCTGTGAAGCATGTAACCTTCATCATTGTCTATGAGTTATGCGTTGTGTTCCTTTTAGCTTGAGACACAAGTCTGACAGATATGTGTTTCTTTTTATCTGCAGAATGCTTAATCAAAATACTTTTCCCCTTTGGGGGCATGGCCTGACTGGGAACGAAGACGGACATCTCGGACTGAGTTCTGTCTCAAATCAGCCTAAAAGCGACTAATATCTGCATCCAGCAGCAAGTTCACCCTAACTCAGGCAGCACCAACCCTCCTTCTCGACATGCCGAAGAGGAAGGTGTTTAAACCGCTGCCGCAGAGGGTCTCTGACTTCTTCCCGCTGCGGTCGGAGGATCGGGAGCAGGCCGCTCGGGCTCAGAAGCCGCCATTACCTTTGACCATGCAGCCAGAGAAAGAGAAGGAGAGAGGACCGTCTGGGATCCCCGCGACTGCTGAAAGACCGGTGACAGATGCCTGCGCCTGCCTGCCCGTGCTGCAGGGAAGTCCGGTGGGTGGAAATATATATGATGGGATTGAGGGAGACACGAGCTTACCGCAGAGTTCACCTAAAATGGCGCCTAGAGACTCCCAGACCCCCTCACCTCCTAAACTGCAGCAAATAAAACAACTAAGGGGCACACAGAAAAAACGCACAGATCTCTCCCCACCACAACCAGATGAAGCCCAGAGCCATGCAGGGGGGATGGAGAGATCTCTGGGGGAGCCCTTCTGCAACTTACTCACTTAATAGGCAACATCACAAAATAGCTGCGTCTCAGGGCTCGAGCCCCCCCTTCTCAGCTTTCATCTCCCTCAAACAGTCCTGAAAAGCAAAAACCCAGGCTCTCTACCCCAAATTATCTGCAACAGATCTCAGAGGCAGAAGACGATTTTCTGATCTCCTCCAACACTCCTGCATCGGCGGACTTTATCAAAAGCATGATTATTGCATTGAGAGGCACACTACAAAATTATATCAAACACATTTCTTCCACATTTCCCCATTCGCTTCAAGAATTAGAACGCACTGACCACGTTGAAAACAAAATGGAAGAATTTACATCTTCACACAACAACCTGATTGATGCGCACTATGCATTAGAGGAAGTTGGCAGATTTAGAAGATAGAAATAGGAGGAATAATATTAAACTTAGAGGCGTCCCTGAAAATGTTGGACAATCTGAGCTAAAAAACTATCTTTCCAAATTTATGGCGACTCTCCTGCTAAACTTCTCCGAACATGACCGTATAATCGATAGAGTGCATAGACTGCCCAATCCGAAATTCCTTCCGGAAACTACTCCTCGCGACGTAATCGGAAGAGTCCACTTTTTCCACGGGCTCTTATATTTACAGCAAGAAAATCTAAAGTTCTGCCTACTCCATACTCTGATGTCCACTTGTTTGCTGACCTCTCTGCATTTACAATATATTTGCATGCATTCATTTATGGACACTTGGAGTCCAGTGTCCGGATAGGCGTGCACTCATTGGGGTTTTTTTTCCCCTATTTTCCCTCAGCTGTTTTTTCAGCTGTTTTGGTAGTGCTGCAGTCCCTCCTCTACTATTGTGGACTCTCTGCATTTACAGTCCAAAACAGAAAGACCTTTACACGAATCACCTCTGCATTAAGGGCGGTCGGCATACCATACAGATGGGGATTTCCCACAAAGCTCTTAGTCCACAAGGACCACTCTCTACACACAATATCTTCCCCAAAAGAGGGGGAATCCATATTGGCAAAATGGGGAATCCAGATGGAAGAACAAGCTACACCCAGTATTCCGTCACAACGTAAAAAACTGCAGAGGCAAATGACAGATGCTTCTCTGAAATAAAAAAACTAAGAATCCTTGCTGACCAAGCATATTATCACCAGATAAATTGCTGCTGGTATTTACTTAAGCTGACGATCCAAACAGGCTGAACTAGTTCAGGCAAACTTTTCCCTTCCCCACAAAATAAGCAGACGGGTGTCACAACCTGCTCTGATGCTTATTAGATGTTGTTTTCTTGCTCTTTTTGTGTTTCTGTTCTTGTTCAACAGGTACAAACCACAGCAAAGTCCAACAACGAAAACTACAGAAGAATTACAAACCAATGACTATGCACTATTTGTCGTACCTGGTAAAGTTATGTTTCTTTACTTTGTCGCTATGATATTAACTCAGGTTGCAAACATAGACGTGTATAGCTATGATGACACTTAAGATTCTATCACAAAATGCCAAGGGTCTAAATTCTCCATTGAAAAGAACAATAATGTGGAGAGAAGCATAGGGGACAAACGCCGACATATTTTTTGTCCAAGAGACAGACTTTGCAGAACAATTGCGTCCAAAATTCTCTAACAAAAAATTCCCTCAAATCTTTATGGCATGTGCAACTAAGAAACAGGCGGGAGTCTTCGTGGCGTTTAGTGAAAATTGTGATTTTGTGCTACAAGAAGTAACTACAGACCCAAAAGGTAGATATATAATTTTTAGTGGGCAGTCTGCAAGGACATTTAATCACTCTAGTTAATATATATGCTCCCAATAATTCACAGATAGCATTCTTGAATAAAGTAAATAAAAAAAATTTAAAAATTCGGAAAGGGAAATTGTTAATATGTGGGAACTTTAACATCATTCCAGACAAAACTATTGACACCACCACCAATAACAGAACAGCACCCACACTGAACCCATGGCTCCACAAAGAAAATCTTTACAACACTTTTCGCTGTCTAAATTCTTCTTCTAAAGAATTCTCCTATTTCTCCCCTCACCAGAAGACTTTTTCAAGAATAGATCTCTTCTTATCAGATAGATGGATGCTTCCCCATATCCGTGCATCGGAAATAGGAACTACCACATGGTCAGACCACTCTCCCATCCTATTAAAGCTTGAACTAGGAACCACTCATAACAACCTTAAGATGATATAAACCTTCTTAAATCTCTAGAAAAACAAAAAACAATTCGCGACGCTATAAGCGAATATTTTCTTTTCAACTATGACCCAAAACTAAGCAACTCTACGATATGGAATGCACATAAGGCAGTCATACGGGGTGTCATGATAAAAATTAGTAGCCAACAGAGGAAAATAGACAGAAACACATAGACAAACTTCTCGATAAAATAAAATAAATTGAACTAAGATTACAAAATGCCCCAGGAAATAACTCATTTGCGGAAAACTATGGAGTTTAGATGCAAACTCAAATCAATCCTTCTAGATAATTTTAAAAGAGACTCTACATTCCATAAGGCCAATTTCTACTCAAATATAGATAAACCTTCAAAGTTGATGGGTAACCTTACAAAACCAAAAAGAGTTAAAACCAAAATCCCCTATCTGGTAGATCCTAATAACCCCATTTGCAAGATCCCCCACCCCTAGCAGATTGGAGAAGAATTCAGGACCTCTTACTCTAAATTATATAATTTAAGAGAGGGTCCTTCCGTCCCTCAGCCTAACTCTCTCATTATTGACAAATTTCTTTCTAAAATATCCCCCCACCCCTTGGGGGAAAAAACACAGGAATTAGATAGACCCATCACCATCCTAGAATTAACTAAGGCTATTGGTGAGGTAAAAAACTTTAAATCCCCAGGCCCAGGTGGCTTCTCCAACGAATATTATAAACTATTTGTGCCACTTCTCACCCCCCATCTCGTTCGAACATTTAACGATGCAATGACAAATGGTTCTTTACCAGATGAAATGCTACAGGCAACAATCACTACGATTCCTAAACCGGGTAAATCACCCACCAATCCGGCCAACTTTAGACCGATTTCCTTTCTCAACTCAGACACAAAAATCTATTCTAAAATCCTAGCGACAAGACTCCTGGAAGTTCTACCAGAGGTGATCCACAATGATCAGGTGGGATTTACCAAAGGGAGACAAGCTGCAGACGGTACGAGGAGGGCTTTGGATCTAGTTTCAAAGGTGGGGGTCGAGTCGGGCACCTTCTCTCCTCCTTGCCCTGGATGCAGAGAAGTCGTTCGATAGACTCCACTGGGAGTTTGCTTTTGCGACTCTCAAAAAATTTGAGGTGGGAAACAGATTCCTACAGGCCATTCGAGCCTTGTACTCCTCTCTGTCTGCGAGGGTGTTGGTAGATGGGACCTTATCCTCTCCATTTAAAATCCCAAACGGAACCCGGCAGGGATGCCCTCTAACACTCCTCTTGTTTATCATGATTATGGAGCCCTTAGCAGAACTAATTAGAACGTCACCTGGGATTAGTGGCATACCTCTGGGACATAGGCAACATCAAATAGGGCTCTTTGCGGACGACTTCCTCCTGTTTCTGACAGGCCCTCTGAACTCCCTAAAAATGTATAGAACTGTTTAGTGAGGCCTCTTACTATAAACAAAATGTGGACAAAACTCAGATCCTGGGCATAAACATGGATAAACATTTAAAATTGGACATAAAAAAGGAGATCCCCTTCCAATGGCAGTCCGAAATCTCATACTTGGGCATAAAGCTGTGTTTCCCATTGTCAAAAATTGTACCAATAAACCTAGACCCTCTTTACCTCTCTTTTCAAAAAGAATTGGAACGCCTAGGAAAGATGGAACATTCATGGGTGGGGAAAATAGTTCTCTATAAAATGCTACTATTGCCAAAGATTTTATACTTCTTCCGCACTTTGATGTCCCCCATACCGAAGACAATTATTGATAAATTTCAAAAACAACTCATTAAATATATTTGGAACAATGAAAGACCTAGAGTGGCTGCCCAAATTCTCTACCTACACCGCAAACAAGGAGGGATGGGAGTATCTAACCTCCATTCATACTACCAAGCAACAATCGTCAACCAGTCTATGGTTTGGATGAGGATCTCGGGAGTGCCGGCGTGGAGTCTAATAGAAAATCACCTACCGTATATACCGGCGTATAAGGCGATGGGGCGTATAAGACGACCCCCCAACTTTCACCTTATACGCCGGTAATACAGTGGAGAAAAAAAAATCATTACTCACCTCCCCCGGCGTTCTGTCGCGCTCCGGCAGGATGTCGCTCGCTCCTCGTCCCCGGCGCAGCATTGCTTTCTGAATGTGGGGCTTGAAATCCCCGCCTCCAGAAAGCTAATACACACGCCGTCAGCCAGTTACAGCCATTCAATGACATCATTGAATGGCTGTGATTGGCTAAAACACACGTGGCTTCAGCCAATCACACTATTCAATGACATCATTGAATGGGTGTGATTGCTAACACACGTGCGCCTTCAGCCAATCACAGCCATTCAATGCTGTCATTGAATGGCTGTAACTGGCTGACGGCGTGTGTATTAGCTTTCTGGAGGCGGGGATTTCAAGCCCCGCATTCAGAAAGCAATGCTGCGCCGGGGACGAGGAGCGAGCGACATCCTGCCGGAGCGCGACAGAACGCCGGGGGAGGTGAGTAATGATTTTTTTTTTTTACACTTTTTTTTTTGTATTACCGGCGTATAAGATGACCCCCGACTTCAGAGCAGATTTTTCGGGGTTCAAAAGTCGTCTTATACGCCGGTATATACGGTAAATAAGAACAGGTTCCTGAGTTCCCTTCTGAAGGCATATATGATAGGGGCTCTGTACCCAGAGATCCCGCTTCTGCTGGGCATTCAGGACATGTCCCGTCCCCCCATGTTAGCAACCCTACAAGCTTGGAACACATACGTTTACAAATTTAAAAAAGACTCAAAAAGAGACACGATGATTGAGCTCCCAATAGAGACCCTCACATTTTTCATCCAAGACTAAAATATCAACGATTGGAAGAAAAGAGGGGTTAAACTGGTCTCATATATATTAGAGTAAGAGACGATACTTTCTTTCTCTACTTTCTCTACACGCTTTGGACTAGACTCTAACGAGCGTTTTTCATTTTACCAGATTCACTCTTTCCTAAAAAAAAAGTCGGTTGCGGTCCCTGCGCTTTCCAGAAGGTCTATTTACAACCAGAGGCGCTCCACAGATATTTAAAACAAGACAATTCTATAACATCCTGTCAGGAGATATGGGAGCTTCAAAAAAGTTCACTTAATTAATTGGGAAACAGACATAAAGCGAATAATGTCCCACTGTCAGTGGTTGAAAGCCTTTGATTGGGCTAATAAATCCACATTATCAACAAATATACTCCAAACCCATTACAAAACACTGACACGATGGTACTACACTCCCGCCAAACTAGCTGGAAGCTTCTCCCACCAAAACAAAGTGTGCTGGAGGGGGTGTGGTTACGAGGGCACACTGTTCCACATTTTGTGGGAATGCCCGAAGGTCAGTGACTTTTGGAGAGCAGTGTTTGACCTTATTCCAAAAATAATGGGTATATGTGTGAGGAGTAGTCCCCAACTTGCACTATTACTGCTAGAATGTGACCACATTCCTAGATCCCATCAGAAATGGATTTGTCACTACTTATTAACCGCTAAACTCATAATCACCAGGAAATGGAGATCTGAGTGTTCTCCGAAAACTAAAGATCTATTAGATACCTTGGCAGACCACTACGAGTATGAAAGAATTCATGCTAAATCCAACAATAACCTGAAAAGTTTCAACACTATGTGGAAATCTTGGCGACAGTTTATGTTCTCAGTTTGATATATTTCAAAAATGTTGTAAAAAACAAAAATAATTAAATAAATAATAGAATATCTTTACTTAAATATAAGTGCAAAGTACCAAGAAGATTCAAATATAATCTAGAGAAAGAACAAGTGTTACCTCTCCTACACACCTTCCAAAATATATGTTCTTAATATTGTATTATCTATATATATAAAATTGAATGTATGCGTGTATGTCTGTCTGTCTGTCTGTGTGTATGTGTGTGTGTGTGTTTGTCCTTTATGCGCTACTACACCATTCATCCGATCGCCATGAAGTTGTTGAGTACACTCCTGGGAAGATTATAGGCATAGTACAACTATCCTACGATAAATGGCGCGCGTGCGTGCGTCGTCGACAGTTACGCCCCCCCCCCACGTAGATCGTTCGATTTCCATCACTGCCACTAATTCTCTCACTTCCCAATGTCGTAGAAACATGAAATTTGACACGAGCATTGATTATGTCATAAATAGGAAAAGCTAATGGGTCCCAACTCGATTATTCAATTGTAAGCGCCAAAGAATTAGCGTCCAAATTTTACGTACGGAATCTAATTTTCTCGCTTCCCAATGTCATAGAAACGTGAAATTTGGCACGGGCATTGAATATGTCATAAATAGGAAACGCTAATCGGTCCCAACTCGATTATTCAATTCTATGCGCCAAAGAATTAGCGTCCAAATTTTACGTACGGAATCGAATTCTCTCGCTTCCCAAAGTAATAGAAACGTGAAATTTGGCAGGAGCATTGATTATGTCATAAATAGGGAAAGCTAATGGGTCCCAACTCGATTATTCAATTCTATGCGCAAAAGAATTAGCGTCCAAATTTTACGTACGGAATGTAATTTTCTCACATAGAAACTTGAAATTTGGCACGAGCATTGATTATGTCATAAATAGGAAACGCTAATGGGTCTCAACTCGATTATTCAATTCTATGCGCCAAAGAATTAGCGTCCAAATTTTACCTACGGAATCAAATTTTCTCGCTTCCCAATGTAATAGAAACGTGAAATTTGGCAGGAGCATTGATTATGTCATAAATAGGAAAAGCTAATGGGTCCCAACTCGATTATTCAATTCAATGCGCAAAAGAATTAGCATCCAAATTTTACGTACGGAATCTAATTTTCTCGCTTCCCAATGTCATAGAAACTCGAAATGTGGCACGAGCATTGAATATGTGATAAATAGGAAAAGCTAATCGGTCCCAACTCGATTTTTCAATTCTATGCGCAAAAGAATTAGCGTCCAAATTTTACGTACGGAATCGAATTCTCTCGCTTCCCAATGTAATAGAAACTCGAAATTTGACACAAGCATTGATTATGTCATACATAGGAAAAGTTAATGGGTCCCAACTCGATTATTCAATTTTAAGCGCAAAACAATTGGCGTCCGAATTTTACGTACGGAATCGAATTTTCTCGCTTCCCGATGTAATAGAAACTTGAAATTTGGCACGAGCATTGATTATGTCATAAATAGGAAAAGTTAATGGGAAGTTGTTGAGTACATTCCTGGGAAGATTACTGGCATAGTACATCTATCCTACGATAGGTGGCGCGCGCGTGTGCGAGCGTCGTCGACAGTTATGCCCCCCCAGACAAAGATCGTTTGATTTCCATCTCAAGCACAAAAGCAAAAGGCATTACGAGCAACGGGATGCGTGTTCAACTACAAAATGATGCATCCGCCGAACGTATCACAAGACAATTCCTGGATATTGAGAATGCTTAGGTAAAATAAAAGCTGTGCTGTGATTGGTTGCTATATATTATACCGCTGAGGTAAAATGAATGCTGCGCTGTGATTCGTTGCTATTTTTTATATTGCTGAGGCAGAATAAAAGTTGCGCTGTGATTGGTTGTTATATTTTATACTGCTGAGGTAACATATAAGCTGTCCTGTGATTGGGTGTTATATATTATACCACTGAGGTAACCTAAAAAAGCTGCGCTGTGATTGGTTGTTATCTAGAAATATAAAAACAAATGTATGTCTGTCTGTCATCGCAGCAACGCGCGACGGGTAAGCTAGTCTATATATATAAAATTGAATGTATGCGTGTGTGTCTGTCTGCGTGCATGTCTGTCTGTCTGTTTGTCCTTTATGCGCTACTACACCATTCATCCGATCGCCATGAAACTTTGGGAAGTTAAGTACACTCCTAGGAAGATTATAGGCATAGTAAAACTATCCTACGATAAATGGCGCGCGTGCGAGCTTCGTCGACAGTTACGCCCCCCCCCACGTAGATCGTTTGATTTCCATCACTGCCACTAATTCTCTCACTTCGCGATGTCGTAGAAACATGAAATTTGGCACGAGCATTGATTATGTCATAAATAGTAAAAGTTAATGGGTCCCAACTCGATTATTCAATTTTAAGCGCAAAAGAATTAGCGTCCAAATTTTACGTACGGAATCTAATTTTCTCACTTCCCAATGTCATAGAAACTTGAAATTTGGCACGAGCATTGATTATGTCATAAATAGGAAAAGTTAATAGGTCCCAACCTGATTATTCATTTCTAAGCGCCAAAGAATTAGCGTCCAAATTTTACGTATGGAATCTTATTTTCTCACTTCCCAATGTCATACAAAACTTGAAATTTGGCACGAGCATTGATTATGTCATAAATAGGAAAAGGTTATGAGTCCCAACCCGATTATTCAATTCTAAGCGCCAAAGAATTAGCGTCCAAATTTTACGTACGGAATCTAATTTTCTCACCTCCCAATGTCATAGAAACTTGAAATTTGGCACAAGCATTGATTATGTCATAAATAGAGATGAGCGAGCACCAAAATGCTCGGGTGCTTGTTACTCGGGACTAAATTTTTGCGATGCTTTAGGGTTCGTTTCGAGTAACGAACCCCATTGAAGTCAATGGGCAACCCGAGCATTTTTGTATATCGCCGATGCTCGCTAAGGTTTCCATTTGTAAAAATCTGGGCAATTCAGAAAAGTGATGGGAACGACACAGCAACGGATAGGGCAGGCAAGGGGCTACATGTTGGGCTGCATCTCAAGTTCCCAGGTCCCACTATTAAGCCCCACAATAGCGGCAAGAGTGGCCCCCCCCTCCCAACAATTTTTACTTCTGCAAAGCCCTCATTAGCAATGCATACCTTAGCTAAGCACCATACTACCTCCAACAAAGCACAATCACTGCCTGCATGACACTCCGCTGCCACTTCTCCTGGGTTACATGCTGCCCAACCCCCCCCCCCCCCCCGCACAACCCAGTGTCCACAGTGCACACCAAAGTGTCCCTGCGCAGCCTTCAGCTGCCCTCATGCCACACCACCCTCATGTCTATTTATAAGTGCGTCTGCCATGAGGAGGAACCGCAGGCACACACTGCAGCGACCCTCTTTAAAAGGGGCTGGGCGATAGCCCACAATGCAGTACAGAAGCAATGAGAAATATAATCCTGTGCCACCGCCATCAGGAGCTGCACACGTGGGCATAGCAATGGGGAACCTATGTGCCACACACTATTCATTCTGTCAAGGTGTCTGCATGCCCCTGTCAGACAGCGGATTTAAATAAATAGTCACAGGCAGGTACAACTCCGCAATGGGAATTCCGTGTGCACCCACAGCATGGGTGGCTCCCTAGAACCCACCGGCTGTACATAAATGTATCCCATTGCAGTGCCCTGGACAGCAGAGCTAACGTCAGATTAAATGCAGGTGGGCTTCGGCCCACACTGCATGCCCCAACCTGACCAGGGTTTTTAATTCATAGACACAGGCAGGTACAACTCCCTATTGTGAAGTCCCTGTGCACCGACAGCATGGGTGGGTGCCAGGAAGCCACAGGCGGTACATAAATAAATCCCATTGCATTGCCCAGCACAGCTGAGGTAATGTCATGTTTAATGCAGGTGGGCTTCGGCCCACACTGTATGCCCCAGTCAGACTGGGGTTCTTTAGAAGTGGACACATGCAGTGACAACTCCGTGTGGACCGATAGCATGGGTGGCTCCCTGGAACCCACCGACGGTACATAAATATATCCCATTGCAGTGCCCAGCACAGCTGAAGTAATGTCATGTTTAATGCAGGTGGGCAAAAAATTAATTGGATTACACTGTAGGCGAGGGCCCCAAAAAATTGGTGTACCAACAGTACTAATGTACGTCAGAAAAATTGCCCATGCCCAACCAAGAGGGCAGGTGAAACCCATTAATCGCTTTGGTTAATGTGGCTTAATTTGTAACTAGGCCTGGAGGCAGCCCAGTTAAAATAAAAATTGGTTCAGGTGCAAGTTTCAACGCTTTAATGAGCATTGAAACGTATAAACGTTCGGCGTGATTACGTCAGGTTTCAGGAGGAGGAGCAGGAGGAGGAGGATGAATATTATACACAGATTGATGAAGCTAAAAGGTCCACGTTTTTGATGGTGATAGAGAACAATGCTTCCATCCGCGGGTGCAGCCTACGTATTGTTTAGGTATCGCTGCTGTCCGCTGGTGGAGAAGAGAAGTCTGGGGAAATCCAGGCTTTGTTCATCTTGATGAGTGTAAGCCTGTTGGCACTGTCGGTTGACAGGCGGGTACGCGTATGTGTGATGATTCCCCCAGCCGCACTAAACACCCTCTTTGACAAGATGCTTGCCGCAGGACAAGCAAGCACCTCCAGGCTATACAGCGTGAGTTCAGGCCACGTGCCCAGCTTCGACACCCAGTAGTTGTAGGGGGCAGAGGCGTCACAAAGGACGGTCGTGCGATCGGCTACGTACTCCCTCACCATCCTTTTACAGTGCTCCCGCCGACTCAGCCTTGACTGGGCAGCGGTGACACAGTCTTGCTGCGGAGCCAGAAAGCTGTCAATGGCCTTAGAGAGTGTTCCCCTGCCTGTGCTGTACATGCTGCCTAACATGAAGTCAGCCATGTGTGCCAGGGTACCTGTACGCAACACATGGCTGTCCTCACTAGGAAGATCACTTTCAGGATCCTCCTCCTCAGGCCATAAACGCTGAAAGGATGACAGGCAAGCAGCATGGGTACCCTCAGCAGTGGGCCAAGCTGTCTCTTCCCCCTCCTCCTCATCCTACTCATGCTCCTCCTCCTCCTCCTCAATGCGCTGAGATATAGACAGGAGGGTGCTCTGACTATCCATACTGTCTTCCCCCGCCTCTGTTTCCGAGTGCAAAGCATCTGCCTTTATGCTTTGCAGGGAACTTCTCAAGAGGCATAGCAGAGGAATGGTGACGCTAATGATTGCAGCATCGTCGCTCACCATCTTGGTAGACTCCTCAAAGTTTCCAAGGACCTGGCAGATGTCTGCCAACCAGGCCCACTCTTCTGTAAAGAATTGAGGAGGCTGACTCCCACTGCGCCGCCCATGTTGGAGTTGGTATTCCTCTATAGCTCTACGCTGCTCATAGAGCCTGGCCAACATGTGGAGCGTAGAGTTCCACCGTGTGGGCACGTCGCACAGCAGTCGGTGCACTGGCAGATGAAACCGATGTTGCAGGGTGCGCAGGTTGGCAGCGTCCGTGTGGGACTTGCGGAAATGTGCGCAGAGCCAGCGCACCTTTCCGAGCAGGTCTGACAAGCGTGGGTAGCTTTTCAGAAAGCGCTGAACCACCAAATTAAAGACGTGGGCCAGGCATGGCACGTGCATGAGGCTGCCGAGCTGCAGAGCCGCCACCAGGTTACGGCCGTTGTAGCACACGACCATGCCCGGTTGGAGGCTCAGCGGCGCAAGCCAGCGGTCGGTCTGCTCTGTCAGACCCTGCAGCAGTTCGTGGGCCATGTGCCTCTTCTCTCCTAAGCTGAGTAGTTTCAGCACGGCCTGCTGACGCTTGCCCACCGCTGTGCTGCCACGCCGCGCGACACCGACTGCTGGTGACGTACTGCCTGCTGACATCTTGATTGCGAGACAGAGGTTGCGTAGGAGGAGGAGGGTGGTTTAGTGGAGGAAGCATACACCGCCGCAGATACCACCACCGAGCTAGGGCCCGCAATTCTGGGTGTGGGTAGGACGTGTTCGGTCCCAGGCTCTGACTCTGTCCCAGCCTCCACTAAATTCACCCAATGTGCCGTCAGGGAGATATAGTGGCCCTGCCCGCCTGTGCTTGTCCACGTGTCCGTTGTTAAGTGGACCTTGGCAGTAACCGCGTTGGTGAGGGCGCGTACAATGTTGCGGGAGACGTGGTCGTGCAGGGCTGGGACGGCACATCGGGAAAAGTAGTGGCGACTGGGAACTGAGTAGTGCGGGGCCGCCGCCGCCATCATAGCTTTGAAAGCCTCCGTTTCCACAACCCTATACGGCAGCATCTCCAGGCTGATAAATTTGGCTATGTGCACGTTTAACGCTTGAGCGTGCGGGTGCGTGGCGGCGTACTTGCGCTTGCGCTCCAACACTTGCGCTAGCGACGGCTGGACGGTGCGCTGACAGACATTGGTGGATGGGGCCGAGGACAGCGGAGGTGAGGGTGTGGGTGCAGGCCAGGAGACGGTAGTGCCTGTGTCCTGAGAGGGGGGTTGGATCTCAGTGGCAGGTTGGGGCACAGGGGGAGGGGCAGTGGTGCAAACCGGAGGCGGTGAACAGCCTTCATCCCACCTTGTGGGGTGCTTGGCCATCATATGTCTGCGCATGCTGGTGGTGGTGGCTCCCCGGCTGATCTTGGCGCGACACAGGTTGCACACCACTGTTCGTCGGTCGTCTGCACTCTCAGTGAAAAACTGCCAGACCTTTGAGCACCTCGGCCTCTGCAGGGTGGCATGGCGTGAGGGGGCGCTTTGGGAAACAGTTGGTGGATTATTCGGTCTGGCCCTGCCTCTACCCCTGGCCACCGCACTGGCTCTTCCAACCTGCCCTGCTCCTGCACTTGCCTCCCCCTCTGAAGACCTGTCCTCAGTAGGCTTAGCAAACCAGGTGGGGTCAGTTACCTCATTGTCCTGCTGCTCTTCCTCCGAATCCTCTGTGCGCTCCTCCCTCGGACTTACTCCAATTACTACTACCTGGGTGATAGACAACTGTGTCTTATCGTCATCGTCCTCCTCACCCACTGAAAGCTCTTGAGACAGTTGCCGGAAGTCCCCAGCCTCATCCCCCGGACCCCGGGAACTTTCCAAAGGTTGGGCATCGGTCACGACAAACTTTTCCGGTGGGAGAGGAACCATTGCTGCCCATTTTGGGCAGGGGCCCGGGAACAGTTCCTGGGAGTCTGCCTGCTCCTCAGAATGTGTCATTGTAATGGAGTGAGGAGGCTGGGAGGAAGTAGGAGCAGCAGCCAGAGGATTCAGAGTTGCAGCAGTGGACGGCGCAGAACTCTGGGTGGTCGATAGATTGCTGGATGCACTTTCTGCCATCCACGACAGGACCTGCTCACGCTGCTCATTTTCTAATAAAGGTCTACCGCGTGGACCCATTAATTGTGAGATGAATGTGGGGACGCCAGAAACGATTCTCCTAATCCCGCAGCAGTCGGCTGCGATACACCTGGATCAGGAGCTCGGCCTGTGCCCACACCCTGACTTGGGCCTCCACGTCCTCGCCCGTGTCCACGTCCTCTAGGCCTACCCCTACCCCTCAGCATGGTTTATTACCAGTAGTGCAGAAACAGAACGCTGTAATTAAATGTGCCGCTTATTGGCCTGTGGTTGGAGGCTGACTTCGCTTACGGAATGCACAGCAGAGCCAGGAAACAATTTTGCGCACGCCTGCTGTAACACTTAGCTGGATGCGTATGATTTTGTGCATTAATTAGGACTACTACCCCCAGCAGAGACGCAGTACACTCAGGACGGTCACAGGCAGCCCAAATATATTTTTTTGTCCCAAATTGTTTGGGAAAAGCCCACTGCCTATATAGACAGTATATGTCTTTCACCTTTTTCACTGTCCCTGCCTCAGCACTACTGGCCCTATACTATGTAAAATTACTGCAGACTGTTTCCCTCTGGACAGGATGACAGCAATGATGTAACGGGCAACGCAGAGCCAGAAAAGAATTTTGCGCAAGCCTGCTGTAACACTTAGCTGGCTGCGTATTAATTAGGACTACTACCCCCAGCAGAGACGCAGCACACTCAGGACGGTCACAGGCAGCCCAAATACATTTTTTTGTCCCACATTTTTTGGGAAAAGCCCACTGCCTATATAGACAGTATATGTCTTTCACGTTTTTCACTGTCCCTGCCTCAGCACTGCTGGCCCTATACTATGTAAAATTACTGCAGACTGTTTCCCTCTGGACAGGATGACAGCAATGATGTAACGGGCAACACAGAGCCAGGAAAGAATTTTGCGCAAGCCTGCTGTAAGACTTAGCTGGCTGCGTATTAATTAGGACTACTATCCCCAGCAGAGACGCAGTACACTCAGGACGGTCACAGGCAGCCCAAATATATTTTTTTGTCCCAAATTTTTTGGGAAAAGCCCACTGCCTATATAGACAGTATATGTCTTTCACGTTTTTCACTGTCCCTGCCTCAGCACTACTGGCCCTATACTATGTAAAATTACTGCAGACTGAGGACGCAATCCTCTGCACGGCCGATATACAAAAAAAAAAAAGTGCAACACTGCAAAAAGCAGCCTCAACAGTACTGCACACGGTCAGATGTGGCCCTAAGAAGGACCGTTGGGGTTCTTGAAGCCTAAAATCACTCCTAACACTCTCCCTATAGCAGCTCCAGCATCAGCAGCACTTTCCCTGAGCTATGTCAGAATGCATCTGTGGCGAGCCGCGGGAGGGGACGATTCATATACTCGGGTGACACCTGATCTTGCCAGCCACTCACTGCAAGGGGGTGGTATAGGGCTGGAACATCACAGGAGGAAGTTGTAATGCCTTCCCTGTCTTTCTATTGGCCAGAAAAGCGCGCTAACGTCTCAGAGATGAAAGTGAAAGTAACTCGAACATCGCGTGGTGCTCGCCTCTAGAAACGAGCATCTCGAACACGCTAATACTCGAACAACCATCAAGCTCGGACGAGTACATTCGCTCATCTCTAGTTGTTATATATTATACCGCTGAGGTTACTTGAAAGCTGTGCTGTGATTGGTTGTTATCTAGATATATAAAAACGAATGTATGTATGTACGTCTGTCTTCGCAGCAACGCGCGACGGGTAAGCTAGTCTATATATATATAAAATTGAATGTATGTCTGCGTGTCTGTCTGTCTGTTTGTCCTTTATGCACTACTACACCATTCATCCGATTGCCATGAAACTTTGGGAAGTTGTTGAGTACAGTCCTGAGAAGATTATAGGCATAGTACATTTATGCTATGATAAATGGCGTGCGTGTGAGCGTCGTCGACAGTTACACCCCCCCCACGTAGATCGTTCGATTTCCATCATTGCCACTAATTTTCTTACTTCCCGATGTCGTAGAAACATGAAATTTGGCACGAGCATTGATTATGTCATAACTAGGAAAAGGTAATGGGTCCCAACTCGATTATTCAATTCTATGCACCAAAGAATTAGCATCCAAATTTTAAGTACGGAATCTAATTTTCTCACTTCCCAATATCATAGAAACTTGAAATTTGGCACGAGCATTGATTATGTCATAAATAGGAAAAGTTTATAGGTCCCAACTCGATTATTCAATTCTAAGGGCAAAAGAATTAGCATCCAAATTTTACGTACGGAATCTAATTCTCTCACTTCCCAATGTAATAGAAACTTGAAATTTGGCACGAGCATTGATTATGTCATAAATAGGAAAAGCTAATGGGTCCCAACTCGATTATTCAATTCTAAGTGCAAAAGAATTAGCGTCCAAATTTTACGTACGGAATCTAATTCTCTCACTTCCCAATGTAATAGAAACTTGAAATTTGGCACGAGCATTGATTATGTCATAAATAGGAAAAGCTAATGGGTTCCAACTTGATTATTCAATTCTAAGCGCAAAAGAATTAGCGTCCAAATTTTACGTACGGAATCTAATTCTCTCACTCCCCAATGTAATTTGGCACGAGCATTGATTATTTCATAAATAGGAAAAGTTAATGGGTCCAACTTGATTATTCAATTCTAAGCGCAAAAGAATTAGCGTCCAAATTTTACGTATGGAATCTAATTCTCTCACTTCCTGATGTCATCTATATATATATATAAAATGAATGTATGTATGTCTATCTGTCTGTCCTTTATGCATTACTACACCATTCATCTAATCATCATGAAACTTTGGGAAGTTGTTGAGTACAATCCTGGGAAGAGTACTGGCATAGTACAACTATGGGTGTTATATATTATAAAGCTAAGGTAACATGTAAGCTGCGCTGTGATTGGTTGTTATAAATTATACCACTGTGGTAACATAAAAAAGCTGCGCTGTGATTGTTTGTTATCTAGATATATGTAAATGAATGTATGTCTGTCTGTCTGTCTTTGCAGCAACGTGCGACGGGTAAGCTAGTCTTTATATGATTTAACAAGTGTATATCATACTTGCTCTTTATACAATTGTAACCATTGTTATTAGATGTATGATTTTTTCTTTGTATGCACTACAATTATAACAATAAAAATTACTTGGAGAAAATACTTTTCCTTTTGAGAAGATTCTAGAGGGGAAAGTCAAATGTTGTTGCATTGGATTTCACACTATAAATACGCCAGAAGCTAACACTGCACTAATCCCTTCGTACCCAGTGGGTCTTTGCCATCAGACATGCATAATTTATTATTTGGCACATGATGTATATGTTTTAGCCTCATGTATATTACCTCTGTGGTTTGTCTACAGACAGAAGACATGCAACAGAAATCTTATTTTCTCCAGTATACAGCTAGTTATGAATAGTTTGAGCCGCGACAAAGTCAATTCACGCTCGCTGCTAGCAGTAAACTTTACCAGGTAAAGGAGCTTCATTGAATAACAGTCATGTAACCGGCTGTGTTGCGCCCCAAAGGAGAGCATAGTGGGTGTCAACTGCATGAACAATGTGTTGAACACGCAGCTGAAGACCGTTATCCCTTCCCTCAATGCGCTGCACAGCCAATTACATGAATGTCATTCAATTCCGAGAAGGTCCTTTAGGCCCAGGATGTGGTGGTGCAAGAAGCGAAGTAGCACCATTGCCAGTACAGTGGTGGAAGACTCTTTATAAATGGCTCAAAATGGCAGGTAGCGCTGGACAAAAATATGGAAATGCTGTACAAAATGCATGCCTTAAGTTACATGGGATTCTAAATTATATTTCACAATACTACCAGTAAATTTTGATTATATCAATAAGATATATAGAGACTGAATTTAGTGAAGGTAATATGACACAGATGCTACCGGGCAGAAGGGAACATCTGCCGGAGCAACAAGGTTCCATTGGTCATTGGTCACAAAATAATACACTTGCTACTTGAAAAGAATGCCACTCAATTGTGTCAATATCACCAAACCATGGCTAAACAGCAGTATGATACAGTGTCCGAATAATACCAACATACAGTAACACTGCAATGCAGATCGCAAAATAGTATCACCATAGAAGTTCATAAAAGTTTATTATAATGTTAACTTTATTTTCAATACTTGTTAAATTAATAAAGGCATTTTTCAGCAATTTGTGATTGGTGGCTTGTCCTCAGGAAAAGTTATCAATATCAGAGTTTTGGGGGACAACACCCAGCACTCCTGTTGGTCATCAAAAATAACACAGCTCCATGCACTGTAGTGGCCTGGAATAGAACTATAAACTATTTGCTTTAGGACAAGTCATCAATAACAAAACTTCTGGAAAACCCCTTTAACATTGTAGATAGCATACATACTCACATGTGCATAATGAACTAATGATTATTTACAGTGCAGAAAAAGTTTGCCTCATGCTGGATTGCAGCGTTGTCATTAAATTGCAGCTGTTTAAAGCCATTTTGAATATACATACAGATAATTTCATAGCCAACTGTAAGGAAATAATGTTCAGGTTTTTCTTTTTTTAGGTAACCTTTAACATTTTGTTGCTCTGAGATTAGTAAAACAGATTTTCTTAAAGAAGTGAATGAACATAATTTATGAATGATCTCTAAGTAGCAGAGGTGTCCGTTTTGTGGTTATGTACTTGGCAATATAGAAGTGACTGTGAAAACTGATGCAGTTCATTGCTATAAATATTACTCTTCACATTTATTCCCAAACCACAAATTTATTACCAGGAAACCAGAATTAGTTTTGGATACTTTAGCTGAGGGATTAGGGGCTTGTACAGGCAATCTTGTTGCTGTGGACAATACCACATTGGAATGTATCTGTCGCAAATAGAGGAATACTTTGTTTCTTTGACAGTCTTGCAATTAGTGGAGCATTTAAATAAATACATACAGTACGAGGGTTAATTTGGCATTTGTGTTGATACAATATACAGAAATCCAATCAAATTTAAACATAAATTGGTTCTATGAATTTAAGGAAATCCAACAAATATACAAACAGGTGCTGGAAAAAAATATGGAAACACTATACGAAATGCATGCCTTAAATTACATGAGATTATAAATCATTCTTCAATAAGACATATAGAGACCGATTTTAAGTAGAGGTAATATGATACAGATGCTGCTGGGCACAAGTGAACGTCTACCCGAGCAACAAGGTCCCATTAGTCAGGGGTTTGAGCCACTCAGCTGCTTTTACCGCTGGCTCCCAAAACCACCCAGAGCAGGGCAAAAGGTGAAGTAAACCCAAATTTGTAAGAAAGCTCTCAGCCAAGCAAAAGGGCAGCTCAGAGCTAATGATTAAAATCCCATGTATTTCATATGGTGTTTCCATATTTGTGTACAACTCCTGTACCTTGGCCACAAATAGAGCAATGTTCTAGGATGTTTCTTCTTCAAGATGACCCTCTTCTGTGCCACATTCCATAATTTTCACTATAAAGTTATGCAATTTTATGTGACCCCAATTTTGCTGCAATTTTGATTAAGACTCATTACCAGTTTTAAATTTCCCTAGCCAAGCCTTAACTTCACCGACATAGAGAGTGTATCAGCCTCTTTAGTGCTCTACTATTTCATCTATTTTTATAGAGCTACAGAAAACTTTTCTTTTAAGGAAAACATCCAGTGAACACAACTTACTAAATTAAAGGGGTTTTTGAGCTGTAGCTTCTGGGTAAAACTCTTTCCCAATGCACTAAAAAATAGAGATGAGCGAACGTACTCGTCCGAGCTTGATACTCGTTCGAGTATTAGCGTGTTCGAGATGCTCGATGCTCGTTACTATGTTCAAGTTACTTTCACTTTCTTCTCTGAGACGTTAGCGCGCTTTTCTGGCCAATAGAAAGACAGGGAAGGCATTACAACTTCCCCCTGTGACGTTCAAGCCCTATACCACCCCCCTGCAGTGAGTGGCTGGCGAGATCAGGTGTCACCCGAGTATATGAATCGGCCCCTCCCGCGGCTCGCCACAGATGTATTCTGACATAGATCAGGGACAGTGCTGTTGGTGCCGGAGCTGCTATAGGGAGAGCGTTAGGAGTATTTTAGGCTTCAAGAACCCCAACGGTCCTTCTTAGGGCCACATCTAACTGTGTGCAGTACTGTGGAGGCTGCTTTTTGCAGTGTTGCACTTTTTTTTTTTTTGGTATATCGGCCGTGCAGAGCATTGCGCCCTGCAGTAATACTCCAGGGCCAGAAGTGCTTAGGCAGGGACAGAAGACATATTATTGATTGAATATAGGCAGTGGGCCTTTGCAAAAAAATTTGTGGGAAAAAATCTATTTGGCCTGCCTGTGACTGTGCTCAGTGTTCTGGGTCTGTCTGTGCTGGGTGAAATAGTTCTACAAAATCATACGCAGCCAGCTAAGTGTTACAGCAGGCTTGCGCAAAATTATTTCCTGGCTCTGTCTGGGCTCTGAAATCACCGCTGTGTTGCAGTTCACAGTGCAACACTCTGCAGTTCTGTGACATACTCCAGGGCCAGAAGTGCTTAGGCAGGGACAGAAGACATATTATTGATTGAATATAGGCAGTGGACCTTTGCAAAAAAATTTGTGGGAAAAAATCTATTTGGCCTGCCTGTGACTGTGCTCAGTGTTCTGGGTCTGTCTGTGCTGGGTGTAGTAGTTCTACAAAATCATACGCAGCCAGCTAAGTGTTAAAGCAGGCTTGCGCCAAATTATTTCCTGGCTCTGTCTGGGCTCTGAAATCACCGCTGTGTTGCAGTTCACAGTGCAACACTCTGCAGTTCTGTGACATACTCCAGGGACAGAAGTGCTTAGGCAGGGACAGAAGACATATTATTGATTGAATATAGGCAGTGGGCCTTTGCAAAAAAATTTGTGGGAAAAAATCTATTTGGCCTGCCTGTCACTGTGCTCAGTGTTCTGGGTCTGTCTGTGCTGGGTGTAGTACTTCTACAAAATCATACGCAGCCAGCTAAGTGTTACAGCAGGCTTGCGCCAAATTATTTCCTGGCTCTGTCTGGGCTCTGAAATCACCGCTGTGTTGCAGTTCACAGTGCAACACTCTGCAGTTCTGTGACATACTCCAGGGACAGAAATGCTTAGGCAGCGACAGAAGACATATTATTGATTGAATATAGGCAGCGGGCCTTTGCAAAAAAATTTGTGGGAAAAAATCTATTTGGCCTGCCTGTGACTGTGCTCAGTGTTCTGGGTCTGTCTGTGCTGGGTGTAGTAGTTCTACAAAATCATACGCAGCCAGCTAAGTGTTACAGCAGGCTTGCGCCAAATTATTTCCTGGCGTTCCGTAAGCAAAGTCAGCCTCCAACCACAGGCCAATAAGTGGCACATTTAATTACAGCGTTCTGTTTCTGCATTACTGGTAATACAGCATGCTGAGGGGTAGGGGTAGGCCTAGAGGACGTGGACGTGGCCGAGGACGCGGAAGCCCAAGTCAGGGTGTGGGCACAGGCCGAGCTCCTGATCCAGGTGTATCGCAGCCGACTGCTGCGGGATTAGGAGAGAGGCACGTTTCTGGCGTCCCCACATTCATCGCACAATTAATGGGTCCACGCGGTAGACCTTTATTAGAAAATGAGCAGTGTGAGCAGGTCCTGCCGTGGATGGCAGAAAGTGCTTCCAGCAATGTATCATCCACCCACAGTTCTGCGCCGTCCACTGCTGCAACTCAGAATCCTCTGGCTGCTGCTCCTCCTTCCTCCCAGCCTCTTCACTCCATTACAATGAGACATTCTGAGGAGCGGGCAGACTCCCAGGAACTGTTCTCGGGCCCCTGCTCAGATTGGGCAGCAGTGGTTCCTCTCCCACCAGAGGAGTTTATCGTGACTGATGCCCAACCATTGGAAAGTTCCTGGGGTCCGGGGGATGAGGCTGGGGACTTCCGGCAACTGTCTCAAGACCTTTCAGTGGGTGAGGAGGCCGATGACGATGAGACACAGTTGTCTATCAGTGAGGTAGTAGTAAGGGCAGTAAGTCCGAGGGAGGAGCGCACAGAGGATTCAGAGGAAGAGCAGCAGGACAATGAGGTGACTGACCCCACCTGGTTTGCTACGCCTACTGAGGACAGGTCTTCAGAGGGGGAGGCAAGGGCAGCAGCAGGGCAGGTTGCAAGAGGCAGTGCGGTGTCCAGGGGTAGAGGCAGGGCCAGACCGAATAATCCACCAACTGTTTCCCAAAGCGCCCCCTCACGCCATGCCACCCTGCAGAGGCCGAGGTGCTCAAAAGTCTGACAGTTTTTCACTGAGAGTGCAGATGACCGACGAACAGTGGTGTGCAACCTGTGTCGCGCCAAGATCAGCCGGGGAGCCACCACCACCAGCCTCACCACCACCAGCATGCGCAAACATATGATGGCCAAGCACCCCACAAGGTGGGACGAAGGCCGTTCACCACCTCCGGTTTGCACAACTGCCTCTCCCCCTGTGCCCCAACCTGCCACTGAGATCCAACCCCGCTCTGAGGACACAGGCACTACCGTCTCCTGGCCTGCACCCACACCCTCACCTCCGCTGTCCTCGGCCCCATCCAGCAATGTCTGTCAGCGCAGCGTCCAGCCGTCGCTAGCGCAAGTGTTTGAGCGCAAGCGCAAGTACGCCGCCACGCACCCGCATGCTCAAGCGTTAAACGTGCATATAGCCAAATTTATCAGCCTGGAGATGCTGCCGTATAGGGTTGTGGAAACGGAGTCCTTCAAAAGTATGATGGCGGCGGCAGCCCCGCGCTACTCAGTTCCCAGTCGCCACTACTTTTCCCGATGTGCCGTCCCAGCCCTGCACGACCACGTCTCCCGCAACATTGTACGCGCCCTCACCAACGCGGTTACTGCCAAGGTCCACTTAACAACGGACACGTGGACGAGCACAGGCGGGCAGGGCCACTATATCTCCCTGACGGCACATTGGGTGAATTTAGTGGAGGCTGGGACAGAGTCAGAGCCTGGGACCGCTCACGTCCTACCCACCCCCAGAATTGCGGGCCCCAGCTCGGTGGTGGTATCTGCGGCAGTGTATGCTTCCTCCACTAAAGCACCCTCCTCCTCCTCCAACGCAACCTCTGTCTCGCAATCAAGATGTGTCAGCAGCAGCAGCACGTCGCCAGCAGTCGGTGTCGCGCGGCGTGGCAGCACAGCGGTGGGCAAGCAGCAGCAGGCTGTGCTGAAACTACTCAGCTTAGGAGATAAGAGGCACACGGCCCACGAACTGCTGCAGGGTCTGACAGAGCAGACCGACCGCTGGCTTGCGCCACTGAGCCTCAAATTAATTAATTTTTAGCCCACCTGCATTACAGCTGACGTTACATCAGCTGTGTTGAGCACTGCAATGGGATGTATTTATGTACCGCCGGTGGGTTCCAGGGAGCCACCCATGCTGTCGGTCCACAGGGAGTTGTAACTGCATCTGTCCACTTCTAAAGAACCCCAGTCTGACTGGGGCATACAGTGTGGGCCGAAGCCCACCTGCATTAAACATGACATTACCTCAGCTGTAATGGACACTGCAATGGGATATATTTATGTACCGCCGGTGGCTTCCTGGCACCCACCCATGCTGTCGGTCCACAGGGACTTCACAATAGGGAGTTGTACCTGCCTGTGTCTATGAATTAAAAACCCTGGTCCGGTTGGGGCATGCAGTGTGGGCCGAAGCCCACCTGCATTTAATCTGGCGTTAGCTCTGCTGTCCAGGGCACTGCAATGGGATACATTTATGTACAGCCGGTGGGTTCCAGGGAGCCACCCATGCTGTGGGTGCACACGGAATTCCCATTGCGGAGTTGTACCTGCCTGTGACTATTTATAAAAAACCGCGGTCTGACTGGGGCATGCAGACACCTTGACAGAATGAATAGTGTGTGGCACATAGGTTCCCCATTGCTATGCCCACGTGTTCAGCTCCAGATGGAGGTGGCACAGGATTGGATTTCTCATTGCTTCTGTCCAGCCTTGTGGACTATCGCCCCGCCCCTTTTAAAGAGGGTCGCTGTCTAGCCGTGCCAACCCTCTGCAGTGTGTGCCTGCGGTTCCTCTGGCAGACGCACTTATAAATAGACATGAGGGTGGCGTGGCATGAGGGCAGCTGAAGGCTGGGCAGGGACAGCTTTGTGTGCGCTGTGGACACTGGGTCGTGGGGGGTGGAGGTTGTGCAGCATGTAACCCAGGAGAAGTGGCAGCGGAGTGTCATGCAGGCAGTGATTGTGCTTTGTTGGAGGTAGTGTGGTGCTTAGCTAAGGTATTCATTGCTAATGAGGGCTTTTCAGAAGTAAAAGTTGTTGGGAGGGGGGGGGGGCCCACTCTTGCCGCTATTGTGGCTTAATAGTGGGACCTGGGAACTTGAGATGCAGCCCAACATGTAGTCCCTCGCCTGCCCTATCCGTTGCTGTGTCGTTCCCATCACTTTCTTGAATTGCCCAGATTTTCACAAACGAAAACCTTAGCGAGCATCGGCGATATACAAAAATGCTCGGGTCGCCCATTGACTTCAATGGGGTTCGTTATTCGAAACGAACCCTCGAGCATCGCGAAAAGTTCGTCTCGAGTAACGAGCACCCGAGCATTTTGGTGCTCGCTCATCTCTAGAAAAGACCTTTGCTAAATGATCATGCTATTAGCAAAAAAAGTAAATTATGGTTACCTATCTTTAGATTTGAAGGCAATAAATATTTAATAACTAGACATAAAAGTTACTACAAAATGAGGACAGCTCAATCTTAAAAGCATAACTTATTTTTCCATTTGAAAGGTCTGCAAGATTCATAGGATAAACCATTGTCCCTTTACTCATATATAAAAGCATGTCTATTATCCTAATGACAAACGTGTGACATTTCTCTTTTTTGAGGTCGCCCAGCTTTCTCAAAAACCTTGATAAAGATATTTTGCACTAGAAAGCACTATCTATAATAGCCATAACTTAATCAGATTCTTTTCTCTTCTCCTACTGACTAAATTTAGAAGCCAAATAAATGGGGAATAAGAAACTGATCCATCTTCAGTCTATCTGAACACTCATTTACAGTTGTATACTTTTATAGCCCTTTCCAAACACCATATTTAAACAAAATAGAGCAATACTGACTACTCGTTTATAGTTAGGCTGCTTTAACAGATGCGGTTGAGAATACCGGAAGAAAAGAGCTGCATGTAGCACTTTGTCTTCTGCCCAAAAGCTGGTCAGCTGGGTGGAAAGTGGACAGACCCCATTGTAGTCAATGGGGTCCGCCCAATGCTGTTCGGCTCCGTCCAGAGACAGAACCATTGAGCTGCGGGGATTCCCCTTTTCTGCTGCCCGAACGGAGCAGGAAAGCGTAATGCCTGCAGAGATCTCCTTGTCAGATCAACTGATGATGACACCCAAATCCAGAACTAGCCTTGCTATTCAAATACCTTGGAAAATGCCTCAAAAATATTCAGCACTTTCATAGTCAACAGTTGGAAAATCATGATATAGTATAGCTCACTAGTTTATGCACATTTGATTCCTTCAGTTTTTCACTTTTGCTCAGCTATTTGACAACCAGATAAGAAACAGTGTTCCTCCCATAACAAAAAAAACTCCCCAAGTGTCATCACTAAGTATTGGTGAACTAGAACACCCATCTAAATCTATATCTAAGCCATGATTAAGCAAAGCATTTGCAGCCTGATTTAAGAGGCATATATAGACTTTAGGGCTCATACCCACTGTTGATAGATTTTTCTGCAATGCGAGATTGAGTGAAAACGCATGATAATGAATCCAATGATTTTCAATGGTTTCATTCTCATTTGCAATGTTTTCACTAAGCCTCGCAGGGCTAAGAAAAATCTGCGATATCGCCCAGTGTTTCCATTGGGGCCGGCGGCAGGAGCGCCAGCCCCATTTAACACATAGGGAGTACATCGTGTTCCCCTGACACAGCTGTGACAGCTATTGCAGTCTGATTTAAGAGGCATATATAGACTTTAGAGCTCACACCCACTATCGTTAGCTTTTTCTGCAATGCAAGAGTAAGTGAAAAAATAAGTTAAAAATAAATAAATTAACTTACCTACAAGAGCCGTCCCGCTCTTCTTCCTGGCCCCAGCAGTCGTCTTTTAGAGGCCAGGGATTGAAAAATTTAATGACAGCTGAGCGCTGTGACCAATCACAGGCAGCGCTCAGCTGTCATTCAAGGACGTCTTAGCGTTGCCTCTGATTGGTCATAGCACTCAGCCAATCAAAGACAGTACTTTCTGGGGGGCAGGGATTTTTCAATCCCCGGCCTCCAGAGGACAGAAGACAATTGCCGGGGCCGGAGAGAGAGGCCAGCCCCATTGAAAGCAATGGGATGGCACAGCGGACCTCTGCCACAGCGAGGATGAAGGAATCCCCTGCCATAGCTGTCACAGCTGTTTCAGAAGAGAGCGATGTACTCCCTATGTTTTCAATAGGGCAGGCGATATCACCGATTTTTCTTAGCCCTGCGAGGCTTAGTGAAAACATCGCAAATGAGAATGAAACTAATGAAAAACATTGGTTTCATTATCATGCGTTTTCACTCAATCTCGCAACGCAGAAAAATCTATCGCCAGTGGGTTCAAGCCTGTAATGGGCATATTGGTGCCTCTTCATTAGCAGGGGGTGGGCGGGGGGCTGTGAGTCTCTATGTCAAAAGTTTTCAAATTTACAGCATTCAGACATTAAGAAATGTATAGTTCACTGCAGATTTCTTACAAATGTATGGAAAAGTGAAGCATTTCAATGAGTTTAATCAATGAATATTCAACAGAGCAGAAAAACAATGTTCAATATAAATAAGGTGCATGCTGGCAATGCAAGATATCAGAAACCACCTTCATGCTTTGCTTCATGAACAAGAATACACCACCGCAAACTACTTGATACTTGAAAATCCAGAAAATGGGTCTTAGATGGATACAACTATAAATCATAAGTTAGTTTCCTTTGTGCTATAGACCAGTGCTGATGTTGCATTTCATACAGGGATCAGCAATCTGTGGCTTTAGGTCAGTAGTACTATCACAGCGTAAGAGCAAAAGCATGTTCAGTGAAGAAACAGGCAGTATTTCACACGTGTGCAGTTCCATATAATGTGTGTATATAGTCCATTTTGCACAGATGTGAACCGGGCCACAAATGGCATCCAAGTGCTGTCTGTTTTTTATGTATCCCCATTGACTCACATAGTCCAGTCTTATCAGCGAAACAAATCCGAATAGTGCATGCCACTTTTTACATGCCATGTGTTTTGGCACATTGACTACTATGGGTTTGTGTGCTGTCAGAGTCTAGTCAATTGTAGACTCGAACAGCAAATGGGCTGAACACACGCTTGTGTGACTTTGGCCCAAGGCGATACATGAAAGTTCACCTGAACATTTCTTTTAACATGTCAGAAGAAATTACTGATAGGAATCCATGAGACTGCCACTCCTTTCAATTTTTTCAGAAAACTATAAATTTTACCATAATAAAAATAAAAAAATCCCAATTCTGAACAAACTTTTAGAAATTAGAATTTAAATAAAAAGTTGATAATTTTATACTTTCTTAGCACTGATTTTAAGCTATGTAAAGTGTTCATCCCTATTCACATCTAATGTTAATGTGAAAATGTTGCTTTTAGGAATATGCATTCAGGCTACCTGTACTCTGCGTGCAGCCATGTTACTAACAGCTTAGTTTAACCCTTTCCAGTCCAATTTGTATCCTGGTTTTCCTAGGGGGCTTACTTTTTTTCTGCCGTTATACAACGGCGCTAAATGCTGGCTAAAGCCAGTACTGCATGAGTTGACACGTTGGATGTGCTCCGACAGCAGAGAGACTGGCAATATACACTAAGAGAACCCCCCATGTATATCTTCCAACATCGAAGCTGTACAGCTTTAAATCATAATGTCTTCACAGGTCAGACAGTGGATTGGAAAGGGTTAACTTCATCTGGACACTCAACACGTTGTTCTATGGTAATAGTAAATCAGATTTTTAATTTAGCATTTCACTTGAATGAAAACATCAAATAATTAAAAGAAAGAACATAAGAAATAATGGAAACTCTTTGAAGAAGACAGTCAACATTTCACATAGATTTAATGATCAACACACAAAGTATAGAAATTCAAGCAACATTAAGGGGGCTGTCCAGTTGTAAACTAGTGATGGCCTATTCTCAAGATAAGTCATAAATAGTTGATTAACAGGGGTTCGTTGCCTGAGCCCCTATCGATCAGCTGTTTGCCAGGCCCGTCACTTGTGTACTGAACTGCAATCTGCAGGAAGCAGACAGCTCTGTTCTTACTGCAGTGTCCATGCTTAATATTACAAGACAAGCTCTTATTGAAGTAAATAGGAACTTTGCCTGTAATACCAAGCTTTGCCACTGCAGTGGGGACGGAGCTGTCTGCTTCCTCCAGAATTCATTCCCGCACACAAGTGAACAGTCTTGGCCAAAAGCTGATTGGTGAGGGTCCCAGGCAGTGGACTCCCACCTATCTACTATTAATGACTTATCCTGAGGTCATCAATAGTTAACATCCCATTTAAAGAGGCTAACCCACAATCATGGTACTTTCTTAACATCATAAAGCAGAATGCCACATACTCAAATTACTATGCGACTCTTTTCTTTGTATTTACACGGTTACTCAAATTGGTGGAGATTTTATTACTAAACAAACAGGGTGGTCCTACTGCTCAGCCCATGTGGCCAGAAGTTCTAATAAGGAAGCTACAATTCCAAGAAACATCAGTTTCTCCCACCTATATGCATTTACCAGTGACACTACTCTGACTGTGCACTGAAAGGGTTAATTTAAGCAGATTAACCATTTGCCCATTTTCTGAGTTTATAAGGAGTAGGAGCCAGTGTGGGAGCTCTGGAAAACTTATCTTCCACAGCCCTGATAAAGCCCATGCAACTGTAGCTGTGTACATGAAAGGGTTAATCTTTTGTATGGGGATGGGAGCAGAGCTATGCTTACAAAATGCCAGGGAGAGAGAGCAGAGACTCAGCCTGTTCTGTGCATGCTCCTCCTGTACTGGAGGCAGGCACAGAGCAATTACATAGGAGTAAAGGAAGAATGAACCGGGCATGCTCCACCAGAGTGAAGAAACAGACAGTGGGGATTATATGTTTAGAGGAGGGGGATGGTAAGATGTCAGGAGTGGTGTACTTTTAAAAACTAGGTGTATTTGCAAAGATTCATGATTTCAGATGCTGAACACACTGAGCCATCAATGTGATCTTGGGAACACCCCTTTAAAAATAAACATATTGTAATTCCCTCACATAGGCTTCCTGCACACATAGTGTTTTCAGCAATTTCACACATTTTAAGAATTTTTGATTACATTCTTTAAAAGTTTTATTGCTGCTATTGTTTTCAGTGCCTTACATTTGCAACATGCAGGTTTTTTTCTGATTTTTTTCAAGTCCTGTACAGTAGTTTATAGGGAAAAAACGCCATAAAAACTGCCATAGCTGGACTATACTAACTTGCTCAGTTTTGAAAAAAAAAAAACAACACTGACGCAAAAGACAATAAAATGGAAAAAACAAAAATGCATAGTTTGTAGTACATTTCATATTTCCCTATAGACTTTCATAAAACATTTCGCTGCACAAAAGAAATGCACCAAAAAACGCCATAAAAAGGGCACAAAATAATGTAACATTTTTTTCATAAAGACACTGTGTGTGAAGCACCCTTACGCTAAGTTTATGTTTTCTTATGCATAGATACATCTCAAAATAGATTGCTGCAACACATGCTTTTTACCTGGATTGAGATCATTGAGACTGAGTCGTTATATCAAGGCACAGGATGATGCTTGCTACATTATTTCCTAAGAAACCTTTGTAAACTTTCTTGTGACTTTATTATACACTTCTAATATAGTATTAGCTAGTTCATATATTGTTAGTGACAAGTGCCTTTTCTGTCTCTTAAAGGGGTTGTTCAGCTTAAAGTACGTTTAGTCTATTTCAAATGAAAATAGATGCAACTTACTAATAGACTTTCATTAAGAAATATGGCCCAATGTCAAGATGTCCTGGGTCCTCAAATTCTGCATAGACTGTAACACAGGAGGGGGCTTCCCCCTTCTCTGTGTCGACGCTGTACTTGCAAGAGGCTGGCTCAGTTCAACAGCTAAGCCTGCCACTTTTTTCAACTCTGTATTGGCCATAAAGAAGAGGAGGGCTGGATTAGCTATTAAAATACAGCCCCCTGCAAGTACGTCAACAATATAGGGAGGGGAGAGGAAGCTCTTCTGAGTCAAAGTCTATGCAGACGTACAGGTGCCAGGAACTGGCATCCGTGCTAAAATCTCGACATTGGTGCCACTTTTTTAATTGCAGTTCTATTTTTACATGAAGCAGATTAAAACAACTTTTTTTTTTTATTGGACAGCCCCATTGACTGATCTGCCACCCTTCCTCCAGTCTTATACCAGCAATAGCTTCCATCACACTTCTCTTCCCTTTTTGCTCTCTGACAACTTTCCTTCCACTTGATTTGAATTCCTGTAGCTCATCTGTAGATGTTCTATGTAGAAAAGAAGATAAAAAACTAGAAATAAGATAACTACTAACAGATAGGGTTGAAATGATTACAGGTAGCTCCTTTGCTGGCCTCAGATAAACTGAGCAGTGGCCGACAGACCATATGTGCAATCAGCACAGGCACCCAGTAGCTATTAGGAAGTGTTGTCACCTTAAAAGCAACTTTCTTGCTATATTTGAAACTGCAAATACCCAATTAAACACATTAATTTTATGACTTCCAATAATTAGTAGATTGTAAGAGAGATATAAGGTAATGGAGCATCATTTATAAATTGTTTTCTTTTGCCTGAAGCTGGAAGGACTCCGATGCAAAATCTGTAACAGGGCCTCTTACCTACCATGTGCTATTATTTTACTGGTGTCTACTTGTTTGATGGGCCTTTTGGTTACCTAAGGCCTCATGTCCACTCGAAAAATACAATCCGCGCAGAATCTGCCGCAGCGGATTCTGCGCGGATTTGCTTTAAATGGTATTTTTTTTGCATGCAGATATCCGCACACATTGCTATCAATGTGATAGCAATGTTGCCGATCCGCGCAGAATCCGCGGCAGAATGGAGCATGCCCCGTTTTTTCTCCCGCGCGTGAAAAACGCAATTCTTTTAAAATGCCATCCGCGGGTGCAAAAATCAATTTAACGGACCGCGGATGGCCAATAATACCCTATGGGCAAAATCCGCTGTGGATTCCGCGGCGGAAATCCGCTGCGAAATCTGTAATTCCATTTAGCTAGTGGACATGAGGCCTAAGGCTCCAGGGCCTGGCCTGCTACCCCTGCAACCCCTATAGCTAGACCCCTGAATATAAATGGGTTGTCTGGGATCAGGAAAAATAGGGTTTCTTTATCTCCCGATAAGGCCTCTTGCACACGAGCGTTGCAATTTTGCATGAACAAGAAAAAGCCTGACCAAGTCATGGCTAAATCTTGCGTTTTCTCGCTCATTCACACAGGAATTACTTCGGGCTGGCATAAATCCTTCAACTGACTCAATAGAGCCAACTGGCATAGTTTAGCAGCACTAGCCGCTGCTTAGCACCCTCCCCCTCCCTTTGCTGGCAGCTCCCATAGAAGCCTATGGGAGCTGACGGATGATCACGGGCGAAAAATAGGGCAAGACTTATCTTTTCCATCTATTTCAAAACATCAGCCGGCGTATTTAGCCATCAGTGCCCTATGTTCACCGGCAGGGCATTTTGACGTGGCTAATAATCGGCCATGTGAATTAATGCGTTGGAATCCAATGGTTCACATCGTCGCAAGTTTTTTTATCATGGCTAAATTAGCCACGTAAAAACGCTTGTGTGATTAAGGCCTAAACAGCATTGGTCTTTCATAGTCTGTGTGCAGTATTACAGCTTAACCCCATTCACTTCAATAAAGCAAACTTGCGTCTGGGACATGTTTGGTAATATAAGTGGTGCTGTCCTTAATTCTTAACCGGTTACTGACCAAATAATGTATATGTATGTCATGTGGCTTTTTGGGGGGCATGGATCAGGCTCAGAAACTGTTCGTGCCTGGCAGGTAACAAATATATTAAACAGCTCACACCAGCCTGCTGACTGAGGCCTCTTAGACAGAGGGAACTCTCTGTTGTCCCATTGCCTCCTTACAACACAATCAAAGGGTGCAGATGGGTTGACATAGCAGCCCGGGGCTTAGTGAAGACATTCAAGCCTGTCATATAATGCATGCTATTTTTTTTTTAGTTAAAAAACAAGACAAAATATAGCACTACTTTTGTGATGTTCGGAAAGGGTCCCAATTCCTATATAAACACAATGCAGAAACTTCTGGCACTCATTAATGTTGCAGAAATATTATTTCCATTTTTATTTCATATACACAATCTACAGTCAAAATTCATTTGACATTTTGGTCAATTTGAGAACTTTTGATGAAGTTTTTGAATTGATGAAAAAATGTCAAATGAATTTTGACTGTGGATTGCGTATATGAAATAAAAATGGAAATAATAGTGCAGTATGTTTTTTCAAAACAAAAATAAAAATCTTGTAAGTGGTTAAAACAAAAAAAAGGCCAAACCGACACATTGTATTCTACCCCCAAAAAGTACAATAAGGCAATTACACTATAAATGAGAGCTTTCTGGCATGGGTTACATTTGAAAACACAATTATATTCGCCTGCCATTATTGCCAATAACTATGCTTCTTCATGTTTCATAAATATAATGCTCAGAAAATGTGTTCTTATGTCATTCTGCCAAAAAGTATTTTCAGATACCAGCTGGGGTCCTTGCCAGGTTTAAGAAACAGCTGTAACAGGTGCTATAAATTATTCCAGGAATGCCTACCTCCCTCCAGGGGTGAAGGGTTTTTACAACAGATTACTTGTTTATGTATCTGGGTGGCAAAATAGCAGCACAAATTCAGAGCACTAATTCTATCTATTATCACATAGTTATTAGCCACCCTAAAGGGAAGCGTGCTAATCAGAGGCTTATATGATTACTCAGCTAAATATGGACCACCACGATGCTAGACACAACTACTGTAGGCTATGGGGAAGAAAGACAAATGAACTACGCAACCATTTTGATATATAATTTGTAGTCTCGGATTACAGGGCGAATAGGGCGACTGTTTTCGTTGATGTAGGGGGTGGGTTGTTTTTTCGTATTTTATATATTTTTTTTTATTGTAGTCTGTAATCTTTACCTATTTTTAACATCTATGTGCTCCATGACATCATATAAGACCTCTGGGGGTCATTCATATTGTATCATTTTTTTTTAAATTTCACACATAGGAGCATCATCTGTAGGAGCCCCGGTTACAGGGGAAAACATCCCTTTGTAGTGACAATATTCACTAACAGAGCTGGTCTGGGTCTGCTACGACCCTGCAGCTCTGCCTTGGCAGGGGTTACCCGGCAGTCACGTGATCGCTGGGTGGAATAGTGGAAGTAACACTTCTGCTTTCTCTCTTCACTACTGGCTGTAGTGTGGATTGCTCCAGCCAGCCAATCACCTGGGGTCTGTGCACATAAATACCAGGCCTTCCTCCTAGTAATTATATATGTTTTTATATCTCCTTACTGAAAGGGGTTGTCCCGCGGCAGCAAGTGGGTCTATACACTTCTGTATGGCCATATTAATGCACTTTGTAATATACATTGTGCATTAATTATGAGCCATACAGAAGTTATAAAAAGTTTTTTACTTACCTGCTCCGTTGCTGGCGTCCTCGTCTCCATGGTGCCGACTAATTTTCGCCCTCCGATGGCCAAATTAGCCGCGCTTGCGCAGTCCTGGTCTTCTGTTCTCTTCTATGGAGCCTTTCGTGCAGGATGCCGGCTCTGTGTAGCTCCGCCCCGTCACGTGCCGATTCCAGCCAATCAGGAGGCTGGAATCGGCAATGGACCGCACAGAAGAGCTGCGGTCCACGGAAGAAGAGGATTCCGGCGGCCATCTTCACAGGTAAGTATAGAAGTCACCGGAGCGCGGGGATTAAGGTAAGCGCTCCGGTAAGCTTTCTGTACGTCCCTGCATCGGGGTTGTCTCGCGCCGAACGGGGGGGGGGGGGGGTTGAAAAAAAAAAAAACCCGTTTCGGCGCGGGACAACCCCTTTAACTCTGGTGATAGGATGTATGCTGTGCAGATTGCTGTGTTTGCTTGTGTCTAGTTCTGTCCGTCTGGTTTGTGGTCTGCATGGATGCAGTTCTGTTTGAATCTCCTCCGTCCATAGGTGAATGAACGAGTCTGAACTAAGTCCTGTTTGACTTCCGATAGTTCCTTGGTCTTGGGGGGTTGCCTGTGTTTCTGGTTCATGTTGCACTATTTTTTTTTTGGAGTTTACATTATGTGTTATCTGTGCCAATTTTTGCCATTGCCTTTTAGGGAGAGTGAGTTCAGCCCTAAGTTCCTGATGTGGGGTTGCCCTTATCAGGATGATTACTCTGTCAGGTTTTTCCTCTTGGTGTAGACCAGGGTCAGATGTTTTATTCTAGTTGGCATGACATTGTATTTATATATTGTAGTCTTGTGTAATAAAAAAATCATATGTTTTGTATATCCGAGTGGTGTCTATGTATGTCCAGATACTTAGCATCCTGTTAGGGCTTTATACTTATGGTGGGTGGTCCATTTTGGAAACCATATGTACGTTCTTACAGAAAAGGTGAATACGTCTTGCAATGAATGTGACAGTTCCCTTATTACTTCTATTAAAATCTTTGATTACCTAATCTTCTAAATAACCAATATTAGCCTGCATATCCTAAATTAGATGAGGATAATCTCAAGTGAAAATAAACATAGTATTGGGGTCAGTATGAGAAATAATGTAATAAACAAAATTGACTGGAAATAACACCATGCCCTACTATATTCATGCTTTAAATTCTGCTTGCTCTCTAGGGAAACCTGACATGACTGAATTCTCAGTACTGTCTGACCATCTTTCAATTCCCACCCCCCACTCATGCGTCACTTCACAGACTCCCTAACCTTAACAGTTCGTTCGGATGTCATGAAATACAAGCCCGCTCTCAGACATAGGACATGCTGTTCTGATCCAGCTCACACACAGCACAGCGTCTGCTATTCTCCAACCGTTAATCTACATGGAAGCGGTTACAGTCTCGGTGCTGAACTACTAGCAAAATACCATAGCACAATGGGGTTTATTTACTAATACCGTCTAAAAGTTAGTGCAAACTTAAAGACTGATAAATGATTAATCTGATGAATTTTAAGACTGTTCAGTCAAAGTTTAGAACAGCTATTAGTTGGCTTTAGTTTACATAAAAAATTTTGGTGCAATTTAGGACACAACTAGAGATGAGCGAACGTGTTCTTCCGAGCTTGATATTCGTGCGAATATTAGGGTGTTCGAGATGTTCGTTATTCGTAACGAACACCATGCGGTGTTCTGGTTACTTTCACTTCCTTCCCTGAGACGTTAGCGCGCTTTTTTTGGCCAATTGAAAGACAGGGAAGGCATTACAACTTCCCCCTGTGACGTTCAAGCCCTATACCACCCCCCTGCTGTGAGTGGCTGGGAAGATCAGGTGTCACCCGAACATAAAAGTCGGCCCCTCCCGCGGTTCGGCTCAGATGCCTGCTGAGTTAGCTGAGGGACAGTGCTGTTTGTACCGGAGCTGCTGTAGGGAAAGAATTGGTAGTTAGTGTAGGCTTCAAGACCCCCCAAAGGTCCTTATTAGGGCCACTGATAGCTGTGTGTTGGCTGCTGTTAGCAGTGCCATTTTTTTTTCCTCAAAATCGGCTCTGCAGAGCGTTGCACCCGGCATTAGGGACAGAAGTGCTGCATAGGCAGGGAGAGTGTTAGGAGTGAGTGTAGCCTTCAAGAACCTCAACGGTCCTTTCTAGGGCCATATTTATCCGTGTGCAGTACTGTCCAGGCTGCTGTTAGCTGTGCTGCATTTTTTTTTGCTTCTCAAAATCGCCTCTGCAGAGCATTCCACCCTCCATTGATACTGCAGGGAAAGAATTGTATAGGCAGGGCCACAACACAGTTATTATTCATAGAATATACGCAGTGCTGCCTTTTGCTTGTAAAACAAGTGAAAATAATTCTATTTGTCCTGCCTCTGTCCGTCCTAACGCCGGTGGACACGTGTCGGCTGCGTGTGCAATCTGTAAAAATCATACGCACCCAGCTACGTTTTACTCCTGGCTTCGCCATTTGCTTTCCTTAATTGGGAAAAAAAATACCTTCTCTGCCACAGTTAATAACTCTGCTACCCTCACGTTCTGTGACACATTAGCAGGAAAACAGCACAGTTATTAAACTTCTCATGTTCATAGAATATACGCAGTGCTGCCTTTTGGTGCAAAAAAACGGAAAATAATTCTATTTGTCCTGCCTCTGTCCTTCCTAACGCCGGTGGACACGTGTCGGCTGCGTCTGCAACCTGTAAAAATCATACGCACCCAGCTACGTTTTACTCCTGGCTTCGCCATTTGCTTTCCTTAATTGGGAAAAAAAATACCTGCTCTGCCACAGTTAATAACTCTGCTACCCTCACGTTCTGTGACACATTAGCAGGAAAACAGCACAGTTATTAAACTTCTCATGTTCATAGAATATACGCAGTGCTGCCTTTTGGTGCAAAAAAACGGAAAATAATTCTATTTGTCCTGCCTCTGTCCGTCCTAACGCCGGTGGACACGTGTCGGCTGCGTCTGCAACCTGTAAAAATCATACGCACCCAGCTACGTTTTACTCCTGGCTTCGCCATTTGCTTTCCTTAATTGGGAAAAAAAATACCTGCTCTGCCACAGTTAATAACTCTGCTACCCTCACGTTCTGTGACACATTAGCAGGAAAACAGCACAGTTATTAAACTTCTCATGTTCATAGAATATACGCAGTGCTGCCTTTTGGTGCAAAAAAATGGAAAATAATTCTATTTGTCCTGCCTCTGTCCGTCCTAACGCCGGTGGACACGTGTCGGCTGCGTCTGCAACCTGTAAAAATCATACGCACCCAGCTACGTTTTACTCCTGGCTTCGCCATTTGCTTTCCTTAATTGGGAAAAAAAATACCTGCTCTGCCACAGTTAATAACTCTGCTACCCTCACGTTCTGTGACACATTAGCAGGAAAACAGCACAGTTATTAAACTTCTCATGTTCATAGAATATACGCAGTGCTGCCTTTTGGTGCAAAAAAACGGAAAATAATTCTATTTGTCCTGCCTCTGTCCTTCCTAACGCCGGTGGACACGTGTCGGCTGCGTCTGCAACCTGTAAAAATCATACGCACCCAGCTACGTTTTACTCCTGGCTTCGCCATTTGCTTTCCTTAATTGGGAAAAAAAATACCTGCTCTGCCACAGTTAATAACTCTGCTACCCTCACATTCTGTGACACATTAGCAGGAAAACAGCACAGTTATTAAACTTCTCATGTTCATAGAATATACGCAGTGCTGCCTTTTGGTGCAAAAAAACGGAAAATAATTCTATTTGTCCTGCCTCTGTCCGTCCTAACGCCGGTGGACACGTGTCGGCTGCGTCTGCAACCTGTAAAAATCATACGCACCCAGCTACGTTTTACTCCTGGCTTCGCCATTTGCTTTCCTTAATTGGGAAAAAAAATACCTGCTCTGCCACAGTTAATAACTCTGCTACCCTCACGTTCTGTGACACATTAGCAGGAAAACAGCACAGTTATTAAACTTCTCATGTTCATAGAATATACGCAGTGCTGCCTTTTGGTGCAAAAAAACGGAAAATAATTCTATTTGTCCTGCCTCTGTCCGTCCTAACGCCGGTGGACACGTGTCGGCTGCGTCTGCAACCTGTAAAAATCATACGCACCCAGCTACGTTTTACTCCTGGCTTCGCCATTTGCTTTCCTTAATTGGGAAAAAAAATACCTGCTCTGCCACAGTTAATAACTCTGCTACCCTCACGTTCTGTGACACATTAGCAGGAAAACAGCACAGTTATTAAACTTCTCATGTTCATAGAATATACGCAGTGCTGCCTTTTGGTGCAAAAAAACGGAAAATAATTCTATTTGTCCTGCCTCTGTCCGTCCTAACGCCGGTGGACACGTGTCGGCTGCGTCTGCAACCTGTAAAAATCATCTTCAGAGGGGGAGTCAAGGGCATCAGCAGGGCAGGTTGCAAGAGGCAGTGCGGTGGCCAGGGGTAGAGGCAGGGCCAGACCGAATAATCCACCAAGTGTTTCCCAAAGCGCCCCCTCGCGCCATGCCACCCTGCAGAGGCCGAGGTGCTCTAAGGTCTGGCAGTTTTTCACAGAGACGCCTGACGACCGACGAACAGTGGTGTGCAACCTTTGTCGCGCAAAGCTCAGCCGGGGAGCCAACACCAACAGCCTCACCACCACCACCATGCGCAGACATATGACCGCCGGTGGGTTCCAGGGAGCCACCCATGCTGTAGGTGCACACGGAGTTTTTAACACATCTGTACACTTGTAAAGAACCCCAGTCTGACTGGGGCATGCAGTGTGGGCCGAAGCCCACCTGTATTACACACAACATTACTACCTCAGCTGTGTTGGGCAATGCAATGGGATATTTCTATGTACCGCCGGTGGCTTCCTGGCACTCACCCAGGCAGTGGGTCCACAGGGAGTTTAACCTACATGTGTCCACTTCTAAAGAACCCCAGTCTGACTGGGGCATGCAGTGTGGGCCGAAGCCCACCTGTATTACACACGACATTACTACCTCAGCTGTGTTGGGCAATGCAATGGGATATTTTTGTGTACCGCCGGTGGGTTCCAGGGAGCCACCCATGCTGTAGGTGCACACGGAGTTTTTAACACATCTGTACACTTGTAAAGAACCCCAGTCTGACTGGGGCATGCAGTGTGGGCCGAAGCCCACCTGTATTACACACAACATTACTACCTCAGCTGTGTTGGGCAATGCAATGGGATATTTCTATGTACCGCCGGTGGCTTCCTGGCACCCACCCAGGCAGTGGGTCCACAGGGAGTTTAACCTACATGTGTCCACTTCTAAAGAACCCCAGTCTGACTGGGGCATGCAGTGTGGGCCGAAGCCCACCTGTATCACACACGACATTACTACCTCAGCTGTGTTGGGCAATGCAATGGGATATTTTTGTGTACCGCCGGTGGGTTCCAGGGAGCCACCCATGCTGTAGGTGCACACGGAGTTTTTAACACATCTGTACACTTGTAAAGAACCCCAGTCTGACTGGGGCATGCAGTGTGGGCCGAAGCCCACCTGTATTACACACAACATTACTACCTCAGCTGTGTTGGGCAATGCAATGGGATATTTCTATGTACCGCCGGTGGCTTCCTGGCACCCACCCATGCTGTCGGTCCACAGGGACTTCACAATAGGGAGTTGTACCTGCCTGTGTCTATGAATTAAAAAGCCCGGTCTGACTGGGGCATGCAGACACCTTGACAGAATGAATAGTGTGTGGCACATAGGTTCCCCATTGCTATGCCTACGTGTGCAGCTCCTGATGGCAGTGGCACAGGATTCTATTTCTCATTGCTTCTGTACAGCATTGTGGGCTATCGACCCGCCCCTTTTAAAGAGGGTCGCTGCCTAGCCGTGCCAACCCTTGTCTTACCTGCTCAAGATTTTGGCAATTTTTTTAACCTCATTAACATACCCGTTAAGCACACAGTCTGAGGTAAGACAAATATAAAACACAAGTTTATTTACTCTTTAGTATATGTAAGTAAAATAGTTAATTAACATATAGGCATTGAGATCACATGGGTAACAAAGTTAAGCATCAATACGTCACCGGATATTGTAGCATCACTCCGCAATCGGGGGATCTCCAGGTACGATTGTCAAGAGGATCCGGGAGTACGCCGGTACGTCTAACGGCCACAAGATGAGTCCCGACTCTTCCCTGAAGATCACTGCTATTTATGCCGTTCTTACACTACGTGGCATATCTGCTTCTGCGCAGTTATGGGTATATACGTCATTCTAATATGGCTATTCAGGTTCTAGACATGCGTAGTAGATGATTGGCAACACAATATATTGAATATTTTGTCCATGAAGTTATCACATCTGTGTTATATTATGAGTCATTCTTGCTGTCTTACCATATATGTCGATAATATTCTGCATTGAGCAGAATATTCAGACAGGTCATTAGTTCATTGAAGTTCTGGTTAACTCATACGGCAACTAGTTATTTGATTACACAATCATCCAGTTCAATCGTATCCCATACGTGTCACAATCGGTCCTTAATCATTCACTATTTGCCGTATGATACCATTAAAACTTTTGGTTTTCTACAGAATACCTTATATGCCATGAAACAATTCCATAGCGATAAAAGTATTACAACTATGGCCAATACCAAAACAGGATGTATTAGCCAATTAAGAGTGGTTTGTGCAGATGATGAATAACCCATAAAGATGTCATACCAATGGTGTGACGTGGCATCAGCAATAGCCGATCCCATCTTTACAATTTTGCCAGCTATTACAGTAGTACTTACAATATGCGTTGCCAAAGATCTATTAAGCAATTTAATATGTTGCTGTACTTCTTCTGTGTCTTCTAACAACTTTTTGAATTTGGTCAAATTTAGATCCCAATTTGACACATTTAAAGGCAGTGGTTGCCAATTGACAGCCACTGTCTTGTCTTGTTCGGGTAATAACACAAAGGTCTCATTTTCCCAAACAAGTGCAGATACGTTTCGCAAGCATCCTGAAAATGGGACAACCATCCCAGGTACAACAGGATGATTACTTGCCAAACATACCTCCTGTGGGGCTATTTCAACCATCATCTTAAAAGTGAGTGGCAGCACAGTCCATTCACATACATTGATCGTATTTTGTAATAAGCATGGTTCATAAACAGCCGATTGGACCTTGCATATGGTCCCTTCTAATGTATCATCACACAATGATAAATCATGAGTTCTATTTTGGTCATCAATGTAAATCCCGTTAAATCTAGGTACCCAGAAATGCATATCTTCTGGAACACCTATAAGTAAGGGGAGAACTACAAACTTACACATCACATTCTTTTTAGTAACATTGTATATGAATATGGTCCCTTTACATAATATATCATTGCAAACCATTTTCTGCGCCTCCAACTGTATCCAATCAGTCTCAGTTATAGTCTGATTGAACACGGTCCTCCACACTTGCTCATTGCCAGTCATGAGCATAGTTTGAAGTGTGTTCTTTTGTTGTTGCTGATAAATGGTCTGCAAGGTACATATTGACCAATTAACATAGTTAGATATGTTAGAATTTATTTCATATGAAAACCTATTAGATGCATCTTGCAAATCAAGCATTATTGTGTCCACATCCGTTTGCATACTAAAGGGCTGCCATATAGTGGGCATCCAGTTAGCCTGCAAAGTGAGCACATCTTTAATACCACTTCCCGCGTTATGCATTCGATTAGCTAAAGTCTCTATATCAAAACCATTAATAGTCCCAGAAAGCGCTCCGTAGCCTCCGAGTAAGGTATCATACCAAGCTCGACGGGAACGCTTGGTAGGACAAGTCCTTGAGGGTGGAAACTGCACGGAGGCTTGTATAACAGTCTTTTGAGCATCTCGTCCCACCATGCGACAGGTGGATGGAACCCTTTTTATATGTCCAGGATCTATTTTAGAAGCATTAATGTTCACGAATACCAGGAACTGGCCCCACATGGCCCGATTCTCGATCTCCGTTGCATTCCCACACGTAATTACTTCTGTCTCATTTAAGGGAAATGAAAACTGCACTCCCGTATTTGTACAATTCTGAACATATTGTATCACCAGGGAGTAATTGAGATATGGCAACTCTTTTGGTCTCTGACAGCAGGACACTTTCACAAGTGACGTAATGTTTATTTGTCCCGTTGCCTTATGCAGTGCATATGAAGGACGGTAGGTCGAACTTATATGCGATAATGGATTTCCACTCCAGATAGTCCCATCAAAGGTAATATTCACGATATAACATTTCTGGTTGGCTTCACAAGTGAAGTTGTCTTGCTTCCTGGTTCGGGTTGAATTCCTCCAGCCCCACGAATAATCATTCCTTCCGGTGTCATTGACGCGGATCCCTGGCGTCCACGCATCACCTACTGCGAACACCGAACACATGACGCCAAGGATTCCAAAAATGATTATGTGATTCTAGAGAAGGCAAGGAAACAAGCATTATTCCCGCAAATAGCACTTTTCTTGTGGGACATATTCCCATTTCTCTACTCCGGGTCGCATAATAAGCAAAGTTCGATCTTTCCCCACAGCAATAACCTCTGCCGGGGAGGGCGGTCCTTGGTGATTCTGAACCCATATTTTGGCCCCTACATTAGTAACATCAGTTGAGCCAAAACCTTTATCTCCTCTTACAGTAAGTTCAGTGGGGGCCACCCCTTCTTCCACTTGTGTCAGATACACTGGTATTAATAGCAGCTGTGCCATGCGCTCCTTTTTCCCTATTATCAGAGGATCTGTTCCTAAATTTATCATGATTACTTTAATTTCCCCCTGATAATCTGCATCTATGACTCCGCCTAGGACTACTGCACTTCTCAGAGCAAAACTTGATCTAGTGGCTATCTGCCCGAAGTGATTCTCCGGGATCTTGCATCCTATCCCTGTGGGAATAGTACTCACCTTTCCCGGGGCTATCACCACCGTATCAAGAGCATATAGATCCAACCCTGCAGCGGCAGGAGTGGCTCTATAAGGTGCCTGCGCATCTGGATTAATTTTCCAGTATAAGATTGTCTCTACCTTAGCTACATCTATACTGAGATTGGGTGTTAGCATGCGCATTAAGGGTGTCATAGAATCAGTGATGGGCCTGTTGTTGATAATCTGTAAAGCAGCAGTCAGATTATCTCTCCATTGACCATATTTGTCGGTCTCAGTGAGCTTCTTCAGGGTAGATTTTAATAACCCATTCATTCGTTCCACCAGGCCCGCGGCCTGTGGATAGTAGGGCATATGATATACCCATTCTATGTTGTTTTTACTGGCATACTCTTTTACCTGATTTCCGGTAAAATGTGAACCATTGTCTGTCTGGATCTGCAGGGGAGTCCCATAATACTGGGTAATAACTTCCAGAGTACGTAAAGTACTCCATTGTGTTGCTGTTTTACATGGGAATCCCACCATCAGACCTGAGAATGTATCTACTGCTGTACAAATATACTTACATCCTCTGCTCTCAGGGAGGGGCCCTACAAAATCCATCTGCCAAATCTGCGCTGGCAACTGGCCTCTCCCTATGTGTCCCATTACTGTATGAGGCACTTCTCGTTTTTGCACATGTTGACATACTGGACATTGCGCGATTACTTGTTTGATCATGTCCACTGTCAAAGGGATACCTCTTTCTTGTGCCCACCTGTAAGTGGCCTTCTCTCCCAAGTGTCCACTTTTTTGGTGAGCCCAAACAGCTGTACCTTGAAGCCATGCTTCCTTTTCCTTGTCAGGTTCTTGTATGGCAACAGAAATCGATGCTGCCGCATCTGCTTGAGAATTAAATAAACGTTCCAATGAGTCAAGAGGGACATGAGCATCAACATGAAACACTGTACTTTTGGTACTCCTAATGAATTCCTCTATGTCTTGCCAAAGCTCTTTCCCCCACAATTCCTTACCATGAATGTTCCAGTCGTTCTTCTTCCATCCCATGATCCAAGTGGCCAAACCATTGGCAACTGACCATGAGTCCGTATACAAATGACATTCTTGCCCTTGTTCCTGCTTCAGAGCTAAGAATACTGCACAAAGTTCTGCATATTGACTACTCTTACCTTCTCCTTCCATGACCAACGTCTTGTCTAATTTTGGATTAAAGGCTACACTTTTCCATCTACGTCTTCCACTGATATACTTGGCCGAACCATCCGTGAACCAAGCATGCTCTTTTTGGGAGTCTGTCAACTCAGAGTAAGGTATTCCCCACTTTACTGGGGATTCCTCCATTTGCGCTACTGGTGTAACCTGACCATCTGGAGGGATATCAGCTATCTTTTCATGCAGGGCAGCTATCCCCCCTTCACCTTTTTTCGCTCTTTCCGAGATGTACCATTTCCACTTAATGATACTCTGCTCCTGGGCATGTCCTATCCGATTGGACTTTGGATTAGATAATACCCAACTCATGATGGGTATTTGCGGCCTTAGAAGGACTATGTGTCCTGTCGTCAATTGTTCAGTATCCACCAGGGCCCAATAACATGCCAACAGCTGTTGCTCCAGTGGAGTGTATTTTTCTCCTGCATCTGGTAATTTCCGATTCCAGAAGCCTAGTGGCACTCTTTTGCCCCCTTGCTTCTGCCACAATGACCAGTTTGCATACATATGCTGAACTGATACATGAAGTTCTATCTCACCATCTTGTAAAGGCCATAAATCTACAGCCTGTTGTATGGCTTCTTTTACTGCCTCAAATGCAACCTGTTGCTCTTCTCCCCACGTGAACTCGTACTTCTTGCGAGTCACCTTGTAAAGAGGAGCAAGAAGCTGCCCCAGATGCGGAATGTGTTGTCTCCAGAATCCAAACAATCCTATGTAGGATTGTGTTTCCTTCTTGTCTTTCGGAGTGGGAAAATTTAAGATTTTCTGCCTTGCCTTAGGGAGAATCTCCCTATGGCCCTTATTCCATTGAATTCCTAAGAATTTCACCGTCTGAGAGGGGCCCTGCACCTTGCTATCATTTATTTCCCATCCTTTTTCTCGCAGATGATGTAACAATCCGTCCAATTGTTTCTTTACAGATTGTTCATCCGGTCCCTGAATCATTATATCATCGATATAATGTGAAAACTGCATTTCTGATGGTAAATCAAACTCATCCAAATGTTCTGCCACCGTCCGGTGACAGATGGTTGGACTATGTATCCAACCTTGTGGCAATCGAGTGAACGTATATTGACGTCCTTGCCACGTAAAGGCAAACTGATCTTGTGCCTTTTCTTCTATTGGAATTGTGAAGAACGCTTGTGCGATATCAATCACAGCGTACCATTGTCCACTGTGACTTTGAATCTGCTCCACAATTGTAATGGTGTCTGGGACAGCTGCCGTCAAGGGAGGTGTTTGTTTATTCAACTCCCTGTAATCGACAGTCATCCTCCAAGACCCATCACTTTTCTTCACAGGCCATACCGGATTGTTCCATGCTGTGGTTGCAGGCCTCACAACCCCAGCATCGACCAAATCCTTAATGGTTTCTCCTATTTCCTTGTGACCTCCAGGAATTCTGTATTGCTTCATAGCAACCAGTTTTCCTGCAGGAGGGATGTGTACGGGTGGCATTTTGACCTTTCCCACCGTAACTGGACAAGCTTTTATCCCTATTTTCCTTACGCCAAAGGCAAACTTACCATCTTCGAGGTGTAGTGTCAATCCTTTCAGAATATCTATGCCAATGATATATTCCGGAATAGGTACTACTAACACCGTGTATTTACGTAAGGGCAAATTGCCCAATTTCAAAGTTACCTGTGTCTGTACTCCTTCGGTAACTTTTCCTCCCAATCCTGAAATATTAACTTTTGGACCTTTAAACTTTTTGGGATTTCCATAAATCAGAGTAGCCTCCGCCCCTGTATCTACTAAAGCTGGGACCCTTTGGACATTACCCCCTTTCCAATGTATGGCTAGCGGGACGTAGGGTCTGTCATCCCGCCTAACCCAGACAGGGGCTTGGCTTGCTACCTATGCGGAATCAGAATCTGATTCCTCCAGGAGCGGAGCAGATGGCTTCATATGGTCCTGCACTTGGCTAGCTACCATTGCAGCCATCTCCTTCCATGGATAGATCTTTTGAAAATCCTCCCATTCTAATTTCTTAGGCTCTGAATTAGTGACCTGCTTCTCTCTCTTTTTAGAAGTTTTTGGGGCCACTGAATCTTCCCTTTTATCCACCTTTTTGTTGGATAATACCTTCTGTTTATAAAGACGCCACAAATCACCTGTATCTTTTCCATCAATGGCGTCCTTGGAGACTCCAGCTTTCAGGAGAGCCTGAAACATATCTCTACGAGATACCCTTGGCACTCCTGAATCACCAGTCCCCTGGGAACTAGGATTCCTAGACCTATCACGATCTGTTCGCTTTTCCTCTCTATCCCAGTTTCCCATATCTTGCAATTCCCGCATTCTAGCCACAACCGCAGACATTGGCTCATTAGTCATGGATAGAAGTAGGGTCATCATCACGGCTTTATAAGCCGAAGGTGCAGTCTTAATTAAACGATTTCTAACTCCTGCTGTCAGCCGAGTCTCCAAATAATCTTCCATATGCTCGATGATAATTAATGAGACCCTCATAGCTTCCTCCTTCAACCTTTCAATGCCATCCCTGATAGTGTACCAAGGTTTGTCATTGATTGGAATGTCTGCCTCTGTTGGGAATTTATTAAGAAACCCATTGGTTACTATATTAAACAGGGAAATAGCACTTTCTCCTTGATGATTAGGAAAATATTCTCTAAAATTTCTACTGATTACTGGATCTCTAGTTAGAGTAACAAATCTCATTGCATCTTTTGGATCCAACATTACCCCAGTCGCCCCGTGCTCAAATAGACGGACCAACCATGGTATGTCAGATTCCCCAGGCCTTTGCCTAAATCTACTCAGTATATCATCAACTTCTGACTGAGAAAAATCCTCTAGGGTAAGCCTGGTGCGCCTATGTGGCACCAATTCTTCTTGCACCAACAGTCTCCCATCGGCATCGTACATATAGTTTCCCTGATCGTCATACCTGGGCAACCTTTGCCCATCATGACCTACGATAGGCTGGGTATCGGGTCCATATTCAGTAGTTTCCTTCCTTCTGCTAATGGGCTGGGCACGTTTTAAAGCAGGTGGATCAATTATTGGATTGGGTGGGTCTTCCCAATCCCCCTTATGCCAGTCCTCCTCCCCCGAAGAAGATGAGGAATCCCATAAGTCTCCATCCCACTTATCTGGGTCCCAGTTCACAGAAGCAGAAGCTATAGCTTTCGATACCTTTCGCTTATCAACTTTACCTTTACGCCCCTTATATTTATTCTGAGCAACTTTTACAACAGCCTTTTCTGCAATATTCTGGTAATGTTCTATTTTTTCCTTTATCAGCCTTTGGTTACATTCCAACACCACTCTCTTTCCTTCAGATTCTACTAACTTTTGTTCCGTCTGATTAAGTTTTCTTATTAGTTGGGACTTCTTCTTATGGATATTCCTATAGGCTGAGGCCAATACCCAATTTCTCCTACCCAACTGAACTGCGTCACCTGCCTTGGCAGGGGTCTCCTCGAGTACCTTAACGACATCGAGGGGCTCTGAATCTTTTAGCTTACTATCCCATGATTCTGCAAGCCCACTATGCATCAACTCCTGAGCTAATATATCATAGGGACCCTCGGACCAGCCGGGGATGTCTATTTTCTGAACGATTTTAGTTTTATCTTTCTTGGTTCTTTTTCTAAACATATTGTTGTCTTATTGGCAAAATGCCAATTGGTGAAACTTTTTGCGCAGAGTTCCCCCTTACAGAACTTACAAAATTTTGGCAACGTGCCAATCTGGTGAAACTTTGCACCGAGGTCCCCTTTACGGCGAGGCACCACCCTGCAAACTGGCACCAATTTCCCAAGTCCTGTCTCAAAGTTACAGAACTCCGAAAGTTTTGGCAACGTGCCAATTTGGTGAAACTCTGCACAGAGTTCCCCTTTACAAAATTTTGGCAACGTGCCAATCTGGTGAAACTTTGCACAGAGGTCCCCTTTACGGCGAGGCACCACCCTGCAAACTGGCACCGATTTCCCGAGTCCTGCCTCAAAGTTACAGAACTCCGAAAATTTTGGCAACGTGCCAATTTGGTGAAACTCTGCACAGAGTTCCCCTTTACAAAATTTTGGCAACGTGCCAATCTGGTGAAACTTTGCACAGAGGTCCCCTTTACGGCGAGGCACCACCCTGCAAACTGGCACCGATTTCCCGAGTCCTGCCTCAAAGTTACAGAACTCTGAAAATTTTGGCAACGTGCCAATTGGTGAAATTTTGCACAGTGGTCCCCTTTACTGCTAGACACCACCGTGCAAACTGGCACCAATCTCCCAAGTCCTGCTTCAAAGTTACAGAACTTATAATATTTTGGCAGTATGCCAATGGGTTCAACAAGGACTACTTACTGCAACTATCAATTTGTATTTACTATTATTACTCTATCACCTATCAAAGCAAAGTTATAACCATTTGAACCCCTTGGCAATGGGCCAAAAATCTAATATGGCGACAGCAACCCCCCCGTGCACTGAGAAGCACTGTCACAATACCAAATTATACAGTAATATAACCTTACCAAAGACAACAATATCCTGCCAGACTACGCCAATTTATGTCTTACCTGCTCAAGATTTTGGCAATTTTTTTAACCTCATTAACATACCCGTTAAGCACACAGTCTGAGGTAAGACAAATATAAAACACAAGTTTATTTACTCTTTAGTATATGTAAGTAAAATAGTTAATTAACATATAGGCATTGAGATCACATGGGTAACAAAGTTAAGCATCAATACGTCACCGGATATTGTAGCATCACTCCGCAATCGGGGGATCTCCAGGTACGATTGTCAAGAGGATCCGGGAGTACGCCGGTACGTCTAACGGCCACAAGATGAGTCCCGACTCTTCCCTGAAGATCACTGCTATTTATGCCGTTCTTACACTACGTGGCATATCTGCTTCTGCGCAGTTATGGGTATATACGTCATTCTAATATGGCTATTCAGGTTCTAGACATGCGTAGTAGATGATTGGCAACACAATATATTGAATATTTTGTCCATGAAGTTATCACATCTGTGTTATATTATGAGTCATTCTTGCTGTCTTACCATATATGTCGATAATATTCTGCATTGAGCAGAATATTCAGACAGGTCATTAGTTCATTGAAGTTCTGGTTAACTCATACGGCAACTAGTTATTTGATTACACAATCATCCAGTTCAATCGTATCCCATACGTGTCACAACCCTCTGCAGTGTGTGCCTGCGGTTCCTCCTCATGGCAGACGCACTTCTAAATAGACATGAGGCTGGTGTGGCATGAGGGCAGCTGAAGGCTGCGCAGGGACAGTTTGGTGTGTGCTGTGGGGGGGAGGGGGGGCGGTTGGTCAGCATGTAACCCAGGAGAAGTGGCAGCGGAGTGTCATCCAGGCAGTGATTGTGCTTTGTTGTAGCTAGTGTGGTGCTTAGCAAAGGTATGCCATGCTAATTAGGGCTTTTCAGAAGTAAAAGTTGTTGGGAGGGGGGGGGGGGGGGGCCCACTCTTGCCGGTATTGTGGCTTAATAGTGGGACCTGTGAACTTGAGATGCAGCCCAACATGTAGCCCCTCGCCTACCCTATCCGTTTCTGTGTCATTCCCATCACTTTGTTGAATTGCCCAGATTTTCACACATGAAAACCTTAGCGAGCATCGGCGAAATACAAAAATGCTCTGGTCGCCCATTGACTTCAATGGGGTTCGTTGTTCGAAATGAACCCTCGAGCATCGCGGGAAGTTCGTTCCGAATAACGAGCACCCGAACATTTTGGTGTTCGCTCATCTCTAGACACAACCCTTTTTTTGGACAAGTTTGAAAAAATGTACAAAGGTGTTTAAAAACATGATAAATGTGTTGCAAGCAGGTTAGATAATTTTCTGGCATAATTTGCAGTAGAAAACTGTCTTATGATATTGGGAATAGTAAATAAGCCCCATTGTTTTTACCAACATTTCAGTTGCTCCACACACCAATATAATGATTACTACACCAACATAAATGTGGATCCTACAAAATAACCTAGGCAAGTTTACTCCACCTTAATGAAGTGAGGATTGGTGAAACACACATTGGGGTACACATGCACCAACCTCTGTTGATAGAGGGGATGTCTCTTGACTAAACGCCATGCCTGCCAAAAGGTAAAACCTCTCATTGACAGAAGTTAACATTTACTTTTTAGTATAGCCATCTATCTGAATGTAGCGGACTCATCTTGATGTAACAGGTTAACAGGTATACGGGTGAGTGACCACAGTACATAGGCACAACTGATCATGTATGCAATCCTTGAGAAGGATGTCTGTTCATAGCGTTATCTCTTTGTCATATTGTATTAGCATTTTTTACTTTATTGTTATGTAATAAAGGAGGGTATACGTGGTCCTTGAGGATGAATCTCCCATCTATACACTTATTTAATAAGAACTGAAATTTCAAATATGTGACTAAAGATAGAAAATAAATGGAGAATTTTTATTCTCAATCTCACAGATGAAGATTGGTCTAACGTTATGGAATCACATTTAAGTGGTCTCTCTAACAGCTAATGATAAGCTTTTTATTAGCATTTTTTATTTTATTGTTATGTAATAAAGGAGGGTATACATGGTCCTTGAGGATGAATCTCCCATCTATACACTTATTTAATTAGAACTGAAATTTCAAATATGTGACTAAAGATAGAAAATAAATGGAGAATTTTTATACTCAATCTCACAGATGAAGATTGGTCTAACGTTATGGAATCACATTTAAATGGTCTCTCTAACAGCTAATAATAAGCTTTTTATTAGCATTTTTTATTTTATTGTTATGTAATAAAGGAGGGTATACATGGTCCTTGAGGATGAATCTCCCATCTATACACTTATTTAATTAGAACTGACATTTCAAATATGTGACTAAAGATAGAAAATAAATTGAGAATTTTTATACTCAATCTCACAGATGAAGATTGGTCTAACATTATGGAATCACATTTAAGTGGTCTCTCTAACAGGTAATAATAAGCTTAGGCTGATTTCACATCTGTATTGGAACCTTCAGCTGAAAGTTTCATCGCAGATCCAACTCAAAATATTGGAAGAAAAAGTGTTGCATGTATGCAACACTTTTTCTTCCGTCCAAAGGCCAGGCACCTGAGCGGAAATCGAATGGACACCATTATTTTTTGGTCCATTCAGTGAACGGTTCCGTCCTGAATTGAAACCGTTAGGCCATGTGGATTCCCTCTTCCTGCTCACCAAACGGAGCAGGAAAGCGGAACCTTACACACATATGTGAAACCACCCCTTATTCAACTTTACATATTGCACCAATGTTACGTAGCCCCTATTAATCTGCACCAAATGGGCAGATGACCCACCTCTCAATGCCATAGATGTTCAATACCCAAAGCTGATTTCTTTCACCCAATTTTTGAATTATAATGAGATCCAATCTTTTTGGATTGAAGTAACAGACCTACTTAGCCAATTAGTTGGGCTCCCTCTTCCAAAAACATATGTTATTAGGTCTCCTAGATGATGAACAATGGTATCACCATACACAAATTTTACTTAGTGAAGCACTCTTTAAAGTCCATAAGACAGTAGCAATGAGATGGATGGACGGACAAACCCCAACAATAGCTCAATGGCATAAAATGGGTAATACGATTATCTCTTATGAAAAAATGTTTTTAAAAACAGAAAATGTGTTGAATAATTCCACAAGATCCAGAATCTATAGTGGAACTCTCTCAATACAGTCTTTACTCAAAATCCCCTCCAATATTTACTAGATCATCTTGTAACTTCATAAAATTGTCAAATAATATAATTTATCCTTACAACGAACTAACTGTTCATCATTATCGTTAAATCTATGTTTAAATCTGTAACCTACTACATATCTTATGATAACATATTTTCCAGACTCTGAAATCATCTCTTCTTTCTTTTCTCTTTCTTCCGAGAATCTACCCGTATCCATATCAGAACTTTATGTATTTTGTAATTGTAGTCACAGTAATATCTTACTTTAGAATTTTGAACCTATTCCATCTATTCCACTTTATGTAAATGTAATACTTTGTAACTGTAATTGTTTATATTACTGGTGTATGTTATTAGAAAAACAAAGGAGGGTATTTCTATGAGGATTCTGGCTATATAGTGCAATTTCTTCCATGACACATAGGATCCACACTAATTTAGAGATATTGCTTGTAGAGAAGTAAGCCTGGGTCTTCTGTGTAGAACATCCACATCATTCCTAATTATTTAGAAGATGATTGTAGCTTAGGTGTCAGGCTTAATGACTCATAGTTTTATCAATGAACCACTCCATTAGCATTTTAAGTTCAAGGATATGCTCCTGGTTTCAAATTACTACATTACTCATAATTAATTAACCACTTCACTTTTCCCGTATCAGATTTACTCTTCTTGACCTGCTCTTAACCCTTTAAATACCAAGCACAATAAATTTACAGCACTTGGTCCTGGACTTTAGCAAAAATACTGCATGGAATTAAAGCTCCTGCTCCTGAAATCTAGCAGGAGCAGGTTGAGTTTTCGGTAGTTAGTCACAGCTAAGGACCCAGTGGAAAAGGCAGAAGTATTTTTTAACCACTTCTACCATCTCTTTTACAGGCTACAAAGTGCTTAATGAGAGCTTAATAGTGCAGAGAGAAAGCAGAAGTGTTTTTTCCGCTATTCCAGCTAGCTATCTCGTAACCATCGGGTACCCCCTGCCAAGGCACAGCTGCAGGGTCCTAGCAGACCCAAATCAGCTCTATCACTGGAAGGGGATGTTTTACCATGTAACTACAGGTCCTATGGATTCCCCAGTTACAGTGGAAAAGTGTGAAATTAAAAAAAAAATAATGTGAATGACCCCATAGGTCATGGGGGACATAGATGTTAAAAACAATAGTTAAAAAATTAGTAAAAAACCATTACAGAATAAAACAAATATTTATATAAATAGAAATATAAAAGAAAATGGCTCACTGCTGAAGCCAACCAAAACCATTGTCATATGCGACTATACAAATTATATATCAAAGTGTCAGAAACAAAATGAAGATCCCATTCCTGCACTATATTGTAGCGTATGTATACTAATTTTAAAGATAAACAAATAAAAATGAGAAAAAAAATAGGTTCTGTTACAAAATCAATGGATTTTTACTGCTTTCTTATGGGCCAGCTATGGGGACCCTATTACTACGCTTTTCTACTTTGCCAGGGTGGAAGAAGCCTGCTGTGTACATTGCAGTTACAGATATGGTTTAGGGTCTGATACATTACTTTAGCCTGGTCTGGTTTAGGTCTGAGAACGGGAGCAAAACATGATCATATTTGACTCTACTGGTACAATAGATCAGAATTTGAGGCCCCACTTTTAAGTCTGTCCAGGGTCTAAAACTGGCCCTAAATGAATGTCTCATTCTATGTGTCTAGTACACTGCAATTTACGGTATCTTTTAAAACTGAGGCCAGTTGTACAGTAAAATTTAACTCAGACTGGCACTTTATCCACACGATCGAAACTTTTGCACTACACCACTAAAACAAATTTTTCAGGCAACAGATTTCCTGACTAAAGGGGAAATATGTTGCGGACAGCTGGGACGCTAATAGTTCTAGGACATTCTCATCTTGAGCCACAGCTTTGGGGAAGGTTAGCATGGCTACATGTCCAAGCATCTGCTCTCCTAAATCACTGACCTCCTCCGTTGCATACATCTACTATAACTGCAGTCACAAAGATTTGATATGACAGCACAACATTCTTTGTGACTTATTTTCTGATGACTGGGTGACCAGAAGCCAAATCTTGTTTGCCCATGGTCATACAACTGGATCATGTCACTAGAGATGACAATTACAAATATGAAATTCAAAAAGTAATGTATGCAAAAACATATAACTGCTTTTATTTGGAGAGTTAGTTGGAAAACTTGGTCATTCATCCATTTGGGTCCATAAAGAGTTTGCATGAGAACGTTTGGTTGCATCAAGTAATATAACTATGAACTAAAAAAATACAATATGTCAGGCAAAGTTTAGGAGTTTAACCTTGTCTGTAACTTATATTTGTGAAAGTGGAGACAAAGTAAAGTCATAATTGCTGTTCACATAGCAAAATGCAATGATTAGTAAATAATAAAACAAGATATATACACATATATCGTAGATATATTTGGTGTCCATGTGTTTCACCTGTACAAGCTACAAGCCATTGGAAAACTCCAGCAATCAACAGCAAAACCACATCTAGGACTGTGTGCTGCACAGTTTTCTTCTGCAAGTACAGACATAGCAAAGAGATACAAAGGGTCACATATCTCATAAAAATCAGTAAATCCTATCAATTTCAATTAGTACAGTTAAAAAGTTACTGAAACTATTTTAAAAAGACCAATTTGGAAAATTTCACATCTGCATTAGAAAAACTTTGTTCGGAGGTTCCATCGCAGATCCGGCACAAAGTGTTGGAAGAAAAAGTCCTGCATACAAGACTTTTTTGTCCGGTAAAATGCCAGACAGCTGAATGGAGACCAGATGGACACCCTGGAAGTCAATGAGGTTCATTTGGCACCAATAAAGTCAATGGATTCCTATTAAAGTCAATGGGGATTTGTTCAGCCAGGGAAATCCCCTTTCCTGCTCTTGCAACAGAACAGGAAATAGAACGCAGAACACACAAGTAAAAGCAGCATTATTCAGCTCTATCCAGATAACACTGTCATCTGCATGAATCATATGCAGTGGCATACTATATGGCAGTGATGGCGAACGTTTTAGAGACCAAGTGCCCAAACTGTCACCCAAAACCCACTTATTTATCGCAAAGTGCCAACACGTCAGGGGGCGGGGCTTATCACAACGTATGATTTTACCCCCATCATTCTAAAAATGACGGGGCCGCTTCAAAATAAACAGACTGCTTTTTGGATGCAGAAATGCTGCAGAATATCCTCAGCGAAAATTTCTGTGACAAATATTCCAGCATTTCTGCTTCCAAAAAGCAGTCACAATCTGCACACTGTCTATTTTGAAAGAGCCCTGCCCATTTCTGCCACATGTAAACATACCTCAGCGGTAATAGTGACCCTCCCACAGCAGCCCCAGCAGTAATAGTGACCCTTTACAGTGGCCCCAGCAGTAATAGTGACCCATCACAGTGACCCCATCAGTAATAGTGACCACCCACAGCGGCCTCAGCGGTAATAATGACTCCCAACAGCGGCCCCTCAGAGGTAATAATGACCCCCCACAGCGGCCCCCAGTATAATAGTGACATCCCACAGCGGCCCCCAGTATTAATCGTGACATCCCACAGTGGCTCTTAGTAGTAATAGTGACATCCCACAGCGGCCCCCAGTATAATAATGATATCCCACAGTGGCCCCCAGTATAATAGTGACATTCCACAGCGGCCCCCAGTGGTAATAGTGACATCCCACAGTGGCCCCCACTAAAATTGTGACATCCTATAGTGGCCCCAGTAGTAATAGTGACATTACACAGCGGCACCCAGTGTAATAGTTACATCCCACAGTGGCCCCAGCAGTAATAGTGACATCCCACAGCAGCCCCCAGTATAATAGTGACATCTCACAGCAGCCCCAGCAATAATAGCGACCCAGTAGTAATAGTGACTCCCCACAGCGGCCCAAGTAGTAATAGTGACATCCCACAGTGGCCCCTAGCATATTAGTTACATCCCACAGTAGCCCCCAGTATAATAGTGAAATCCCACAGCGGCCCCCAGTATAATTGTGACCTCCAACAGCCATACCCAGTATAATAGTGACATCCCACAGCAGTCCCAGCAGTAATAGTGACATCCCACAGTGGCCCTCAGTATAATAGTGCCATCTCACAGCGGCCCCAGTAGTAATAGTGCCCCCCTACAGCAGCCCCCAGTATAATAGTGACATCCTACAGCGGCCCCCAGTATGATAGTAACATCCCACAGCGGCCCCCATTAGTAATAGTGACATCCCACAGTGGCCTCTAGTAGTAATAGTGACATCCCACAGTGGCCCCAGTAGTAATAGTGACACCCCACAGGAACCCCAGTAGTAATAGCGACCCCCTGAGACCCATATACTTACCCCCTCCTCCTCAAGGAAGCTCCACTGCTCCTCTGCACGGCGCTGCTGCTCACGGTGCTCCCGGGAGCACACTGTGACATCAGTGTGCTGCCGGACACCTCCTCCACCTGCTCTTGCGGAACCTAAGAGGAGACGTCAGAGGAGGGGGAAGGAGGATCCCGGCTGCACACTGACGTGACAGTGTGCGCAGGGATCAGCGCAGCTGAGTGAATGCTGGCAGGGAAGCCGCGTCCCCTGCCAATATTCGCTAACGTGGTGCCATAAGTTTGCCACCACTGCTATATAGAGTCCCTATGGGTGTTTATTAGGAATCTGTAAGAATGCTATGTGTTTCTCTATAATGACTCCACAAGGTACGAGAATTCCCAAAAGCAAAATACCTAGGGGACAAGACTTTTGTATTATGGCATGCAATGAAGCATACCTGCTTATAAAATCTGAGGCAGATGCAGGCATATGGCAACCTATGGGTATAGTATTATGGATACACTATTCACAAAAATAGAACATGCTGTTATTTTAAAGATGCTCGCGGAAATTGCATTCACTATCTGCTCATCTGAGTGGATATGTGAATGTTCTATTTATTTAACAGAAGTGGAATACTGTGCATCGTCAGCGGTGGTGACAATCGCGGGTTCCGCTATTGAAATCCAGTTGTGTGAAGCTGGCCTTATTGTATAAATTGTGGGCAATAAGCCTCTATGCGCTCAACAGTGGTGACTACAAACTTTATCTGTATAATTAGGCCTCTTTCACACGTGCTACAAAATCAGCGCTGCAAAACGCATATATGTGAAGCTCATGGTTTCCATCCACATCAGAGATGTTTTGTAGCCTGAAAGAACCCATTGGAAACCATGAGCTTTACGTTTTGTAGCGTTGATTTTGTAGCAAGATTTTGTAGCCCGTGTGAAGGAGGCCATAAAGCTGCATTGTGGATCAGTGTTCACAGTATACATAATTTAGCAGTGGAATTTCATTAAGAATACTGCACCATTTGTCTTCTGCAACCTCTACACACCACTGTATATAGGAACTGCAGACTGAGTCTCAAATGTTGACCCATCAGTGAAGGCTGGGTTTTCAGCCCTTATCTCAACTCTGAACATTCTGATTAGTTAATTTACAACAAACATAAACTGCTGATCATCAATATATTACTTAATGATGAATTTACTTTCACGCCTAATAAAACTAAAAAACAGAAAAACGTTGTTTAAAAAATAATAGAGACTGTGAGGGCACTAATACACATTCTCTAGCAGACACTGCCAAGCACTCACAATGTTTTTAGGTTTAGTATTTTTTTTTTTAGTTTTTTACCCCTAATAAAATTAAAAAAGAAAAGAAGTCAGTGAAAAAAGATATAAAAAATATGTGTCACGAAAAAAACAAACACAGCAAAAATAATACTGGTAAAGACTGTGAGGGCACTAGTGCCCATTCTCTAGAAGACACTGCTAGCACTCATAATACTTTTAGCTTTAAGGTTTTTTTTATTTTACCCCTAATAAAAATTAAAAAAAAAACAGAAAAGAAGTCAATGAAAAAATATATAAATAACCATATATGATATAAATAACCCTATATGTCATGTAAAAAACCCAATAATAATAGACTGTGAAGGTACTAGTAGACTTTCTCTAGCAGACACTACTAGCACTCATGATTTTTTTTTAGCTTTAGTTTTTTCTTTTAGCTTTTTATTAAAAATAACTCTATATGTCACAGAAAAAAAAACACAGAAAAAATAATAATAGAAACTGTGACGGCCCTAGTATAGTATCTCTAGCAGACACTGCTAGCACTCACGATTAAGAGCTAATTACCGGGCTTAACTTGCATGACATGGTGCAGCCTGGCAATTAGTTCTAATTTGCAAGAATTACTATGCTCGTGTAATAGCACCCCGAAAAACAGACTTTCTTAACTTGTTTACTTACTAATCAAAACAATGCTTGCTAAGCGTGCTGGGCTGCTGAGACTACTGTCTATCATTTCTGTGATTCCCATCTTAGCCTCTGACCAATTCACAGAGCTGTCCCATTTCACAGACATGCAGGGCATATATCACTGCCAGGAATCTAGATACAATTAATCTCCTGGTTCCCCGCAGATATGCTGGATGACATACCAAGGATTGGCAGCTTGTTTTGTCAAAGTTATTTCACTGCTATGCTGCTGTACATTAAACATTTACACGGTCATTGGGTATGAGTGTTAAATTATTCAAAGCATTTTCTAAGCTTTTCCACAGAAGTAATGGAGCAAATGGTGTAGGCTGTAAAATAGTTCTATTTAAAGCAGTATTCAAAGAGGAAATCTGTAGCATGAAGGTTGAGCCTAAATCGTTTCCTATTCCTTATGAGCTGAAATTAAGCTTCATCCATTCTGCAAATAAGTGGAGGTGAATGTTATATATAATCTCTTAGCAACAAGTCATTAGCCTTTAAATAGAAATCTTAATTCTTTTCTCAGACAACCTGCAATCCTCCACTATAAACAAGGCAATTACCTTGTGTAACCTTCTCCACAACATAAGCAACATTTCGTTTGCATTTTAATCATTCATAGAATGATGTTTAAAATTGTCCAAACAGTGCCAATGGTTACACCAGGACATCAAATATTTTCCTTATTATACAGTTGGTTGGTGTAGATGAGTATTTCATGAAGGAGCTTAGATGATGTCCAAACTGGGTTCTATGCCTGGTGATGGGTTCAAACCCTCAGATGCCTCCTTTAACCCCTTAAAGACCAAGCACAGTAAATTTATGGTGCTTGGTTCTGGGCTTTAATCCCGACCAATGGTGAAAATACAGAGGAATTAAATCTCATGCAATGCAGCAGGTCAGGTCCCCAGCTGTTATTCACAGCCGAGGACAAGGAGTAAAAGGTAGTAGCAGTTTTTAACTGCTTCTGCCTTCTCTCTTGCAGGCTACATAGCATTCAATGAGTGCTATTTAGTGAAGACAGAAAGCTAAGTGTCACTTCCGCTATTTGACCCAGTGATCATGTGACTGCTAGGTGCCCTCTGCCAAGGCAGAGCTGGAGGGTCCTATCAGACCTGGATCAGCTCTGTTAGTGACTACTGTTACTACAGGGGGAGTTTTTTTCCTGTAACTGGGGCTCCTATGTATGCCCTAGCTACAGTGGAAAAATGTGAAATAAAAATAAATAAATATAATGTGAATGACCGCAAGAGGTCTTATAAGATGTCATGGGGGACATAGATGATAAGAAAAATAGTTCCAAAGATAAGTTTAAAAAATTACAGCCTAAAATAAAAATATATATATATAAAAAGAAGGCGACCCACCGCTGTAATCCGAGACTATACAAATTATATTAAAACATTCAAAACAAAATGAGGAACCCATTCCTATGCTTTATTTTAGCCTAAATATACTAATTTTAAAAATAAACAACTATAAATTTAAAAAAAAACTTTTTTTTTCTAAATTTTACCCCTAATAGAATTAAAAACCAGAAAAAAATTTCAGTGAAAAAAGATATAAAAACAAGTCCTATGTGAAAAAAAAATTGCAGCAAAAATAATTTTGGTAGCTGAAGAAAAAAAAAAGGCCTTAAAACCACCACATGGGTAGAATCCTGAAAAAGTGTCTGGTCCTTTTTGGACCAAAACACCCTCCTGCTTAAACCCCTTTCTGCCACAGTATGTAAATGTACGTCCTGGCAGAGGGGTACTTAACGCAACAGGATGTGCATTTACGTCCCGTGAATAGCGCGAGATCAGGAGACATCCCACGCTATCCGGCAACAGTGGGGGTGCATGGGGACAGTGACCTCCGCTGTTAACCCCTTTCCTGACGCGATCTAAGAAGATGGCAGCATGTAAAGGGTTCAGAGAGAGAGGGCACTCCCTCTGTGACATCATTGGACTCTCACAGAGAGCCTGACAGATTGCCATGGCAACAGGATGCCAGATACCGGCATCCTGCATTGCCATTGCCTATGATCGCTATAACAAGTGATAAGGCATTGCAGGACAGAGGTCTTGCAATGCCTTATCATAGCAATCACGGGTGTGATTGTACAAGTCCCTTACAGGGACATGAAAAATCCTTTGTTGTGCTTTTTTCCATATTAGCATAAAAAATACAAATCTGTAACAATAAATTAAACACGCTTTTTATCCTGCACGGCAAAAAGTGTAAAAAAAAAAAAAACTAAAAAATTGAGGCTAAATGCTTATTTTTTTCATTTTGCCTCCCAAAAAACACAATAAGGCCTCAGTCACACGGGCGCATCGGCACCCGTACACTGGCGCTGATGCGCCCGTGTGACTGACACCAGCAGACGGATGTACCTGCAGATGGCCGTCTCTCTGCAGCGCTGGCAGAAAGAACATGTGACCGGCTTTCCTCTGGCGCTGCAGAGAGACGGCCGTCTGCAGGTATGTCCGTCTCCTTCCTGCAGTCATACGGGCGCATCGGCGCCGGTGTACGGGTGCCGATGCGCCCGTGTGACTGAGGCCTAAAAGTGATTAAAAAAAAGCCGTGGGTACCCCAAAATAGTACCAATAAAAACAACAGCTGGTCTTGCAAAAAATAAGTCCTCAAAGAGCTCCGTCCATAGAAAAATAAAAAAGTTATAGGACTTTTAATGCAGCAATAATAATAATTTCTAAAAAAAGGGGGGTTTTATTGCGAAAAAGTGGAAAAACCTAAAAAAATAGAAGAATTTTGGTATCGCTGTAATTGTACCGACCCACAGAAAAAAATGTATTGTGTCATTTATGCTGCATGATTAACACTATAAAAAAAAATTTATGGCAGAATTGATGTGTTTTCTCTCCCTGCTATCATTAAAAAATTAATAAAAGTTTTACAATATAATCTTATGTACCCAAAAATGGCACCAATAAAAACTATAGTTCACCACACAAAAAACAAGCCCTTATGCAGCCACGTCAACGGAAAAATAAAAAAGTTATGGCTTATGAAAATTGGAGATAAAAATCCGCCAAAAATCGTTGCATCCTTAAGCCCAAAATAGGCCATGTCCTTAAGGGGTTAAATATCAGTCATTGTACAGATCAAAAAATTAACAATGCTTGTGATTTGCAAGGTGTTAAAGAAAGATCCAAGATATGACTTTTACTTAAAATTTAAGTATTACAAAGTATTGTGCCACCTAGTGTTCAAAGTGTATACGAATATGCATGTCCACCTAATGAGCCGAGTGCTGGAGGACACACATGCTCAGTCACTACAGTCAGTTCTCTGGATAGTGATCCTCTGTTCACTGCAGGGAAGCCAATGGAGATGGCTTTCTGTCCTCTTTATCATGGAAGGCGTAAAGCCTCCTAAGTATTATGGCAGTACAGCTGAGAGGACACCTTCTGGAGAGTAAGATGGGATTATATTGTCAGCTGCCAGAGGGTGAAGGAAATGGATTCTGTCCAAAGCAGCAAAAATTAACAGCACCGCCAAGGGGGAGGAATGGAAGCAAACAGATGAAAACGTTACTTTAGAAGAACTCCTAACAGTCCTTCTGGCCCTTCGGTATGGACATAGTTCATGGATAACCACTTTAAGTGAAGCTTACAATTGATCTCATGTAGAAATCTTCTGGTTAGAGCTCACTTGCAGTAAATGACTGATCATATGACCAATGCGCCTAAGTGATCTTATTTTCATTCAATTACTATTTTGTGTATTTGTCAAATTTTAAAGTTATTTTAGTCTGATATGACACACTCTCTACAGTGGCTCAGATAAATGTCAAAAATAAGAAATGAGATTAACGGTTTACATTTGACGCTCCGAAAGGCAAGAAGCTTGATGCGCACTCTAGCAATATGTATAATCGTTGCATCTATCATACTTGTCAGAGGCCTTCAAATACTCAGCACATTTCCACTTTATGGAATTTGTCAGCATTTTAGGACTTGTAGCTGAGCTGCTCATTGTAATGGAACATTATACATTGGGACAATGATGACAGAATTTATTCTTCAATTTTCTTAAGGAAGATCCTTTATCCTTCATAAACATTTATTATTTTTTCTGCTTACTATACCAACACTATAAATTGGTGGCTTATTAACTGCCTTACATGCTTACAGAGACTTTGTCAACTACTTTTAGCCCTATGAGCTGAGCTTATGGGCTTAAAGAAGGTGCCCTGTTGAGTGAGGAGATCTATTATACTTACCTTCCTCATTGTTCCCCTGCTGTGAGTGCTGAAAGTAGCCCATCCATTAAAAAATTAGAACAGACCACTTAGCAGCACCACAATGCATTGAGTGGCAGCTTCCAGCAATGACATCAGGGGTATGATGGGGGAGGTAAGAATAACACTTCTGAGACTGAGTAGTGTCACTTGTTTGTTGTGATATTTATTGAAGAGCTGAGTAGGGAATGAAGTCTGTTCCTAGTTTTCTCTCTAGGGCCCAATGACTCCTGCATACGCTCCTACCAACTTCATTTTTCCATTGAATTCCATCAAGTTGTATTTTTATGGTACCATTTAATATACCATATAATGTATAGAAAAACTTTAAAAAATGGTTAAGTGCGGTAGAATGGGAAAAAACAAAATTCCATCATTGTGTTTTAGATTTGGTTTTTATGGAGTCCACTATGTAGTAGAAATGACATGTTAATTTTAGGTCAATATGATTAGGGCAATACCAAGTTTATATAAATTTACAGTTTATATAGTTTTTGATATGTTTTACTACTTTTAAACAGTAAAAAATCTTTAAAGCGTGTGTAAGTTATCAACAAGTTTTCTAAAATATATCAGGTTCTCTTTACCCTCATTTACTACAGTTTGCACCCTATTTCATGTTTGTGAGTTCTGATTTTCAGGTGGTCTTTCCTATTTTTCTGTTGTTCCGCTGTTTGCAATCCACTTTCAAGGAGGGGATGTGTAGCAAGTAGAGATGAGCGAGCACCAAAATGCTCGGGTGCTCGTTACTCGAGACGAAATTTTCGCGATGCTCGAGGGTTCGTTTCAAGTAACGAACCCCATTGAAGTCAATGGGCGACTCGAGCATTTTTGTATATCGCCGATGCTCGCTAAGGTTTTAATTTGTGAAAATCTGGGCAATTCAAGAAAGTGATGGGAACGACACAGCAACGGATAGGGCAGGCGAGGGGCTACATGTTGGGCTGCATCTCAAGTTCCCAGGTCCCACTATTAAGCCACAATAGCGGCAAGAGTGCCCCCCCTCCCAACAATTTTTACTTCTGAAAAACCCTCATTAGCAAGGCATACCTTAGCTAAGCACCACACTACCTCCAACAAAGCACAATCACTGCCTACATGACACCCCGCTGCCACTTCTCCTGGGTTACATGCTGCCCAACCCCCCCCCCCCCGCACGACCCAGTGTCCACAGCGCACACCAAAGTGTCCCTGCGCAGCCTTCAGCTGCCCTCATGCCACACGCTGGCCTCATAGCCACACCACCCTGATGTCTATTTATAAGTGCGTCTGCCATGAGGAGGAACCACAGGCACACACTGCAGAGGGTTGGCACGGCCAGATAGCGACCCTCTTTAAAAGGGGCGGGGCGATAGCCCATAATGCTGTACAGAAGCACTGAGAAATCCAATCCTGTGCCACCTCCATCAGGAGCTGCAAACGTGGGCATAGCAATAGGGAACCCATGTGCCACACACTATTTTTTCTGTCAAGGTGTCTGCATGCCCCAGTCAGACCGGGGTTTTTTATAAATAGTCACAGGCAGGTACAACTCCGCAATGGGAATTCCGTGTGCACCCACAGCATGGGTGGCTCCGTGGAACCCACCGGCGGTGCATAAATGTATCCCATTGCAGTGCCCATCACAGCTGAGGTAACGTCCGATTAAATGCAGGTGGTCTTCGGCCCACACTGCATGCCCCAGTCAGACTGGGGTTCTTTAGAAGTGGACACATGGAGTTACAACTCTGTGTGGACCGACAGCATGGGTGGGTCCCAGGAAGCCACCGGCGGTACATAAATATATCCCATTGCATTGCCTATCACAGCTGAGGTAACGTCAGGTTTAATGCAGGTGGGCTTCGGCCCACACTGCATGCCCCAATCAGACTGGGGTTCTTTAGAAGTGGACACATGGAGTTACAACTCCGTATGGACCGACAGCATGGGTGGGTCCCAGGAACCCACCGGCGGTACATAAATATATCCCATTGCAGTGCCCAGCACAGCTGAGGTAACGTCAGCTTTAATGCAGGTGGGCTAAAAATTACTAGGATTACACTGTAGGCGAGGGCCCAAAAAATTGGTGTACCAACAGTACTAATGTACCTCAGAAAAATTGCCCATGCGCAACCAAGAGGGCGGGTGAATCCAATTAATCGGTTTGCTTAATGTGGCTTAATTTGTAACTAGGCCTGTAGGCAGCCCAGTTAAAATAAAAATTGGTTCAGGTGCAAGTTTCAACGCTTTATTGAATTGAGAATTGAAATGTATAAACTTTGTTTACAAAAGTTATATGACTGAGCCTTGTGGGCCTAAGAAAAATTGCCCGTTCGGCGTGATTACGTGAGGTTTCAGGAGGAGGAGCAGGAGGAGGAGGATGAATATAATACACAGATTGATGAAGCTAAAAGGTCCCCGTTTTTGATGGTGATAGAGAACAATGCTTCCATCCGCGGGTGCAGCCTACGTATTGTTTAGGTATCGCTGCTGTCCGCTGGTGGAGAAGAGAACTCTGGGGAAATCCAGGCTTTGTTCATCTTTATGATTGTAAGCCTGTCGGCACTGTCGGTTGACAGGCGGGTACGCTTATCCGTGATGATTCCCCCAGCCGCACTAAACACCCTCTCTGACAAGACGCTAGCCGCAGGACAAGCAAGCACCTCCAGGGCATACAGCGTGAGTTCGTGCCACGTGTCCGGCTTCGACACCCAGTAGTTGTAGGGGGCAGAGGCGTTACGGAGGATGGTCGTGCGATCGGCTACGTACTCCCTCACCATCCTTTTACAGTGCTCCCGCCGACTCGGCCTTGACTGGGGAGCGGTGACACAGTCTTGCTGGGGAGCCATAAAGCTGTCAAAGGCCTTGGACAGTGTTCCCCTGCCTGTGCTGTACATGCTGCCTGATCTCTGCGCCTCCCCTGCTACCTGGACCTCGGAACTGCGCCTTCTGAGGCTAGCGCTGTCGGATGGGAATTTTACCATCAGTTTGTCCACCAGGGCCCTGTGGTATATCATCACTCTCAAACCCCTTTCCTCTTCGGGTATGAGAGTGCAAAGATTCTCCTTGTACCGTGGGTCAAGCAGTGTGTACACCCAGTAATCCGTAGTGGCCAGAATGCGTGTAACGCGAGGGTCACGAGAAAGGCATCCTAACATGAAGTCAGCCATGTGTGCCAGGGTACCCATACGCAACACATTGCGCTAGCGACGGCTGGACGCTGCGCTGAGAGACATTGCTGGATGGGGCCGAGGACAGCAGAGGTGAGGGTGTGGGTGCAGGCCGGGAGATGGTCGTGCCTGTGTCCTGAGAGGGGGGGTTGGATCTCAGTGGCAGGTTGGGGCACAGGGGGAGAGGCAGTTGTGGAAACCGGAGGCGGTGAACGGCCTTCGTCTCACCTTGTGGGGTGCTTGGCCATCATATGCCTGCGCATGCTGGTGGTGGTGAGGCTGGTGGTGGTGGCTCCACGGCTGATCTTGGCGCCACAAACCTTGCACACCACAGATCGTCGGTCGTCTGCACTCTCAGTGAAAAACTGCCAGACCTTTGAGCACCTCGGCCTCTGCAGGGTGGCATGGCGCGAGGGGGCGCTTTGGGAAACAGTTGGTGGATTATTTGGTCTGGCCCTGCCTCTACCCCTGGCCACCGCACTGCCTCTTCCAACCTGCCCTGCTGCTGCACTTGCCTCCCCCTCTGAAGACCTGTCCTCAGTAGGCTTAGCAAACCAGGTGGGGTCAGTCACCTCATCGTCCTGCTGCTCTTCCTCTGAATCCTCTGTGCGCTCCTCCCTCGGACTTACTGCAATTACTACTACCTGAGTGATAGACAACTGTGTCTCATCGTCGTCGTCCTCCTCACCCACTGAAAGCTCTTGAGACAGTTGCCGGAAGTCCCCAGCCTCATCCCCCGGACCCCGGGAACTTTCCAAAGGTTGGGCATCGGTCACGACAAACTCCTCCGGTGGGAGAGGAACCAGGGGCCCGAGAACAGTTCCTGGGAGTCTGCCTGCTCATCAGAATGTGTCATTGTAATGGAGTGAGGAGGCTGGGAGGAAGGAGGAGCAGCAGCCAGAGGATTCAGAGTTGTAGCAGTGGACGGCGTAGAACTCTGGGTGGTCGATAGATTGCTGGATGCACTTTCTGCCATCCACGACAGGACCTGCTCACACTGCTCATTTTCTAATAAAGGTCTACCTCGTGGACCCATTAATTGTGAGATTAATCTGGGGACGCCAGAAACGTGCCTCTCTCCTAATCCCGCAGCAGTCGGCTGCGATACACCTGGATCAGGAGCTCGGCCTGTGCCCGCACCCTGACTTGGGCCTCCGCGTCCTCGCCCGCGTCCACGTCCTCTAGGCCTACCCCTACCCCTCAGCATCGGGTATTACCAGTAGTGCATAAACAGAACGCTGTAATTAAATGTGCCGCTTATTGGCCTGTGGTTGGAGGCTGACTTCGCTAACGGAACGCACAGCAGAGCCAGGAAAGAATTTTGCGCAAGCCTGTAGTGAGACGTAGGTGCGTATGACTGAGCTAGTGGAATTCACAGCGCAGAAGCAGTCAAGTGTCCAAAGGCCACTAGTAGGCCTTAAGTATTTTGCTTCTATTTTTTTAAAGGCTGAGCAGACAGATACTGTAGGCAGCGTATATATGTATACTGTTTCCCTCTGGACGGGATGACGGCGGTGATGTAACGGGCAACGCAGAGCCAGGAAACAATTTTGCGCAAGCCTGCTGTAACACTTAGCTGCGTATTAATTAGGACTACTACCCCCAGCAGAGACGCAGTACACTCAAGACGGTCACAGGCAGCCCAAAGATAGTATTTTTCCCAAATTTGTTTGAAAAAGCCCACTGCCTATATAGACAGTATATCTCTTTCACCTTTCCCACTGTCCCTGCCTCACCACTACTGGCCCTATACTATGTAAAATTACTGCAGACTGAGGACGCAATGCTCTGCACGCCCGATATACAAAAAAAAAAAAAAATGTGCAACACTGCTCACAGCAGCCTTAACAGTACTGCACATGGTCAGATGTGGCCCTAAGAAGGACCGTTGGGGTTCTTCAAGCCTAAAATAACTCCTAACGCTCTCCCTATAGCAGCAGCAGCATCAGCATCAGCAGCACTTTCCCTGATCTCTGTCAGAATGCATCTGTGGCGAGCCGCGGGCAGGGCAGATTTAAATACTCGGGTGACACCTGATCTCCCCAGCCACTCACTGCAGGGGGGTGGTATAGGGCTGGAACATCACAGGAGGAAGTTGTAATGCCTTCCCTGTCTTTCTATTGGCCAGAAAAGCGCGCTAATGTCTCAGAGATGAAAGTGAAAGTAACTCGAACATCGTGTGGTACTCGTCTCGAGTAACGAGCATCTCGAACACCCTAATACTCGAACGAGCATCAAGCTCGGACGAGTACATTCGCTCATCTCTAGTAGCAAGTCTAGCATTTTGCTAGTAGTTCACTGTCCTGATTTCCTAGCCCTTACATTCGCTAAATGGTTAGTAAACCCACTATAATGTGTGCACAGATACACACAGATGCTGTAACAGCAGGCAAGGCAGAGACTGTGGAGATCATTATCCCAGTGTATGCAGATCTGTCAGCCTGCAGTCTGTAAATGCAAGGCAGCTGCTTCTGAAGATAGCTCCACCCTAAAATTGTATCACCCAACCGTATCTGCCAAGCTATTTTCAATTTTATAAGGGTTGTTTCCTTACTTTTCAGACACTTTGTTAATTTTCTTTTATAACATCCAGCAGCTGTGATGAAACAGGTCATATTTTAATATTTTTATGGTGATACCAATTATGTTTATTTTTTATTATTTATATTCTGTGTGTGAAAATGGAAAAAGACCCATGAATGGACGTAACCATGCAAACTCTTGTATAATACAATGTAATATGCTGTACTGCAGTGCATTGTGTACACACTGTCTGATAGGTATACCAAGATTAGAGCCTGGAGAGCTTCATAAGGCCATGTGAGCCACTCAGCACCTCATGGCAATGTCAAGGGCGATCAGGTAACAGAGGGTACCCACTGTCTCACCACCCCTATCTAAGTACAAGGTAAAACAGCTGGGATTAGAGTTACAAGTATCAGAAGGCGGGTGTCAGCTTAACAGCTTCTGATCCAGCTCCATATAAATCCTTCTATCTTCATATATGACGGATGTCTGAAAAACATTAAAGGGGTTGTGCCAAGATAGACTTATAAATAGGATATGTGTCTAGTGTGGAGTCTCACTACTAGGCACTCACTGATCTGTAGAATAGAGAAACAACCCCCCCTCTTTTTATCACTGTAGGGGATGTGGTAAACCCACAGTGAGAAGGAGGGGAAATATGACTCCCATTCTCAGGGTCACTTGGGGTCTCAGCGGTGAGACCCCACCAATCAAACTTTTATCGCCTAGGTTAATTCTGGTACAGCCCCTTTAATAATCAAGGTGTCACCCCCATGGCCATCTCAGACTATGATGCCTGCTAATGTACCTACATATGGTCACCACAACCCCTGAAAAGCAAAATTTATCATCCTTGAGAAATTCTTGTTTATATTTTTACTTACAAACAAATGCAAAAACTTGAATAAACAAACATTGCTGTAGTATCAAGCCGAAAAATAATGAAAAACTGCTTTGATGATGGAGAGGGAATAACATCAACACAGTCAAATCTGGTTAGTTTCATAGAAAATAAGAATTATAAGCAACAATTAATGAAGACATGTTTCATTTTCATGGAGCATTTCTTGCTGCTCATTTCCAGTAGTTAAGCTGTAGAACTGATCCCCCTAGATATGTTCTTAACCCCCTTCCCGCACAAGGGCATATATTTACGCCATAGGTGAGCAAGGGGTTCCCGAATAGGCATACACTTATATCCTATGGATCGCATGGATTGAAAAGCTGAGTCCATGCCAAATGCAGCAGGATCCAGCCTGCCACTGCTATAATGATCCCTGCTGTTAACCCCTTATCAATCAATGTTGATCACGGCATGTAAAGAGTTCACAGAGGGAGGGCACACCCTTTGTGACATGAACCGCGATTAAATCGTGAAGGGCCAATGGACTGCTGTGCCAATCGGATGCTAGTCAATGGCATCTGAGTCTTTTATGACTTGTGATCCCTATGATAAGCAATAATGCAGTGCAGTACAGAAGTACTGCAGTGTATTGTCATAGCGATCATTGCGTTAGGTCCCTACAGGGACATAAAAAATGTAAAATGCTACATGTTGAATATTGTCACATCCATAATGACCCGTACAATAAATTGAACATACTTTTTAGTTTGTACAGCAATTATTTAAACATTTTTTTTTAAATGGAGGCAAAATGCAAAATGCCAAAAAAATGATCAAAAAGCCAAATTTACCCCCAAATGAAACCAATTTAGTTATATCATAGAATCATAGAATGGTAGAGTTGGAGGGAACCTCCAGGGTCATCGGGTCAAACCCCCTGCTCAGTGCAGGATTTACCTAAATCTTCCCATTTCATGCTGAGTGAAAAAACTGAATGTTTTGTGTTCTATGGAATCCTGTCTAGAAGAACCCCAATGGTCCATCTTAGGGCCACATCTTACCGTGTGAATTACTGTTGTGGCTGCTAGGAGCAGTTTTGCACCAAATTTTTTTTTTTATCTTGGGCTCTGCAGACTATTGCCTTCTCAGTCTGCAGCCAATTATACAGAGTATAGGGGCAGTATTGGTGAGGCAGGGACAGTGCTACTGTAGAATCCTGTTACAAGTACCCCCCCCCCCAAAAAAAAGCACCTGTTTAGGGCTATCTGTGACCGTGTGCATTGAACTCTGTGGCTGCTGGCAGTTGTAGTACCTCACTATTGCATATCTAGGCCTGCTTGCAGGCTTCTGTATTATTTTTTTCCTGGCTGCAGTTTGCGTTACATAAGCGCTGTCTCATTCCAACTGCACGCTAATAATAATTCAAAAATTTTTTACACCGCTGTGTGTCTGACATCAACTGCACGCACGGCGACAGACCCCGATAGAGGGAAACTCTGATAGACGCAATATAGCCTGCGTTGCATTGCTCAAAAATAGAAAAATACTTCTTACGGCTAGCTGTGACTCTCTGCATTTCACTGCGTGGCTGCTGTGAGGTCAGGTGTATCAGTATTGCATATTGCACAGCTAGGCCTGCTTGCAGGCTTCCGAAATATTTTTTTCCTGGCTCCAGTTTGCATTACATAAGTGCTGTATCACTCCAACTGCACGCCAATAATAATTCAAAAATTTTTTACACCGCTGTGTGTCTGGCGTCAACTGCACGCACGGCGACAGACCCTGATAGAGGGAAACTCAGATAGACGCAATATAGCCTGCATTGCACTGCCCAAAAATAAATTAAAAAAATAATACTTCTTATGCCTAGTGTGACTCTCTGCATTTCACTGCGTGGCTGCTGTGAGGTCAGGTGTATCAGTATTGCATATTGCACAGCTAGGCATGCTTGCAGGCTTCCAAAATATTTTTTTCCTGGCTGCAGTTTGCGTTACATAAGCGCTGTCTCCCTCCAACTGCACACCAATAATTCAACAATTTTTTACACCGCTCTGTGTCTGCTCTATTCGTAATCCACCATGCTGAGGGGTAGGGGTAGGGCTAGAGGACGTGGACGCGGGAGAGGACATGGGCGAGGATGTGGATTTCCAAGTAAGGATGTGGGCATAGGCCGAGTTCCTGTTCCAGGTGAATCGCAGCCGGCTGCTGTGGGATTAGGAGAGAGGAAAGTTTCTGGGGTCCCCAGCTTCATATCACAATTTTTGTGTCCACGTCGTAGACCTTTATTACAAAATGAGCAGTTGAGCAGGTCCTGTCGTGGATGGCAGAAAGTGCATCCAGCAATGTCTCCAGCAACCTGTCTTCTACGCCGTCCACTGCTGCAACTCTGAATCCTCTCGCTGCTGCTCCTCCTTCCTCCCAGCCTCCTCACTCCATGAAAATGACACATTCGGATGAGCAGGCAGACTTCCAGGAACTGTTTTCGGGCCCCAGCGCTGATTAGGAAAAAATGGTTCCTCTCCCACCTGTGGAGTTTGTCGTGACCGATGCCCAACCTTTGGAAAGTTCCCGGGGTCCGAGTGATGAGGCTGGGGACTTCCGACAACTGTCTCAAGAGCTTTCGGTGGGTGAGGAGGTCGATGATTATGATGAGACACAGTTGTCTATTAGTGAGGCAGTAGTAAGGGCAGTAAGTCCGAGGGAGGAGCGCACAGAGGATTCAGAGGAAGAGCCGCTGGACAATGAGGTGACTGACCCCATCTGGTTTGATAAGTCAACTGAGGACAGGTCTTCAGAGGGGGAGGCAAGTGCAGCTGCAGGACAGGTTGGAAGAGGCAGTGCGGTGGCCAGGGGTAGAGGCAGGGTCAGAGCGAATAATCCCCAAATGGATTCCCAAAGCACCCCCTCACGCCAAGCCACCGTGCAGAGGCCAAGGTGCTCAAAGGTGTGGCAGTTATTCACTGGGAGCGCGGACGACCAACGAACAGGGATGTGCAACCTTTGTCGCGCCAAGATCAGCCGGGGAGCCACCAGCATGCTTGACAAAGTTCTTTGTATAGGACGAAACGTCGCAGCTTGTGTGATTTGTAAAGGGAGTTGCTTTTACAATAAAGATGATTATTGGACTTTTACCCACTGAGGACCTTTGAATTCTTCGGTAATACGCTCCATCAGATGCTGCTCTCCCTGACATTTTTCCAGGCATAAGATGGCCAAGCGCCCCACAAGGTGGGACGAAGGCCGTTCACTGCCTCCGGGTTGCACCACTGCCTCTCCCTCTGTGCCCCAACCTGCCACTGAGATCCAACCCACCTCTTAGGACACAGGCACAAGCGTCTCCCGGCCTGGACCCACACCCTCACCTCCGCTGTCCTCGGCCCCATCCAGCAATGTCTCTCAGCTCTGCGTCCAGCTGTCGCTAGCGCAAGCGTTGGAGCGAAAGCCACCACGCTACCACGCCGCCACGCACCCGTACGCTCAGGCTTTAAATGTCCACATTGCCAAACTGATCAGCCTGGAGATGCTACTGTACAGGCTTGTGGAAACGGAGGCTTTCAAAAACATGATGGCGGCGGCGGCCCCGCGCTACTCGGTCCCCAGTCACCACTGTTTTTCACTGCGTGCCGTCCAAGCCCTGCACGACCACGTCTCCCACAACATTGTACGCGCCCTCACCAACGCGGTTACTGGCAAGGTCCACTTAACAACGGACACGTGGACAAGCACAGGCGGGCAGGGCCACTATATCTCCCTGACGGCACATTGGGTGAATTTAGTGGAGGCTGGGACAGAGTCAGAGCCTGGGACCGCTCACGTCCTACCCACCCCCAGAATTGCGGGCCCCAGCTCGGTGGTGGTATCTGCGGCGGTGTATGCTTCCTCCACTTAACCACCCTCCTCCTCCTCCTCCTCCGCAACCTCTGTCTCGCAATCAAGATGTGTCAGCAGCAGCACGTCGCCAGCAGTCGGTGTCGCGTGGCGCGGCAGCACAGCGGTGGGCAAGCGTCAGCAGGCCGTGCTGAAACTAATCAGCTTAGGAGAGAAGAGGCACACGGCCCACGAACTGTTGCATGGTCTGACAGAGCAGACCAACCACTGGCTTTCACCGCTGAGCCTCCAACCGGGCATGGTCGTGTGTGACAACGGCCGTAACCTGGTGGCGGCTCTGCAGCTCGGCAGCCTCACGCACATGCCATGCCTGGCCCACGTCTTTAATTTGGTGGTTCAGCGGTTTCTGAAAAGCTACCCACACTTGTCAGACCTCCTCGGCAAGGTGCGCCGGGTCAGCGCACATTTCCGCAAGTCCAACACGGACGCTGCCACCCTGCGCACCCTGCAACATCGCTTTAATCTGAGAGTGCACCGACTGTTTTGCGACGTGCCCACACGGTGGAACTCTACGCTGCACATGTTGGCCAGGCTGTATGAGCAGAGTTGAGCTATAGTGGAATACCAACTCCAACATGGGAGTCAGCCTCCTCAATTCTTTACAGAGGAGTGGGCCTGGATGGCAGATATCTGCCAGGTCCTTGGAAACCTTGAGGAGTCTACCCAGATGGTGAGTGGCGATGCTGCAATCATTAGCATCACCATTCCTCTGCTATGCCTGCTGAGAAGTGCCCTGCAAAGCATAAAGGCTGACGCTTTGCGGTCGGGACAGGAGATGGGGGAAGACAGTATGTCGTTGGATAGTCAGAGCACCCTCATGTCTATATCCCAGTGCATTTTGGAGGAGGGGGAGGAGCCTCAGGAGGAGGAGGGGGAAGAGACAGCTGGGCCCACTGCAGAGGGTACCCATCCTGCTTGCCTCTCATCTGTTCAGCGTGTAGGGCCTGTGGAGGAGGAGGAGGATCCATTAAGTGATCTTCCTAGTGAGGACAGCGATGTGTTGCGTACAGGTACCCTGGCACACATGGCTGACTTCATGTTAGGATGCCTTTCTCATGACCCTCGCGTTAGACGCATTCTGGCCACTGGCGTACATCTGCCCATCCTCCGGAAGTGACGTCAGACGCCAGGAGCAGCGCGCCGAGGCAGAGGCACGAGCGGGGGTCTGAAAAGCAGAAGGGGACATCGGACCAGCGGAGGAGCCGATACTGGCGCCCGGAGGTGACAGGAGTCCGAGGAAGAGCCGGCAGGAGGAGTGTAGAAGCGGAGCAGGTCCCGGAGCAGCAGCAGGAGGGCAGAGTGAGCGGCCGCCGGGAGAGCAGGTGACGTCACTGTGGAGGAGCTGCAACAGGAGCCGATAAGTATCTTCTGTGTGTGTGTGAATCTAAGTGTTTGTCTTCTGTGTATCTAGTGTGTCCTAGTTGTGTTTTCTGTGTACCTAGTGTAAGTGTGTGTGTCTGTGGGTCTAAGTGTTTGGGAGGAGGGGGAGAAAATTTTTTTTTGTGTGAGCGGTTGTGCTGAGGGTAAGCGTCAGTGTGTGAGCGGTTGCGTGCAGGCATCAGTGTGTGAGCGGTTGAGCTGAGGGTAAGCGTCAGTGTGTGAGCGGTTGAGCTGAGGGTAAGTGTGTGAGCGGTTGCATGCAGACCGTCAGTGTGTGAGCGGTTGCGTGCAGGTGTCAGTGTGTGAGCGGTTGCGTGCAGGCGTCAGTGTGTGAGCGGTTGTGTGCAGGCATCAGTGTGTGAGCGGTTGCGCAGAGGGGGCAGCATGTGAGCGGTTGCGCAGAGGGGGGAGCAAGTGAGCGGTTGCGCAGAGGGGGCAGCGTGTGAGCAGTTGCACAGAGGGGGCAGCGTGTGAGCGGTTGCGCAGAGGGGGCAGCGTGTGAGCGGTTGCGCGTGAGCGTCAGTGTGTAAGTGGTTGCGCAGAGGCGGCAGCGAGTGAGCGGTTGCGCAGAGGCGGCAGCGAGTGAGCGGTTGCGCAGAGGCGACAGCGAGTGAGCGACTGCGTGTAAGTGGTCTTGGCAGGAGGCAGCAGGTGAGTGGCAGCGTGTGAGTGGTTGCGCAGAGGTGGCAGCGTGTGAGCGGAGTGTGAACAAATCTATCTTCACTACTTCCACAAGTAAATTATAGATCCCCATTAGGATGAGCTCCATGTCTGGCAATGTCATCCAGTGTGCTACTTGTGCAATGTATGCGGTCCTTGATCAGCCGATCGAGGGTGCATACTGTTTCGCAAGATGCATGCACCTCACACATTTAGAAGCCCAAATCCTGGATCTAAATGGGCAACTGACAACACTGAGAGCCATTGAAATCATGGAAAGGAGTTTGGTGCTCACTGAGCAGGCACTCGCTGGGGTAGAGGCGGGGTCGGATGGTAGTATAGAAGAGCAGGGGGAGCAGGCAAGAAGCTGGGTGACAGAAAGAAGGAGGGATAGAGGGAAGAGAACCAGGGAGGCTAGTCCTGAACTGGCACAACCCAACAAGTTTGCAAGATTGGCAGATGAGGGGGATGCCATTACAGAGCCAGCACCGCTGCAGCACGACACGCCCTCTGAACGCCAGGGGAATGACTGCTCCAGTGAGACGGGGACGGGGAGCGTAGGGCAAGCTAGACAGGTCCTAGTGGTGGGGGACTCAATTGTTAGGGGGACAGATAGGGCAATCTACCATAAAGACCGGGATCGTCGAACAGTGTGTTGTCTTCCTGGCGCTCGAGTTCGACACATTGCGGATCGGATTGACAGATTACTGGGAGGGGCTGGTGAGGATCCAGCGGTCATGGTGCATGTTGGCACCAATGGACAAATTAGAGGTCAATGGAGGGCCCTCAAAAATGATTTCAGGGACCTAGGGTCCAAGCTTAGGGCGCGGACCTCCAGGGTAGTTTTCTCTGAAATACTACCTGCACCTAAAGCCACACTAGAAAGGCAGCAGGATCTTAGGGAGGTAAACAAGTGGCTCCGGAGTTGGTGTAAGAAGGAGGGATTTGGGTTCCTGGAGAACTGGGCTGACTTTGCTGTCGGCTACAGGCTCTACCGTAGGGACGGGCTGCATCTTAATGGGGAGGGTGCAGCTGTGCTGGGGGATAAGATGGCTAGAAGGCTGGAGGAGTGTTTAAACTAGGGACTGGGGGGAGGGTAAAATGAGAAATAGTGGGGTAGCCAGTGTAACTAGCGACTCGGGTCCAAGCAAAGTGAATGGGGGTCGAGCAGGGGGTGGGGTTAGTACAGTTAGAACTGATAGATCAGCCATAAGTACGAATAGCAACAAAACAAATTTAAAAACAAAAAAAAACTACATAAATTGTATGACCACGAATGCAAGAAGTCTGATTAGTAAAGTGGGTGAGCTTGAAGCGAGAATGACTGATGAAAATTATGATATAGTCGGAATTACGGAAACATGGCTGGATGATAAGTGCGATTGGGCGGTGAATTTTCAGGGGTACAATCTCTTCAGAAGAGACCGAAGGAACCAGAAAGGGGGAGGGGTATGTCTGTACGTCAAATCGAACTTAAATCTGAGACTACGGGAGGACATAGGGGTACGAGAAGAACAGGTGGAATCTTTGTGGGTAGAAATACAGGGAAGAAAAAATAACAATATCCTGATAGGGGTCTTCTATAGACCACCAAAAGCAACAGAAGAAACTGAAAACTTACTATTATGGCAAATAGAAGAGGTGTCAAAGCGCAACGAAGTAATTATAATAGGGGACTTTAATTATCCAGATATAATATGGGAAAATGAGACCTGCAAATCTCACAGGGGTGATAAGTTCTTGAGAGTAATTAAAGATAATTATCTGAACCAACTGGTACAGGAACCAACAAGAGGGAGGGCCATTCTGGACCTAGTACTAACTAACAAACCGGACCGAATAAAGGGGGTACAGGTTGAGGGGCACTTGCGGAACAGTGACCACAATATAATCAACTTCCAGCTGTCATTCAATAAGAAACCTTACCAGGGAGTGACAAACAAACTAAACTTTTGTAAAGCAAAATTTGATCAGCTTAGAACTACTATCGGTAACATTAAATGGGACAACATCCTCAAAAATGCCAGTACGGAGGACAAATGGGAAAAGTTCAAAAGGATCCTAATCACTTCATGTGAACAGTTCATTCCCTTTAAAAATAAAAGAATCTTAACTAAAAGGAAACCAATGTGGCTCAACCAGACGGTAAGAGGGGCAATAAACGAAAAAAAGAAAGCGTTCAAACTACTAAAGCAACAAGGCAGCGAAGAAGCGCTAAAATCATACAGGGAAAAAAACAAAATATGCAAAGATACGATCAAAATTGCCAAGGAGGAGGCGGAAAGACTGATCGCCAAAGAGAGCAAAAACAACCCCAAACTATTTTTCAACTATATTAACAGCAAAAGGATTTGCAGGGAGAGCACTGGCCCTTTAACGAATAATGCAGGGGAAATCATTGAAGATGATGGAGGGAAGGCAAATCTATTAAATAGTTTCTTTTCAAGCGTATTCACAAACGAAAAGGAAATGCCACACGAGATACAGGTACAGGGGAATAAAATAAACCCCTCGCAAAATATGTCATACCTAATGCAGGAGGAAGTGCGGAATAGGTTAAAGAAGATTAAAATCGATAAATCGCCAGGCCCAGATGGAATACACCCAAGGATACTAAGGGAACTAAGTGATGAGTTAGCTAGACCGCTATACCTAATATTTCTAGACACTATCAAGACTGGTGTTGTACCATTGGATTGGCGCATTGCCAACGTGGTTCCAATTTATAAAAAGGGGACCAAAAGTGAGCCTGGCAACTACAGGCTGGTAAGTCTCACTTCAGTAACGGGAAAAATTTTCGAGGGGATTCCGAGAGACGCCATCGATGAGCACCTCAAGGAGAACAAGGGAATAACTCCTCACCAGCATGGATTCATGAAGGTTTGCTCATGTCAGACAAATCTGATCAGTTTCTACGATGAAGTAAGCTCTAAGCTGGACCTGGGAGAATCTATTGATCTTGTAAATCTGGACTTCTCTAAAGCGTTTGACACCGTGCCACATAATAGGCTAATATACAAAATGAGGCAGCTCGGATTGGGTGAAAACGTGTGTAATTTGGTTAAATATTGGCTCAATGATAGAAAGCAGAGGGTGGTAATAAATGGCTCATACTCCGATTGGGCCACAGTCACTAGTGGGGTGCCACAGGGTTCAGTATTAGGCCCTATTCTGTTCAATATATTTATCAACGACCTGATAGAGGGGCTGCACTGCAAAATTTCAATATTTGCTGATGATACAAAATTATACAATATAATTAATGCAATGGAGGACAATGTGCGGCTACAAACGTACCTGGATAAGCTGGGGGCTTGGGCAGAAAAATGGCAAATGAAGTTCAGTGTTGATAAATGTAAGGTTATGCACATGGGCAGCAAGAATGGATGTTACCAATATTCACTGAATGGGGTACCGCTAGAGAAAAGTGATATAGAAAAAGACCTGGGGGTACTAGTGGATTATAGACTAAACTGGAGTAACCAATACCAATCAGCTGCTGCAAAGGCAAATAAAGTTTTGGGATGCATTAAAAGAGGTATAGGGGCGAAGGATGAGAACATTATCCTTCCATTATATAAGGCACTTGTCAGGCCTCACATGGAATACTGCGTACAGTTCTGGTCACCGGTGCTCAGGAAAGATGTTACGGTATTGGAGGGGGTTCAAAGAATGGCAACTAAACTAATACATGGAATGACGGGACTGAAATACCCAGAGAGGCTATCCAAATTGGGACTATTTACTCTAGAAAAAAGAAGGTTAAGAGGCGACCAAATAACCATGTATAAGTACATGAGGGGACAATACAAGGATCTCTCCCAGGATCTGTTTATACGCAGGGCTGCAACAGTAACAAAAGGGCATCCGCTACGTTTAGAGGATAGCAGGTTTCATCACCAACATAGAAAGGGGTTCTTTACTGTTAGAGCAGTTAGACTGTGGAACTCTCTGCCTGAGGACGTAGTGATGGCAAAATCCTTAGAGGAGTTTAAAAGGGGTCGTGATGTCTTTCTGGAGCGGAAGGATATTACAGGATATAAATCTTAGATTATTTGTTAATCCGGGTATACAGGCAGGTAGGAACTATTAGCGGTTCATCCAGGGAACAGTCTGATTGCCATTAGGGAGTCGGGAAGGAATTTTTTCCCCAAAAGGGCTAATTGGCTTCTGCTCTTGGGGTTTTTTGCCTTCCCCTGGATCAACAAAACAGGAGGCTAGACAGGCTGGACTAGATGGACATTATCTTCATTCAGCCTTACGAACTATGTTACTACAGATTACTGGGTGTACACACTGCTCGACCCACGATATAAGGAGAACCTTTCCACTCTCATTCCCAAAGAGGAAAGGGGTGCGAGAGGGATGCTATACCACAGGGCCCTGGTGGACAAACTGATGGTAAACTTCTCATCTGACAGCGCTAGCGGCAGAAGGCGCAGTTCCGAGGGCCAAGTAGCAGGGGAGGCACGGAGATCAGGCAGCATGTTCAGCGCAGGCAGAGGAACACTCTCCAAGGCCTTTGCCAGCTTTATGGCTCCCCAGCAAGACTGCGTCACCACTCCCCAGTCAAGGCTGAGTTGGAGGGAGCACTGTAAAAAGATGGTGAGGGAGTACGTAGCCGATCGTACCACCGTCCTCCGTGATGCCTCTGCTCCGTACAACTACTGGATGTCAAAGCTGGACACGTGGCACGAACTCGCGCTGTATGCCCTGGAGGTGCTTGCTTGCCCTGCCGCTAGCGTCTTGTGAGAGAGGGTGTTTAGTGCAGCTGGGGGAATCATCACGGATAAGCGTACCCGCCTGTCAACTGACAGTGCCGACATGCTTACACTCATAAAGATGAACAAAGCCTGGATTTCCCCAGACTTTTCTTCTCCACCAGAGGAGAGCAGCGTTACCGAAACAATCTTTTCGCTGCAACCGCAGATAAAAGCACTCTTCTCTATCACCATAAAAAAGGGACATTTACCTTTTTCAATCTGTCTATATTAGTCCTCCTCCTCCTGAAACATCCTGTCATCATGCTGATCTGCCAATTTTTCTGCGGCCCAAAAGGCTCATATAACTTTTGTCTAACAAGATTTCAACGTTTCTAACTGAAGCATTGAAACTTCAACATGAACCAATTTTTTTTAACAGGGCTGCCTCCAAGCTCTGTTACAAATTAAGACACAGTAAGCTAAAATATTAATGGGTTTCACCTGCCCTCTCGGTTGAGCAATTTTTCTGGGGTACATTTCTACTGTTGGTACAGCAATTTTTTGGGCCCCTCACCTACACTGTAATCCAAGTAATTTTTCTGGCCTTCGCCTACACTCATGGTACACCAATGTGTCTGGGGTTGGTCTACACTCTTGCTACAGAAATGTCACACGGGTCTGCCTGCCTATACTTTTGCCACAGTAATGCTACAGGGGTCTGCCTATACTTCTGCGACAGAAATGTTATTTCGGTCTGCCTATACTTCTGCTCAGAAATGCTACTGGGGTCTGTCTACACTGCTGCTACTGAAATGTTAGTGGAGTCTGTGTATACTGCAGCAAATGAAATGTTACTGGGGTCTCTGTATACTGCAGCAAATTAAATGTTACTGGGGGTCTGTCTATACTGTTACTACCGACATGTTGCTGGGGTCTGTGTATACTGCTGCAAATGAAATGTTACTGGGGTCTGTCTATACTGCTGTAAATGAAATGTTACAGGGGTCTGTCTATACTGTTACTACCGACATGTTACTGGGGTCTGTGTATACTACTGCAAATGAAATGTTACTGGGGTCAGTCTATACTGCTGCAACTGAAATGTTACTGGGGTCTGTCTATACTCCAACTACTGAAATGTCACTGGGCTCTGCCTACACTGCTGCTAATGAAATGTTAATGGGGTCTGTCTATACTGTTACTAATGAAATATTACTGGGTTCTGTCTATACTGCTGTAAATGAGATGTTACTGGGGTCTGTCTATACTGTTACTACTGAAATGTTACTGGGTTCTGTCTATACTGCTGTAAATGAAATGTTACTGGGGTCTGTCTATACTGTTACTACTGAAATGTTACTGGGGTCTGTCTATACTGTTACTACTGAAACGTTACTGGGGTCTATCTATACTGTTACTACTGAAATGTTACTGGGGTCTGTCTATACTGCTGCAAATGAAATGTTACTGGGGTCTGTCTATACTGTTACTACTGAAATGTTACTGGGTTCTGTCTATATTGCTGTAAATGAAATGTTACTGGGGCCTGTCTATACTGTTACTACCGAAATGTTACTGGGCTCTGCCTACGCTGCTGCTACTGAAATGTTACTGGGGTCTGTGGATACACATGCAAATGAAATGTAACTGGGGTCTGTCTATACTGTTACTATTGAAATGTTACTGGGTTCTGTCTATACTCCTGTAAATGAAATGTTACTGGGTTCTGTCTATACTGTTACTACTGAAATGTTACTGGGGTCTGTCTATACTGGTACTACAGAAATGTTACTGGGGTCTGTCTAAACTGTTACTACTGAAATGTTACTGGGTTCTGTCTATATTGATGTAAATGAAATGTTACTGGGGTCTGTCTATACTGTTACTACCGAAATGTTACTGGGCTCTGCCTACGCTGCTACTACTGAGATGGTACTGGGGTCTGTGCATACACCTGCAAATGAAATGTTACTGGGGTCTGTGTATACTGCTGCAAATGAAATGTTACTGGGGTCTGTCTATACTGCTGTACTTGAAATGTTACTGGGTTCTGTCTATACTGCTGTATTTGAAATGTTACTGGGGTTTGTCTATACTATTACTACTGAAATGTTACTGGGCTCTGCCGAGACTGCAGCTACTGAAATGTTACTGGGGTCTGTGTATACACCTGCAAATGAAATGTTACTGGGGTCTGTGTATACTGCTGCAAATGAAATGTTACTGGGGTCTGTCTATACTGTTACTACTGAAATGTTACTGGGTTCTGTCTATACTGCTGTAAATGAAATGTTACTGGGGTCTGTCTATTCTGTTACTACCGAAATGTTACTGGGCTCTGCCTACGCTGCTGCTACTGAAATGTTACTGGGGTCTGTCTATAAAGCTGCAAATGAAATGTTTAATAATACTGCGCTATGCCTATACTGCTGCAACGGAAATGTTACAGGGGTCTGTGTATACTATTACTACTGAAATGTTACTGCGGTCTCCCTAGACTTCTTTTGCAACATAACTGTTAGTGGGGTTAGCTTATACCTTTGCAACAGTAATATTACAGGAGTCAGTGCATAGTATGGGTGCACTACGTTTTCTAAGTATCTGGGTATAACCAAAAAACAAAACAAAAAAACCCGACTGACTAGGGCATGGAGTGTGGGCCGAAGCCAACCTGTATTTTATCTCACGTTACCACAGCTATCCGGGGCACTGCATTGTGACAAATAAGAGGAGCGGAACAGCCCTAATGAGACGTTCACAGCTACGCTTGCATTGGAGTCCGCTGTAGGTCCGCGATTGCTAAGGGTTTGTGCAGAGGCCTATGTCCTGGGTGCAGTGAAAGTCCACTTCCTGCCTTCAACTGCTGAAGCTGTATGCCGAGACGTATGTCCCGTGGGAAATGCAAGTACGCCAGGTTGGAGCTGTGCAACTTTTTCCAGGCTAATCCAGTCATTGTAGCAGGGAAAGAAAACGTGACTGATTTACTTTGCCAGCTTGGCCTTTCTGCAGGCAAGCGTATTATTTTTTCGGCCTACTGTGTGCGTTACAGTACCGCTGTCAGGCTCCAAGTGCAGGCCAATAATCACCTAATTTTTACCAACGCTCAGTGTCTGCTGTATTCGTAATCCACCATGCTGAGGGGTAGGGGTAGGCCTAGAGGACGTGGCCGTGGGCGAGGACGCGGAGGTCCAAGTGAGGGTGTGGGCACAGACCGAGTTCTTGGTCCAGGTGAATCGCAGCCGGCTGCTGAGGGATTAGGAGAGAGGAAAGTTTTTGGGGTCCGCAGCTTCATATCACACTTTTGTTCTGTGGCCTCACTGTTGTCCATTGGCTCTTATTCGTATCTGAAGCTTTGATTTTGTCCATGGAGGCAAAATCCACGGTGGTATCCCGGAACCCAGCCTGAACCTGGGCCCGCTAACGTGGTTCCCACACAGACTATAGTGGGTCCTGGTCATGCTGTCTTGGCCTTGTAATGCCACCTCCTTTAAACCCCCCCCCCCCTCCTCCTTCTCCTCCAACAATGCAAACATTCTTGGCAAATGGTAAAGCTTTGGTCCCTCTTGCGGCAGTCCAAGAATTTCACCTTAACCGGCACAACAGGAATGCACCCCCCCTTCCCTCTTAATCCTGGGCACAGATCCGAAAACCAAAGAAATGCAACCGGGGTGCTATTCGATTATCCCTAGCTGAAGCATTCAGCCGAGCGGTAGAGCAATTGCAGGCTTCCATCTTGTTGGTGCAGATAATAATTACATGGTGTTGTGTCATGCTGAGGTAGGAATAGAGCCGACTCTCGAACACAGCATCCCTGCAGGGCTGGGGACAGAGTAGCAGCAGGCACATATCCTTGGTGGAAGCAGGCCAGCTGAGAGCCACATACTCCCGGTCTGATTTTGGACTGATTGAAGAGGCCTTTACTTGTGATCATCTTTGGTAATTCCTGACAAAGATGAGTGGTATAGCCAGAAACTTGCATTGCTAACACTTTGCAATGGTCAACAGAAAACATATGAATGAAGCCTTTCCATATTTCTGATTGAGATGAGGAAGAGTGTCAACTTTTATTTCCTAGAATATGCTTTTCATTGCTATCAAATGCCCCTCTTGTCTCAGAAAATACTAGCTTTTCCACATAGCTGTTGTCGCTTCCGCTTTTATTCTGTGGCTTTACTTTTGTCCAGTGGCTCTTAGGCGAATCTGAAGGTTTGATTTTGCCCATGGAGGCAAAATCCACGGTGGAGGCCCGCAACCCAGCCTAAACATGGGCCTGCTAACGTGGTTCCCACACAGACTATAGCAGGTCCTAGTCATGCTGTCTTGGCCTTGTAATGCTACCTCCTCCTCCCGCTTGGGGTCAGGGGGTCAGCAATGCGCATCATGTATTTCCTCTCGTGTTACCACAGTTATCGGAGAAACTTGTTTGGGCCAAAGGAGAGGAGCGTAACTGCATTAACGTTACGGGGGTCTGCCTATACTTCAGCTGCAGAAATGTTACAGGGGTCTGCCAATACCGCAGCTACATAAATGTTTCTGGGGTCTGTCTATACTGTAACTACAGAAATGTTACTGGGGTCTACCTAGACTTCTGCAACATAACTGTTATTGGGGTCAGCTCATACGTTTGCTACAGGAATACTACAGGGGTCTGTGCATAGTATGGCTGCACTAAGTTTTCCCATCGCGGTGTTCTACCTATCTGGACCCCCCCCAAAAAAACAGTGTGACTGGGGCATGCAGTGTGGGTCGAAGCCCACCTGTATTTTATCTGACGTTAGCTCAGTTATCCGGGAGAATGCAATGGGATACAGTAATGTACCGTCGGTGGGTTCCAGGAAGCCTCCCGTGCTTTGGGTGCACACAGAATTCCCATAGCTGAGTTGTACCTGCCTGTGACTATTAATAAAAAAAAAAACAGTCTGACTGGGGCATGCAGTGTGGGCCGAAGCCCACCTGTATTTTATCTGACGTTAGCTCAGCTATCCGGGGCACTGCAATGGGATTTATTTATGTACCGCCGATGGGTTCCAGGGAGCCACTCATGCTGTGGGTGCACACGGAATTCCCATAGGGGAGTTGTACCTGCCGGTGACTATTTATAAAAAACCCCAGTCTGACTGGGGCATGCATTGTGGGCCGAAGCCCACCTGTATTTTATCTGACGTTAGCTCAGCTGTGCAGGGCACTGCAATGGGATTTATTTATGTACCGCCGGTGGGTTCCAGGGAGCCACCCATGCTGTGGGCACACACGGAATTCCGATAGGGGAGTTGTACCTGCCTGTGTCTATTTATAAAAAAAAAACCCAGTCTGACTGGGGCATGCAGTGTGGGCCAAAGGCCACCTGTATTCTATCTCACGTTAGCTCTGCTGTCCGGTGCACTGCAATGGGATTTATTTATGAACGGTCGGTGGCTTCCTGGGACCCACCCATGCTGTGAGTGCACACGGAATTCCCATTGCGGAGTTGTACCTGCCTATGACTATTTATAAAAAAACCCAGTCTGACTGGGGAATTCAGTGTGGGCCGAAGCCCACCTGTATTTTATCTGACGTTAGCTCAGCTGTGCAGGGCACTGCAATGGGATACATTTATGTACAGCTGGTGGGTTCCAGGGAGCCACCCATGCTGTGGGTGCACACAGAATTCCCATAGTGGAGTTGTACCTGCCTGTGACTATTAATTAAAAAAAACAAGTCTTACTAGGGCATGCAGTTTTGGCCAAAGCCCACCTATACTTTATCTGTCGTTACCTCAGCTAGGGCATGCAGTGTTGGCCAAAGCCCACCTATACTTTATCTGACGTTACCTCAGCTATCCGGGGGACTGCAATGGGATTTATTTATGTACCGTCGGTCGCTTCCAGGGACCCACCCATGCTGTGGGCCCACTCCACAAAGACTTCCCATAGGGGAGTTGTACCTGCCTGTGACTATTAATTAAAAAAAACAAGTATGACTGGGGCATGCAATGTGGGCCGAAGCCCACCTGTATTTTATTTGACGTTAGTTCTGCTATCCGGGGCACTGCAATGGTATTTATTTATGTACAGTCGGTGGCTTCCTGGGACCCACCCATACTGTGGGTCCACTCCACAAAGACTTCCCATAGGGGAGTTGTACCTAACTGTGTCTATTTATAATAAAAAACGAGTCTGACTGGGGCATGCAATGTGGGCCGAAGCCCACCTGTATTTTATTTGACGTTAGTTCTGCTATCCGGGGGACTAAATTGGAATTTATTAATGTACCGGCGATGGCTTCCTGGGACCCACCCATGCTGTGGGTCCACACAGACTTCCCTGAGCGGCGTTGTAACTGCCTGTGACTATTTATAAAAAAACCCAGTCTGACTGGGGAATGCAGTGTGGGCCGAAGCCCAACTGTATTTTATCTGACGTTAGCTCAGCTGTGCAGGGCACTGCAATGAGATTTATTTATGTACCGCCGGTGGGTTCCCGGGAGCCACCCATGCTGTGAGTGCACACAGAATTCCCATAGCGGAGTTGTACCTGCCTGTGACTATTAATTTTAAAAAAAACAAAACAGTCTGACTAGGGCATGCAGTGTTGGCCAAAGCCCACCTATACTTTATCTGACGTTACCTCAGCTAGGGCATGCAGTGTTGGTCAAAGCCCACCTATACTTTATCTGACGTTACCTCAGCTATCCGGGGGACTGCAATGGGATTTATTTATGTACCATCGGTGGCCTCCTGGGACCCACCCATGCTGTGGGTCCACTCCACAAAGACTTCCCATAGGGGAGTTGTACCTGCCTGTGACTATTAATTAAAAAAAACAAGTCTGACTGGGGCATGCAGTGTGGGCCGAAGCCCACCTCTATTTTATTTGACGTTAGTTCTACTATCCGGGGCACTGCAATAAGATTTATTTATGTACGGTCGGTGGCTTCCTGGGACCCACCCATGCTGTGGGTCAACTCCACAAAGACTTCCCATAGGGGAGTTGTACCTGACTGTGTCTATTTATAAAAAAAACCCCAGGCTGACTGGGGCATGCAGTGTTCGCCGAAGCCCACCTGTACTTTATCTGACGTTACCTCAGCTATCCGGGGCACTGCAATGGGATTTATTAATGTATCGTCGGTGGCTTCCTGGGACCCACCCATGCTGTGGCTCCACACAGACTTCCCTGAGCGGCGTTGTAACTGCCTGTGACTATTAATTAAAAAAGCCCAGTCTGACTCGGGCATGCAGTGTGGGCCGAGGCCCACCTGTATTGTATCTGACGTTTGCTCAGCTGTCCAGGGCACTGCAATGGGATTTATTTATGTACCGCCAGTGGGTTCCAGGGAGCCACCCATGCTGTGGGTGCACACAGAATTCCCATAGCGGAGTTGTACCTGCCTGTGACTATTAATAAAAAAAACCCAGTCTGACTCAGGCATGCAGTGTGGGCCGAAGCCCATCTGTATTTTATCTGACGTTAGCTCAGCTATCCGGGGCACTGCAATGGGATTTATTTATGTACCGTTGGTGGATTCCTGGGATGCACCCATGCTGTGGGTCCACACAGACTTCCAGAGCGGAGTTGTACCTGCCTGTGACTATGAAAAAAGGCCAGACTGACTAGGGCATGGAGTGTGGTCTGAAGCCAACCTGAACTTTATCTAATGTTAGCTCAGCTATCCGGGACACTGCATTGGGACAAACTGCAGGAGCAATACAGCGCTAATGAGGCGTTCACAGCTATGCTAGCATTGGAGTCTGCAGTAGGCCCGCGATTGCTGAGGGTTTGTGCAGAGGCCTATGTCCTGGGTGCAGTGAAAGTCCGCTTCCTGCCTACAATTGCTGAAGCTGTGGGCCAAGGCCTATGTCATCGGCGCGGTTTAAGTCTGCCATGTTTGGCCGCTCTGTTTTTTTTTATTGTTCATGTCTTGGGTTGCCTAGGACCCACCTATGCTGTTGATGCACACTTAGTTCCCATTGCAGTGTTTGACCTGTCTGGCACAAAGACACTGACTGACTTGGGTAGGGGGCAGAGTGCAGATGGCTTTCCCCTTGCAGTGTCGATTGAGCTATGCGACACCTAGACAAAATGAATACTGTGTGGGCACATGGATTCCCCATTGCTATGTAACTCATGCCCACGTTTGCAGCTCCTGACGGAGGTGGCACAGGATTGGAATGAAGATTGAACGTCAATTTCTCATCAATTCTCTACAGCATTGTGGGCTATCGCCCTGCCCCTTTTAAAGAGGGTCGCTACCTGGCCCTGCCAACCCTCTGCAGTGTGTGCCTCCGCTTCCTCTTCATGGCAGACGCACTTATAAATAGACATGAGGGTGGTGTGGCTATGAGGCCAGCGTGTGTCATGAGTGCAGCTGAAGGCTGCTCAGGGACACTTTAGTGTGCGCTGCAGACGCAGGGTCGTGCGGGGGATGGGGGGGAGGGTTGGGCAGCATGTAACCCAGGAGAAGAGGCAGCGGGGGGGGGGTAGTCTTGCTGCTATTGTGGCTTAATAGTGGGACCTGGGAACCTAAGATGCAGCCCAGCATGTTGCCCCTCGCCTTCCCTATCCGTTTCTGTGTCGTTTCCATCACTTTTGTAGGTTTTGAAGATTTGCACAAATGAAAACCTTAGCGAGCATCGGCGATATACAAAAATGTTCGAGTCGCCCATTGACTTCAATGGGGTTCGTTACTCGAAACGAACTCTCGAGCATCGCGGAACGTTCGACCCGGGCACCCGAGCATTTTGGTGCTCGCTCATCTCTAGTTATTACACACTTGGTGACACAATTGCTCTAGGTTAATTAACAAATTTTGACTTTACAGTATTAGGAGCTAATTTTTATGATTGTATTGCCAATTTCTCCATGTCATGAACTATACATATACTGATTCAAGCATACCCTCTCATGAAGCTCTCAGTTGGATTGTTTATAGATGGCGCCTTAGGCAGATAGAAGTAAGTTACAGCTGCGTTATTTGCAGTTTATGAGTAATGAGGAAATTCTAGACTTTAGTTTTAATTGCATTGAATTTGACAATAAATAAACACGTAACTGCAGGAAACCTTTCCATGAAAGAGATGCCTGATGCACAGCCAAACCTACTTCAGTTATCACACCAACATCATCATGGCATTACCAACTTCAACGTAAACCACATATAGAGGGACTTTATTGATCTATATTAAACTACATTTTATTTTCTCAGATATTAACATGGATATCTAATAAAGGTAATCATGTGAAGAAAAATATGGCAATAGATATTGTCTATCTAGGCTTTACCGCCCTTGAAAGCTGTGCAGAATTAAAAAAAATTACAATAAATTATGCAACTTTTTTTATTAGTAACTAGCTTACCCGTCGCACGTTGCTGCGAAGACAGACATACATACATTTGTTTTTATATATCTAGATAACCAACCACAGCGCAGCTTTCATGTTACCTCAGTGGTATAATATATAACAACCAATCGCAGCGCAGCTTACATGTTACCTCAGCAGTATAATATATAACAACCAATCACAGGGCAGCTGTCATGTTACCTCAGCAGTAAGAGAAATAACAACCAATCACAGCGCAATCTTTATTCGGCCTCAGCAATTTAAAAAAAGCAACCAATCACAGCGCAGCATTCATTTTACCTCATCAGTATAATATACAGTATAGCAACCAATCACAGCACAGCTTAGATGTTACCTTAGCAGTATAAGAAATAGCAACCAATCACAGCACAGCTTTTATTTTACCTTAGCATTCTCAATATCCAGCAATTGTCTTGCGAAACATTCGGCCGATGCATCATTTTGTAGTTGAGCACGCTTGCTCGTAATGCCTTTTGCTTTCGTGCTTGAGATGGAAATCAAACTATCTTTGTCTGGAGGGCATAACGGTCGACGATGCTCGCACACGCGCCACCTATCGTAGGATAGATGTACTATGCCAGTAATCTTCGGAGGAGTGTACTCAACAACTTCCCAAAGTTTCATGGCGATTGGATGAATGGTGTAGTAATGCATAAAGGACAGACAGACATTCATTTTTATATATATATGGATGACATCAGGTAGTGAGAGAATTAGATTCCGTACATAAAATTTGGACGCTAATTCTTTGGCGCTTAGAATTGAATAATCGAATTGGGACCCATTAGCTTTTCCTATTTATGACAATCAATGCTCGTGCCAAATTTCAAGTTTCTTTGACATTGGGAAGTGAGAAAATTAGATTCCGTATGTAAAATTTGGACGCTAATTCTTTTGCGCTTGGAATTGAATAATCGAGTTGGGACCCTTTAACTTTTCCTATTTATGATAAAATCAATGCTCCTGCCAAATTACATCGGGAAGTGAGAGAATTACATTCCGCACGTAAAATTTGGACGCTAATTTTTTTGCGCTTAGAATTGAATAATCGAGTTGGGGCCTATTAACTTTTCCTATTTATGACATAATCAATGCTCGTGCCAAATTTCAAGTTTCTTTGACATTGGGAAGTGAGAAAATTAGATTCCGTACGTAAAATTTGGACGTTAATTCTTTTGCGCTTGGAATTGAATAATCGAGTTGGGACCCATTAACTTTTCTTATCTATGACATAATCAATGCTCGTACCAAATTTCAAGTTTCTATGACATTGGAAAGTGAAGAATTAGATTCCGTATGTAAAATTTGGACGCTAATTCTTTGGCGCTTAGAATTGAATAATCGAGTTGGGACTCATTAACTTTTCCTATTTATGATATTATCAATGCTCGTGCCAAATTACATCGGGAAGTGAGAGAATTAGATTCCGTACGTAAAATTTGGACACTAATTCTTTTGCGCTTAGAATTAAAAAATGGAGTTGGGACCCATTAACTTTTTCTATTTATGACATAATCAATGCTCGTGCCAAATTTCAAGTTTCTATGACATTGGGAAGTGAGAGAATTAGATTCCGTACGTAAAATTTGCACGCTAATTCTTTGGCGCTTAGAATTGAATAATCGAGTTGGGACCCTTGAACTTTTCCTATTTATGACATAATGAATGCTCGTGCCAAATTTCAAGTTTCTATGACATTGGAAAGTGAGAGAATTAGATTCTGTAAAATTTGGACGCTAGTTCTTTTGCGCTAGAATTGAATAATCGAGTTGGGACCCATAAGCTTTTCCTATTTATGACATAATCAATGCTTGTGCCAAATTTCATGCTTCTACGACATCGGGAAGTGAGAGAATTAGTGGCAATGATGGAAATCGAACGATCTACGTGGGGGGCATAACTGTCGACGACGCTCACACGCGCGCCATTTATCATAGGATAGTTGTACTATGCCTATAATCTTCCCAGGTGTGTACTCAACAACTTCCCAAAGTGTCATGGCGATCGGATGAATGGTGTAGTAGCGCATAAAGGACAGACAGACAGACAGACACGCACGCATACAGACAGACACGCATACATTCAATTTTATATATATAGATGTAACCTCTTAGCACTGACCAGCACTCTCCCTCACAGAGGAGTGGCTTGCAGTTGCTGTCAAAAGGCAGCTGATGGCCGCAATGTTAAGCCCCACCCCTCCAGTCAAGGACCTGACCAGGAGGAGGAGCTGGGAGCATAAGGAGCTGTCAAGTACAGGGTAAGGCAGCCCCTCTCCCCTACTAGAGACTAGCGGAAGGCAACGGGGAAGTAAAGAGGTGCAGTGAGGCACTATATTGGGGTGCTGTGGAGTGCTTGGAGAGAGGATCCTGCCCCCATGGTGATGCAGGTGGTGGCTTGACCAGCACATCACTGCCAGAAGATCTGGCCCTACTGATAGGGGATAATCTAGGCTAAGTCTGGCACCCAGCCCTAGAGAACTCCTGCGGTGCTTCTAAGCACAAAAAATAAAAAAGAATAACTACTGCATTATAAGCAGCAGAGAGAAACTAATAGAGACAGTGAGTGCTGCTTAGAAGAACAGGACTGGAATAAAGAAGGGCCATCAGTACAGCATTCACCATGTGATGGCCGCCACTGTGAAACATGGCAGCATTAGCGCTGTCCCCATTTTGGGAAGCAGCTCCAGAGGAATATCACCACAGGGCCTGATGACTGGTACTGAATATGGGCAACAGAGGGCTCTGATGACCTGGGGGCCAAAAACAGGCACAAGCTACATGGATGGAGAGGAAAGCTACCTTCCCACACATGACTTTGTCCCGGAATACACTGATGACACCATGGATCTGGATACAAAGCTGAAAGACAAGACAGATCCAATGAGACAATTCTGGTGGAAAATTCCTCATGGAAGCCTTAAAACAGTTAGAACTGCTTGTGTTTGTTGAACAATCAGTCGATCCTCTGCACTGATGGTCTGTCAAGGGATATCCTGATATCTTCTCTGACTAGAAGCTCTTACCAGACTGTTAGTAGTCCTCATGCCTCCACTGGTCCCAACAGCTCCTAACAGCCTGGTCAGAACAGCTTAGTTGGCTGCAATTAGTCAATATGGCCATCCAGCTTCCCACATCCCAATAATGCGCCCCCTCTCAGACTCTGGTAACAGAGTGAAATCTCTTCTCTGCGGCTAGTGGTCAACAAGCTCTACACAAGTGGAAGAAGAGATCACTACACGCAAGGAGCCTCCAAGAGCCTTTTATAGATCAAAGGGGAACCATTTTTAGGTCCTCAAGTGCCAAGACCATTCATCTAATCACGCCACAGCTCTAATCATTTGTATATCTGCTTAAGATGGAACGGCATGTCAAGTTTTGCTGCAAAAGAACAACTCCTTCTAGGGGCTGGGATTGTTTTTTTGACAAAGAGTGTATATGGGCTGTACCTGTAACATGATGCGCACCTGTTTGTTCATTACGTGACCTGGACAGATTCTCCTCAGCATATATATTTTCTGAATTGGCTTAATATTTATATTTGACATCTATATTTATATAACGACTTGCATAATAACATTAGATACTAAGGCCTCATGTCCACGGGCAAAAGAAGAATTAAAATCCGCAGCGGATTTTAACTCTTCTCCTGCCCGCGGATCCGCATCCCATAGGGATGCATTGACCACCCGCGGGTAGATAAATACCTGCGGATGGTCAATAAAAGTGATTTTAAAAAAAATGGAGTATGAAAAAATCTGGACCATGCCCCATTTTCGTGCGGGTATCCCGCGGGGACGGCTCCCGCGGGCTTCTATTGAAGCCTATGGAAGCCGTCCGGATCCGCGGGAGACCAAAATAGGAATTTACTCACCTGCTCCGGATCTTCTCTTCGCCGCGGCTTCATCTTCTCTCCGTCGCGGCCGGATCTTTTTTCTTCGGGCCGACGCATGCGCGGGGCATGCAACCGACGTGCCCTGCGCATCCGCCGAGCCGAAGAAAGAAGATCTGGCTGCAACTGGGAGAAGATGAAGCCTCGGCAAAGGGAAGATCCGGAGCTGGTGAGAGGTAAGTTTATTCTTATTTTAAGCGCTCATGTCCGCGGGGCAGGAGGGACCCGCTACGGATTCTCCATGGAGAATCCGTAGCGGGCTTGATTTTCCCCGTGGACATGAGGCCTAAGGCAAGGCCCCTGTTATTGATTAAAAACTCTGTACAGCTCGGAGGAACATGCCGACACTATATAAGCAACAGGAGATACATTTGTAAGAATAATATGTAAAACATTCAATTTCAACATTTTTGTTTCCCTTTTAATTGGAATGTTCAAGTTCACCTTTCTTGGCTTTAAAAATGCAGATAAAAATGAAATGGTCTATATTTTGGCAGAAAGGGTTTTACATCTGTATGCACTTGAGCCTTCAAGTGTTTGCAGCTTTTTCATAGCAACAAATGTATCATGAATCTCAAGCACCCTGAGCAAAAGCACTTAAATCAATACATAGAGAGCGCCGTAGAAACTGCACTTGCAGGAAATAAGGAAGGGTGGTGGGGGGTCACAAATGTGATGAAGTAGGAGCTAATAATTAAATGTTCTACTTAACTGTCATTCATCCATAGAGTGCTGGGAATTCTATAGGTAGGGAAGCTGCTTTATCAAGCAGGTAGAGTACAGCTTGGAAGGAAGCAGCATATCAGAAATTAGAAGCAAGACTAAAGGCAATAAAGAAGCAGATGGTGAAGAGAAAGTATCTTAGCAGATGTGCATATGTAGAAAATATCCTCTGTTTTTCCATCCCCATGGGATTACCTATCTTACAACGATTTTTAATCAGTCTTTTAGCAATTTTGGCAGAAAAAGTACAAAACACCCACAGGAGAGACTTTTTTTTTTGGACCCAAACTCAGTTGTTTACCTTTGTTCGCTGTCTTTGCAAACCACTTTACTGAGCTGATATTATAGGATAGCTGTCACTGACAGAAATGAAATGCATCATTACTGGGGAACACATAGGGCCGTTCTGCTCATAAAAAGACGAAAAACAAATATGTTCTAAATCAAGCCGAAAAAGTGCTGACTTTGCAATTGTTTGCTGCTATTAATCTCAATGTTACTATGGTATTCTATCTTTATGCCGGAGCAGGATATGACATCATATGGCACAACAGGGAACAATAAAGTGTGCTTTTTTTGCTTGTTATAGCTTTTAATATCACTTCAGTGATTATCTGGGACTTTTCATCACAGCCAGGTAGAATTTCTCTGTCTCAAAATTCCTTGATATTTAACCCCTTAGTGACCAAGCCTGTTTGCGCCTTAATGACCAGGCCAAATTTTGCAAATCTGACATGTCACTTTAACATGGAAAAACACCAGAAAGGTTTTGCATATCCAAGCGATTCTGACATTGTTTTTTCGCCACATGTTGTACTTCATTTAGGCGGAAAAAATAGACCGATAGAATTTGTGTTTATTTATTAAAAGCGCCAAAATTGGGAAAATTTTGAAAAAATCGTCATTTTTTCACATTTCCAACTGCAATATCTTAAATATGTGCAAATATAATATAGAAATTTTTGCTAAGATTTTTTATTTCCACCCGTTTACTTTATTTTGGGTGCACATTGGAAAAACTTTCGTTTTTTTTTAACCATTTGGGGGACGTACAAATTTAACATTACTTTTTAGCATTTTGAGAAACACTTTGTTTTCCTACACCAAGCCAAGATTGGAAAGGCTCATGAGTGTCAGAATAATAGATACCCCCACAAATGACCCCATTTTAAAAACTACACCCCTTAGTGTATTCACTGAGGGGTGTTATGAGTATTTTGACCCCACAGTTTTTTTTCAAGAATTAATTCAATTTAGAGGAGAAAAAGTAAAATTTCATATTTTTGCAATTCTATCATTTTAAAGACATATTTTTTTCCCTATAGTTTACATGAAAATGAGGATTTACACCCCAAAATGGATACCCCTGTTTCTTCCGTGTTCATAAATATACCCATTGTGGCCCTAATATTATAACTGAGTCCACAACGGGGCCCAAAACGAAAGGAGTAGTCAGTGCCTTTCAAAACAGAAATTTTGCTTGATGTCCTTTTAGACCCCATAGCCCACATGTAGAGTTCTTGAGCGCCCAAAACCATAGAAAACCCCCACAAATGACCCCATTTTGAAAACTAGACCCCTTAAGGAATTTATCTAGTGGTGTACTGCATATTTTGACCCCAAGTTTTTGAATGAATTTAAGCCAAGCAAAAGGAAAAAATTAGGATTTTCGTTTTTTCGGCAATTCTGTCATTTTAAAAACAGCTTTTTTTGTACAGCACACATATGAATGAAGACTTGCACCCAAAAATGGATACCCCTGTTTGTCCCGTGTTCAGAGACATACCCATTGTGGCCCTAATCTTATGTTTGGATGCACAACAGGGCCAAAAATGAAAGGAGTAGTCAGTGGCTTCCAGAACATAGATTTTGCTTGAAGTCCTTTTAGGCCCCATTGCCCACTTGTAGAGTTCTTGAGCGCCCAAAACCATAGAGAACCCCCACAAATGACCCCATTTTCAAAACTAGACTCCTTACCGAATTTATCTAGGGGTGTACTGCCCATTTTGACCCCACAGTGTTTGAATAAATTCAAGCAAAGCAAAAGGAAAAAATTAGGATTTTCGTTTTTTTGGCAATTCTGTCATTTTAAAAACAGCTTTTTTTGTACAGCACATATATGAAGGAAGACTTGAACCCCAAAATGGATACCCCTATTTGTGCTGTTTTCAGAAATATACCCATTGTGGCCCTAATCTTATGTCCGCATGCACAACGGAGCCCAAAATGAAAGGAGTAATCGGTGGCTTTCAGAACATAGATTTTGCTTGAAGTCTATTTAGTCCCCATTGTCCACTTGTAGAGTTATTGAGCGCCCAAAACCATAGAAAACCCCCACAAATTACCCCATTTTGAAAATTAGACCCCTTATCGAATTTATCTAGGGGTGTACTGTGTATTTTAACCCTACGATTTTTGAATAGATCTAAGCAAAGCAGTAAGAAAAAAATTACGATTTTCATTTTTTGGGCTATTGTGTCAATTTAAAAACAGGGTTGTTTGTACAGCACACATATAAATGACGACTTTCACCCCAAAACGGATACCCCTGTTTGTCCCGTGTTCAGAAACATACCCATTGTGGCCCTAATAGACTTACAGGACACATGGCTAGGCCTACAATGAAAGGAATACCCGTTGGATTTCAGGGTACAACTGAATAAATTCCAGGCCCCATTGCCCCCTTATTGAGCCATTGAGTGGCCAAAACTATAAAGAACCCCCACAAATGACCCCATTTTAAAAACTAGACCCCTTAACAAATTCATCTAGGGGTGTACTGCGTATTTTGACCCCACAGTATTTGAATGAATCTAAGCAAAGCAGAAGGAAAAAGTAACGATTTTCAATTTTTTTGGCAATTTTTTAAATTTAAAAACAGTTTTTTTGTACAGTGCACATAGGAAGAAAGACGTTCACCCCCAAATGGATACCCCCGTTTGTTCCGTGTTCAGAAACATACCCATTGTGACCCTAATTTACTTACAGGACCCATGGCAAGGCCTATAAAGGAGGGAACACCCGTTGGATTTCTGGGCACAACTGAATAAATACCAGGCCCCATTGTTCATTTGTACGGAATAAAAATTGACTCCCTAAAAATCCCCCCTCCCCCACACACTCCGCGCCCCTTTTTGTCATTCGCAAATCTTAGATAAAAGTAATAATGTGAACTGTGTGGTATTTCCGAAGACAGGGGTAATTACGGAGGCTGGTTGGAATGGGCCCATGGGGCAATAAAACCGGTATCCCCCTCCTCTCATGCTTTGTGGGGGTCATTTCTTGACCTCAGTAGCGGGTATGGGGTGTAAAAAGTGGCGTTCCATGAGTCTCCGTAAGTTTGATGAGGTGCTGCGGTCTCACATAGAAGGCGCTCAACAAGCTTCTCCTGGAACTGCAGGAAGGCAAGCGTTCCTGGGGCTTCTTGTAAAATACGTATCACAGGTAGTGGTCTGAATAGCGCTGGGCTCACGCAGCCGTAGGCGGAATCTGCTTGCGGAGGCCCGCAGCGGATCCCAGCTGTGAGCCCGGCTGTGACCCTGCGTATGGCCACGTAATGTACTGCGCATAACTACGTACTCACACAGGCGGTCATGCGCAGTACCTTTTTTTTGTTTGCATTTCCCGCACCGTCGCTTAGCGATGACGCGGGTACCCGCAGCCCGTATACAACGTAGTTGCGTATGGGCTGCGGGTATATCCGCGACCACAGAGCACAATTTGTTTCTATGTTGCGGACATCCGCAGTAAAATAGAACCTGCTGTGTTCTCTTTTCTGCAAGTGGATTACACAATTCCGACCCACTAATGTGAGCGGAATTGTGTAATCCAATGCGATTGATCTGTGTATTACCGCGGATCAGACGCATGCGGAATCCGTAATTCCTATCCGGTCATGTGAGACCGGCCAAAGGTAGATCTCTACCTTTTTATCACGTGACCGGGGACCGCTCAATGAGGCCACCGGTCACTGCTCCAGGCTCTCGGCGACCATTGGTCGCTGGGAGCAAGGAGATTTTAAGTTTCCTGGGCTCCCCGACTCCTGCGCATGTGTCCGGTATTTTGCCGGCGGTCGCATGTGCAGAATCCGGGTAAGTTCCAGGATGAGGATCGCGTCGGGGTGCAAATACGGAGGCCTCCGGTAAAAAGTTTCATCTCCTCTCACCGATCGCATCGGTGAGAGGAGATGAAACTTCAATTTTTTTTTTAAACTTTTACGTGATCGCCATTATCCATTGTATAACGGTGAACATGTGATCAGAAACCGCACACCGCAGCCCCCCGTGAAATCTCCAGGCTCTTGGCTCAGTTTTGTAGCCAGGAGCAGGGAGATTTTCAATTATCCTGGCAATCCACAGCTTTTGCGCATGCGTCCGCCATTTTGGCGACGGGCGTGTGCGCAGAAGCTGGGGTAAGGTCCGCGGATAAATCTGGGGGCCTTATGTGCGTACTTTCATCCTCCCTCATGGATATGATCCATGAGGGGAGATGAAATGTACGCTTTTTAAACTTTTTTTTAACTTTTTAAAACTTTTTTAACTTTTTTTTTTTTTTTACTTTTTCACACTTTTTTTTTAACTTTACATGATCACTGTCATCCATTGGATGACAGTAATCATGTCCCCAGTGACATCCCTCTGCTCTTGGCTACACATGGCAGCCAGGAGCAAAGGGATTTTGAATTTCCCGGGGCTCGAGCCCCTCTGTGCACGCGCCCGATGTCAATCATCGGGCGCGCATGCACAGAGGGGTCTTCGAGTCCCGGACCATCGGGACATCAGGGAGGACTTAGGTGAGTATTTTCACCTCCCCTCATGGATCCGATCCATGAGGGGAGGTGAAACTAGCACTTTTGTAAAACTTTTAAAACTTTTTCGCGATCGCGGCGATCGCGGGCCCGGGGACCGCTCACTGCGGTCCCCGGTAACACCTCCTGGTTCCCGGCTACCTTCAGGAGCCAGGAGCCAGGAGGTTTTGAATTTGTCTGGGGCTCCCGGGCTTCTGCGCATGCGCCTGATGTAATCGTCTGGCGCGCATGCGCAGAAGGCCGCCGGCGGGTCCGGGAGGACCAGATCTCCAGGGGACACCGCCGACAAGCCAGGTAAGAATATTCAGCTGCTCTGATGGATCCGATCCATTGGATAGAGCCGATCGCAATGCCGGGGGGGGGGGGGTCCCCGCAGCCCGGGATGACAGCTCCATGCTGTCGGCTACCTGCGGGTACCGACAGCATGGAGCTGTCACGTCCAGAGCCCTCGTGGCTTTAGTCTCTGCAGGAAGCATGTTTTTACGTCCTCAGAGAATAAAGCCCACTTGGGCAGGACGTAAAAACACTATGGGCTGGTCGTTAAGGGGTTAAGAAATGTGTTAGAAGAAAAACTGTCTAAATGTCTTGATATGATGAACATATGCATATGCGTTTTACTGAGCGTGTAGTTCTAAATCGTTAGTCTTAGCGGCATTCATGTAATAGTGCCATTATTCTGCTCGTAGGCTGTGAAAGTTGGCTTCCCAGATGGTCCCATACTTGTTCTATTGGTGATAAATCTGGTGACCAGGAGCCACAGAAGTCTGGAAATGTTGTGGAGGCTTCCTGTGACCTCCTTGTGTGTGCAGCCAAGCATTATCCTGTTGAAGGACTGTATAATACTCTACACAACCCAGCTCACTGGCGTAACTATAGGGGATGCAGAGGATGTGGTAGTACCCGCGGCCCAGGAGCCTTTGGGGTGTCATAAGGCACTCTTCTACATATAGGGAGCCCAGTACTATGAATAAAGCATTATAGTTGGGGGCTATGTTAGAGGTTTTGCATTGAGGCCCAGGAGCTTCAAGTTATACCTCTGCGTTAAGGAGTTAAGAGAAGTTGGGGGCCCCAAGATAAAGTTTTGCACCTGGGTCTATGATGCTTTAGCTATGTTCCTGGGCTGTTAGTTTTTATTGCATACTGCAGTTTTGTATTACTTACATTATGATGAAAATTTATTAAGGCCAGCAGACCAAATTATTTTACAGACAACAAACTAGGTGAACTCACAACTCACCCAGCATCACCTTGGATAGAGAAAAAAAGAGGACAAGTCTGCCGAAATATGAATGGCGAACCATTCAGGTAGGTGTATTGGTGTCAAATCCTTCGTAATTGTGAAATATGAAGGCAAATATTTTCCAAGAGTCGTCACTGGAAAGACAGATAATGAGGTTGAGGTCAGCACGATGACAATGAGCGATCCATAACATTGGAAATGGCCAAAGAAGGAGGAGAAAATTTGGTACAATAAAGATGAAAGCTGGTAGAACTGTCATAGAGGATAACCTTTTTAGCTTTTAAAATCCCTGAGTTATAGAGAAATCAGCACACCATTCATCCATGTCATTATCCTTATTATGACCTATTAGGGTCTGTAATTGTTACAGTATACTACCCTTGATATGCCAGCCCGGGTGCCCTAGATCTCACCCACAACCCCCCCTGCTTGCTTGCCTCCACTCCTGGCCAACCCTAGGCGGGCAACTGGGCGGCGGTCCCTACTCTCACTAGGGACCGAAAAGGAACGCTGGTGTACCTGGATGGAAAGGGTAGAATACCGACAGAAAAGGCAGCTGTAATTAACCAAAACAAACAATACAAAGCAGAACTGAGGCAGATGGAAAAACCTGGTGGACAATAGCAGTCAAGATGACAAACGCAGAAGACCAACAGAGGCAGACTAGCTAGCACACTGAGGGAAACCAATAACTGGCAGTGACTGCAAGTCTCTGCCTACCTTTAAACAAAAGCCTCCACCCAGGGGCGGAGAGAGGGAGACAGCCAACTCCCAACAGAACATAATAAAAGGGAGCTCGTGCATGGCAGCTGCACTCACAGGTGTGCACGCGCATGGTGCCGCGCGCCACCAACACCACGCCTCCCATGCCGGCCAGGCACTCGCGCCCCCGGCAGCCGGACAAGAAGCCGGCAGGACGTACCCCGACCACGGGACCCCGCACACCGCCGCCCCGGGAGGACCAGCAACCGCCGCATGGTAACAGTAATGTCTTCCATTGTCCTGTGATTATTCCTTTTAATTATGATACAGATAATTATCTATATAAGAGAAATGTATTGCAATGGTAATATGTGTTATTAGGGTATAACAGTTGCCTTGTAGGCCATCATCGGGTGAGGACATCCTTATCAGGGCAAATGCCCCACAGCTGGGTAGAGCTTCAGATTCGGGACATTCTCTCCACGCTGTTCTCCCATTTATCATGGGTTGTTATCCTGATAATACATATACACACACACACACACAGGTATTCCGTCGTTCAGCTGGAGAGAGATAACAGGGACTGCATGCTGTGTTTTGCAGGAGAGTCTGAGATTACATTGTATTCTGCTGACAGTCCATGAGAGAACAATGGAGCTGTGTGCAGAGCACAGACCACATGCCGTGCTCTGCAAACAGCTCCCTGAGGCCCTTTTATAAACAAATGAAGTTGATAAAGTGTTAATGGACATTAGTGTCCATTAACACTTTATGCAAAATGATCGCTAAAACTGTCAATCCCTCAATCGTTTGAAAGATTGTCTTTGCGTGTGTATATGGGCCTTTACATCAACACCAACCACTAGATCACAGAATGCTATGCATTCCAATTATCTAATTTCTAATACAAGAGCTCAAAACTTGTTAATTACTTTATTAAACCTTTAGTGACGAGCCTATTCTGTGTATTAAGGACAAGCGATTTTCATCATTGCATTGCAGGAGACAAAACTCATTGACACAGTCGTTTGACGGCTTGTTTTGGGGGGAACGAGCTGTATATGGCAGCACTCTGGGATACATATTATGTGTTGTGGAACTTTTATTCCTTTTTTTGGGAGGGAGATGGAAAAAATGGTCAGAAATTCAACTATTGTATTTTTATTTTATTTGTATGGTGTTCACTATTTTATCCAATTAAAAAGTTTGTTTTTTAAGGGGAAAATGTATATTTTTTTCTTAAACTGGAATTTTTTTTCTTGCAATTAAACTGAATTGAACTTTTTTTGATGTTATTTTTTATGCCCTGAAAAGAACTTGAAGATGTTAGGATAGTACACTGCATTACTTATGTAGTACATTCTACTAAGCCTATGACAGCAGCCTATTAGACTCTGCAAGAGGTGGGGCCTAATAGGCTGAGTTACATGGCAGATATGGAGGCCTTTTTTCAGACATCCGGCTGCTATGGGAACCTATTGGTTCATTGCAATCACACTGTAGGGTCCTAATACATAACAGAAGGAGCCCCCTTCCCCGTTATGTGCTTACATGCTGCAGTTGCTATAGACATTGGCATATAAGGGGTTAAATGGCCAGGATCTAAGGTTCCTCTGATCCTGGTGGTTAGAGCAGGAGCCTGGCTGTCAGTAGTTAAAAAGATGTATGCTCAAGTTTAAAGCCCATTAGTGAGGTCAGTAAAAATGCATATAGGCTGTTACTAAATGGTCATTCACTGTTTTGCTCACCCTACTTTATCTGTGTGTGTGACCTCGCCCCTCCCTTCTAATTGTTTTTATATTGTTTGACAGTTCGTTTAATGTAATAAAGTATATTCATATTTGTGGAATGTATTGTGATTATTCTATATACAAGGGATCTGGTAGACTTTGTTTCTGCTGCTACATCTCTATGGGATGAGAGAATATAAATCTGAGTCACAAATTCACAAATTCTACTTTGCTAATGCATAAATCCCAGCGAACGTCGTACAGAATCTAGAAAAAAAAGGAAATACAAGGAAATCACATTTTAGCCAAAATAATAACGAATACCTCTTTATTTATTTTTGCAGGAAGCAGTCTGGCTCTAAGGGCTTCACAAGACGAATGTGTTTTTGTCTTATTTTGCGAATGCAAAAATGCGACAAAATGGTTTAGCTTTCACTATCGGGATTTTTGGGCGTCAATACTACATGCAAGAAAGATTGGGCAGCACGTATCTTCCCTCTTTTTTTTTTTTTTCAAACTAGCACACAATAGTTTGAATAGTCAAAGAAGACCCACTGGTTCATACGCTAATATGCTTCACAGTGGCGAGCGTATTAGCTCATGCTCCTGTTTGTTTAAGCCCTGAAACGCTGTGGCAGCTATGGGGGTCAGTACTTTGTGTGGTTCACTTCAAATGTGCACGATAGTCCGTTTGGTCGAACAGTATGTAAACAATTTATATCAACTGCAGCACTCACACAGAATCGTTGCAATCAGTTTCTGATATCCTGTAGTACATACAGCGAGGAGTGGATGGATGCAACAGCCCGGTTGGGTCCGGATCAAGACCTAGTAGTCCTTAGGATAATAGAATGTAGACCAGGCAGCATCAGATGTGATTTAAAATGATTTTCAAATCTTTATTCCTCCAAAGGCAAAAAACCAGCGCCGTTTCAGCCACTATACTGGCCTTTTTCAAGCTTGAAAAGCTGTAAGCCTGCAAGGTGCACTACACATATGTGTGGCTGACACCCTATGCAAGCTTATCTATGTGCAAGTATAAGGGCGCTTCATACGAGTGTATGTGCAAAAATGCTTGCATAAGCGCAATGCATGTGAGCAATAAATGATGCACTTTGAACATATTAGTGTACTTATTGCGCTCTGAGTGCCAGGGACACCCCCGCTGATTTTAAAAGCTATTTAGCCTAATAAGTTCAGATGTGTTCTTTTTTCCATGGAATTGTGCAGTGTATTGAGTTAGCATTTGTGCACCTCCCATACCCATAGACTTCTATCTGGACCTATAGTGCACAAATGTGCACAAAATGCAGCATCCTGCAAGTTGAGTAAAAAGAGTAATGTGAATGAACTAATTGAAAACATTGGGTTCTATTCCTTTTTTTGTGTGCGTATAAATACGATTGTGTAAAGAGGCCCTTGGGCCCTTCTGTACAGGCAATTAAATTGAGTCCTTCATCCAGTGGGAATCTGAACAATTATCGTTCAGTGTAAATGCCCTGGCTGAATGACAAACAAGAATTCATTTGCTTCTCGTTCGGTGTTCAGTTTCTGCTTGCAGAAAACTGAACGGTGGATTGGGCCATGTAAATAGGCAATTGTTCATCTAAGAACGACTGCCTGCTTACTGTGAATGGAGGATGGTGGTCCAGAATGATCCCCGATCCCCTCCGCCTCCATTCAGTAGAGATGGGGTGAGAGAGATCTCTCTCACTCTCTCCCCCGCTATCCCCCATCGCCCCCCCCCCCCGAGCACGCTCAAACAACAATGCAGTTACTCGAGAAGAGCGATAACTGACTTATCCGTGCGTGCTCGCTCATCTCTGATAATAAACTCAGGTGGTTAGATAGTGTTTAAATAAAGTTTAAATCATGCTTTGTTTGCACTTTTACATTTTTTAAACCCTTTCTTGCACTAAACACTTTCTCAAATAGTTTCTGTTAAGTTCCTTCCTAATTAAACATCTGAGTTAACACAGCACTGATATCAGAGAATAATAGTATTATAATACTGGGTGACTCCTCTAATTCACATTTTATATCTAGTTTTCTAAAATTGTCTGAAGAAATTAGTGTCTCCATTCTGCTTTACCTTGGGGAAAACAATTAAAAATGTATGAAGTGACTTCCCTCTAGAGTAAAAACATTAGAACTACAGGCAAAGTTTCATGGAAAGGGGAAGTAGACTGTATGAATATTGACCAGGCTGGCCAAGGCTGTGGAACCGGATACAAATGTGTTCTGAGATATACATATTATCTAGCAAAAAGGAATGATCATTACTGTTACTATATTACTGGCATAATTCTTAATATTCACGGCTTATGGTTGTATTGAGGTGTATGTAGATTTAGAGACACAAAATATACAGATTTGGAAATTTAGGGGAATTTATCGCTAAACAAGTGAGCTGTTTACTTGAATACCGGCATCATCTTTAATGTATAAATTAAGCTGAACATTAAAGTTGAAAAATGTTGAACATAAGTTTTTACAAATTTTTGTAGATTTTATTTTTTTTTATTTTTCACGCAGGCCAGTAAGCCTAATAATAGTCTGACACTTCCTGCTCTGTGGAGAAAACTTTAAAAAAACTGTCACCATATTTTTGCACCCCTTTCTCATGGCTGCATAAAATAGTGACAGTCACGCTAATAATAGTTATATGCAGGGGCGTAGCTAGAGGTTCCTGGGCCCGGGTGCAAAAGTTTAGCTTGGGCCCCCCTTCCAGACCCCTCCAACCCCCACTCCATTTTATGGCTACTCCTTGTACATCACTTTTAGCTGCATTACTGTTTTTTTTTAAATGACCCATCAATGGATGATTAGTAGAGATGAGCGAGCACCCAAATGCTCGGGTCCTCGTTATTCAAGCTCTACTCCAGTAACAAACCCTATTAACTACAATGGGAGACTCGAGCATTTTTTGTATGGAACCCGCCAGGTGCCGAGCTTTTGTCTTTTGGTTCATGTGTGTTTTCTCCCTCTCCCTCTCTCTGCCTCTCAGCCAACCCAAAAAACTGCCGTTAACGTGCACAGCGTCGCAGCGGGGAGGCCCAAAACTGACACGTCACAGCGGGGAGGGGCAAAAAACTGGGGCGGGGTCGAACACGGCGTGATGCTCGCTCGAGTAGCAAGCATCATCGAGTATGCTAATACTCGAACGAGCATCAAGCTCGGAAGAGTACGTTCGCTCAACTTTTTTCATTAGTAATCAGGGGTTTTAGCAGAGTTTTAAAACATCCAGAACACAAGCCTCAAGGCGCGCTTTGCTTCCCCAGAAGAAAAAAAATAATTATATATATATATATATATATATATACATATATATATATTGTAACAGGGTGAGAGGTGTGGTCTGGAGTGGAAGGTATGTGTCACAGAGGTTATTAGCCTCTGTGATGTAGTCCGATCCTCTTTTACTCCAGTACTCCAGGCCAGATCTTACAACCAGTCCAGCATGCCATTTAAGGAGACAGGTGGAAGTTAGAGGGAGGTGTGTGTGCCTGGGAGATTCAGGCTGCAGTTAAACTGTGAGTTCCTTTGTGAGCAGATATATATATATTGTAACAGGGTGAGAGCTGTGGACGAGGCGCTGCGTGGTTCCAGCAGGACCCCTGGGGTACGCCTGCCCTTGGACTAGAGTCTGAAGATACTGAAGGCATAAGGACCAGCTGTGCTCTGGACATCCACAGGTCTGTGCAAACCTATGGACTTGTATGGTTTCCTCAGCTGAGGATTTACTCGCTTCACCTACGGACTGTGGAGGGTTAAACTTAAAAAGAGACTTTGTTGTTGCCATCATTTATTATTTCTCTGGAGACCCAGTTGTCTATGTTTTCTGTTAAAGATTATATAAATAAACCCAAACAAGAAGAAAAGTAACCGTTTGGTGTGCTCTTTAACCCCCGCTGTGCTACAAGTGGTGGAGGATGCGCTGGCAGTAGTAGACTCCCTGAGGAAAAAAACAAACTGTTGCCATAGCTCTGGAGGAGTTAATAAAACAGCTCGAGGCACTGGCAGTAGTAAAGTCCCTGAGGAAAAAACAAACTGTTGCCATAGCCATGGAGGAGTTAATAAAACAGCTAGCAGCAACTAGCACAGCAGCAGAAAGCATTGTGTCTGCAGCAAGAAACACATCAATTGCTGACTCGTCAGATGGCGATGCTAACGGAGACTAAAAGAAAAGAGAAGTCATCCACTAGCATGGACATATTAAAAACTGTAAGGGGGTCGTTACAAAAAATGACCCCAGAAGATGATGTGGAAGCTTACCTGGCCATCTTTGAAAGGGTGGCAGTAAGGGAAAAACTGCCACCAGAACAATGGGTGGAAGTTAAAGCCCCCTATCTCACTGGGGAGCCGCAAAAAGGCATATTATGACTTGCCCCAACAGGATGCCGGGGAATATGATAAGCTAAAAGCTGAGATTCAGGCTCGCCTGGGGGTGAGCATGGCAGTCCGAGCACAGCGAGTCCATCACTGGAAGTTTCGCCAAGACAAACCGCCCAGGTCACTAATGTTTGATTTCTTGCACCTAGCCCAAAAATGGCTGCAGCCGAAAACCTCCTCGCCGACACAAATAGTGGGGAAGGTTGGGATGGACCAGTTTATACAGACTCTGCCCAGGCCTATCCAACGATGGGTGGCCCAGGGAAATCCCGAGAACATCGACAACCTGGTGGGCTTGGTCGAGCGGTATGTTGCAGCGGAAGAGACAGCGGCGGCTGTGAGGCCTCCTAGTCATCCGGTAGATGCTCGGAGAGAGAGCTCCAAATCCGTTTCAGAAAGGAAGCCAAGGAACCAGAGGGGTCTGGAGCCCATGCAAAGAAACCCGGTCACCCCCATTATGTGCTGGGAGTGCCAATGTCCAGGGCATATCGCTGCTCATTGTCCAGCTCGGGTTGAACCCATGGAATGCTCCTATGGACTGTTCTTTGGTGGCACATTCTACCTGCGCTACAGGGGTGGACAGAGACACCCAGCCACGGATGTGTCAAGTGACAGTGAATGGTGTGGAAGTGTCGGCCTTTCTGGACTCAGGGAGCATGATTTCATTACTGAACTCAGCCATCGCCACTGGACTGGGCCCCCGGGGCAGATTGGGGGTGGTCTGTATACACGGGGACACCAAAGAATATCCGGCTGTCCAGGTGACCATAAGCACAGTGTGCGGAACCTATGTACACCAGGTGGGGGTGGTTAACAAATTACTCTACCCACTGATAATTGGGAGGGACTTCCTTTTGTTTTGGGAACTGTGGGCGGAGGTACCGCGGCCTTGCGGATCCGGCACGACAAACAACACAGGAGATGTTCAACGTCAGCCTAACGAATTTCCCTTTGCAGGACTGACTGATTCTGAGGAACCCACTCCGGAACCCCAGGTACCTGATCTTGAGGTGAATAGGGATAATTTTGGGACTGCACAGCTTAATGACCTGACTTTAAGAAATGCACGAGAAAATATTTCTGTGATTAATGGTGTACCCCAAGAGGCAGGGGATGAGGTGTGATTTTCCCATTTTGAACTGATTAATGAATTGTTGTATCAGGTAACGAAAGTAAAGAATGAAGTGGTAAAACAACTTCTGATACCTGGTGGATATAGGCGCATGGTCCTCGACCTAGCCCACACTCACATATTGGGTGGTCATTTAGGGGCAGAAAAAACACAGGAACGTATTTTACAGAGGTTTTTCTGGCCAGGGCGCCATAAAGAAATAGAGAATTTTTGTAGATCATGTCCTCAGTGCCAGATATCTGCTCCTATCTCGCACTTCAGAAGCCCGTTGGTACCACTACCAATAATCGAAATACCATTTGAGCGAATCGCTATGGATTTGGTGGGACCCCTAGAGAAGTCAGCTAGAGGTCACCAGTATATCCTTGTAATCGTGGACTATGCCACCAGGTATCCAGAAGCAATACCTCTGAGGAACACTTCCTCTAAATGTATCGATAAAGAATTGTTCCAGATGTTCACTCGGATGGGGCTCCCCAAAGAGATCCTAACAGACCAGGGGACCCCATTTATGTTGAAGGCAATGAGGGAACTGTGCAAGTTGCTGAAGATTAAGCAATCGCGCACCTCCGTCTACTACCCCCAGACAGATGAGTTGGTGGAAAGATTCAATAAAATGCTAAAAAATATGTTAAAAAGGATGGCCGGGATTGGGACTGTTTGCTACCGTATTTACTATTTTCTATTCGGGAGGTACCACAAGCCTCCACGGGGTTCTCTCCCTTTGAGCTATTGTACGCACGACAACCCCTTGGACTGCTTGACCTAGCTAAAGAAACGTGGGAGAGCGAAGCCACCCCACATAAGAGTGTCATTGAACATGTGGCCCAAATGCAGGAAAGACTTGCCAAGATAATGCCACTAGTAAAAGAACAGCTCCTCCAAGCGCAGGAAAGGCAGGCTAACGTCTATAATCGGTCAGCCAAAGTCAGACAGTTTAACCCAGGGGATCGGGTGCCTGTGCTAGTCCCTACCGTAGAAAGTAAGTTTCTTGCCAAGTGGCAAGGACCATACGAGGTGGTGGAAAAAATAGGGACGGTCAATTATAAAGTTCTCCAACCAGGTAGGAGAAAGCCCGTCCAAATTTATCATGTAAATTTGTTAAAACCCTGGAAGGAGCAGGATTCACTGGGTTCTCCCTGCTTGGTCACAAAGCCGGAGGCTAATATTCAGGACGTGATTATAGCGGAAACCCTGTCGAAATCCCAGAGACAAGAAAGCAAAGAATTTTTGCAGAGGAATATTGATCTGTTTACCGACCGACCCGGTCGCGCTAGGGTCCTGGAGCATGAGATCCGGACAGACCCTAACGTAAGGGTCAATATAAAACCCTATAGAATCCCTGGAGCCCGCAGGGAAGTAGTGTCCCAGGACGTAAAAAGGATGCTTGAACTGGGGGTCATTGAGGAATCCAAAAGTGGATGGTCAAGCCCCATAGTCTTGGTGCCGAAACCGTACGGGGAATGGCGCTTCTGCAATGATTACAGGAAGCTTAATGAAGTTTCAGAATCTGATGCGTACCCAATGCCCTGGGTCGATGAACTGATTGGCAGACTCGGTTCAGCCCAGTATATGACTACACTAGACCTCATAAAAGGGTACTGGCAGAACACCCCTTGCCCCCCCCCCACTCCCCATCACACAGGATCCCCCTCATTCCCCCCCATCACACAAGGTCCCCTTCTTTCCCCCCATCACACAGGATCCCCCTCTTTCTCTCCCCCCAATCACACAGGGTCCCCCTCGTTCTCTCCCCCTCATCAAACAGGGTCCCGCCTCATTCTCTCCCCCCTCCATCACACAGCCCCCCCCCCACCGTTCTCTCCCGCCCATCACACAGGGTCCCCTTCGTTCTCTCCCCCTCATCACACAGGGTCCCCCTCGTTCTCTCCTCCTCATCACACAGGGTCCCCCCTCGTTCTCTCCCCCCCATTGCACAGGGTCCCCTTCGTTCTATCCCCCCATCACACAGGGTCCCCCCCTCATTCTCTCCCCCCTCCATCATACAGAGTCCCCCCCATTCTCTCCCCCATCCCCCGATCACACATGGTCCCCCTCTTCCCCCATCACACATGGTCCCCCTCCCCCCATCACACAGGATCCCCCTCGTTCTCCCCCCATCACACAGGGTCCCCCTCGTTCTCCCCCCATCACACAGGATCCCCCTTGTCCCCCCCCCTCATCACACAGGGTCCCCCCTCGTTCTCTTCCCCCTCCATCACACAGGGTCCCTCCCATTCTACCCCCCCCTCCATCACACAGGGTTCCCCTCGTTCCCTCCCCCCATCACACAGGGTTCCCCTGGTTGTCTTCCCCCCATCACACAGGGTCCTCCCTCGTTCTCTCTCCCCTCCATCATACAGGGTCCCCCCCGTTCTCTCCCCCTCTCCCCCCCATCCCACAGGGTCCCCTTTATCTCTGCCCTCCATCACACAGGGTCCCCCCTCAATCTCTCCCCCTCCATCACACAGGGTCCCCCCCATTTTCTCCCCTATCCCCCCCATCACACAGGGTCCCCCTCATACTCTCACCCCCATCACACAGGGTCCCCCCTCGTTCTCTCCCCCCTCCATCACACAGAGTCCCCCTGTTCTCTCCCCCATCACACAGCGTCCCCCCTCCATCACACAGCATCCCCTCTCGCTCTTTCCCCTCCCATCACACAGGATCCCCCCTCATTCTCTCCCCCTCCATCACACAGATTCCCCCCCCCGTTCTCTCCCTTCCATCTCACAGGGTCCCCCTCGTTCTCTCAACCCTCCATCACACAGGGTCCCCCTCGTTCTCTCCCCCCTCCATCTCACAGGGTCCCCCCGTTCTCTCCCCCCTCCCCCCATCACACAGCGTCCCCCTCGTTTTCTTACCTCTCCATCCCACAGGGCCCCCCCATTCTCTTCCCCCTCCCCCCATCACACAGGGTCCCCCTCGTTCTCTCCCCCCCATCACACAGGTTCCCCCCTCGTTCTCCCCCCCCCCTCCATCACACAGGGTCCCCTATGGGAGGGGGTACGGTGGAGCCAAGCTCCTGTCGCCTCCCCGCCCTGTGTCCGCAGCCAGCAATGGGAGGGGTGGGACGGGGCGGAACTTAGCTCCGTCCCCACCTCCTCCTAATGCAAATAGCTGGAGGGGAGGAAAGAGGCAGAGAGCCAGCGAGGGGGAGGGAAGGGGATAGATAGCTCAGATGGTAGCGTATATTGGCTGGCCGTGAAAACAGCTGTTGTAAGTGGGTGTCCGCTGTTAAAGACGTCCGATACCCGCCGTGTATGGAGCAGTTTGGCTCCCAAGCCTGCTCCATACACAGCATATACAGTGCACGGCTATAAACGTCTTAACTGCATGGAGTATATGCAGTAAGAACATATATAGCTGTTATGTATGACGGGAGGGGGTTCATCTATTAAAGTAAGTACCACCAACCTACTAAAGTAAAGTAATGCTCGTGTTCAGACTGCTTTAACTGGCCGCTATTTTAGCACTTTGTTCTGTACATATTGAATATGTTTTCTTTTGCTTGTAACTCAGTATGTAGATAAACAACAGTCTCACAAAAAAGGCGACTGGGACAGAAGTGACTGCAGAGTGTTCTTTCTTCTTTTCACTTTGTTCTCATGAGCAGCGCCAGGTGGCACATCACAGTAATGCACGTGGCTGGAGAGTTTTGCAGCAGGTTATACAACGCTTTCAATAAAGTCTCAGTAAAAATGCAGATGTAAGTAGAAGCACCGAAGCTTCACGCTGAACGCTAGCTGTGTTGCAAACAGAAGCAGGTACCATCTCGCTGAGACCGTACTAATGTTACTGCAGCAAAACAGCAGTCATGTTGTAGCTGTGACTTTACACAGGATTAATGCTGATGGCTATGTGACCGTCACTGCAGCACAAGGCAACGGTAAAATGACAGTCGCTGTTACAGTTAAAGCTAGATTTTTCTTACTAATTAAAACCAGATTGTGACACATCCCATTTGTATAAGCTGGTTCTATTTTCTGATATGATTTACAGCAGCCTCATGGGCCATTCACACAATGGACAGGAAAAGACTCATTGACCTCTATAGGAGAATGTTCTAGGCATGCTCTATGACCAGTGCAAAAGACATTGTGCAGGGAAGGGGAAGAGGTAAGCTGCGACAGTATTAGTGTATCTTGAATGTGATAGAAAAGGCATACAGCGGGGGCCGCCGCCACTGCAGCCGTGCGCCTCCAGCAGCAAGTGGGTTCTCTGGCAGGGCGGACCAGAAGCCGGAATCCCCCCCATGACTACACAAGCGCAGTGCACCTTAGGTAGCAGGGAAGCGCAAGGCAAGTTAGGCAAGGGGGGGGGGGGGGGGCTGTGAGTGAGCACTGATGCAGCCACCGGGAGGGAGCAGAGAGCCGGCGGCCGGGCATGAAAAAGAGGTCAGCCGGCAATCGCCTATGACCCCATGGCTCAAATGATGGCCAGGACCAAGCACACATGCTGCAGTGTGTGGATTTATTAGTGCCAGCGCTGCAGGCTTATGCAGACGGTTCATATTCTGCTTAGCCTTATATTATAACATGTAAATGCTGGCATGTTACCACTGTAACATGGCAGTATTTACACGTCATCATGTAAGGCTAAGCAGAATAGTAACCCTCAGCGTAAGCCTGCAGCGCTTCCACTAATAAACCCACACTGTGCGACTGGGTCCTTCGTGCCTTTCTCCTGTCAAACCCCTAGCTTCCGGTGGCGTCAAGGTACACTAATACCAGCTGTGACATCGCGTATTGTAAATGGTGGATCCTGTGTTATCTATATATAGGATTCACCTTTTATTGTAATCCTTCCTGTGTTGATAATTAAATAATTGCTGAAAAGTTTTCTCTACTCAACAGGAAGTGTCAGGCTAGTATTAGGATTAGTGGTCAGTGTGAAAATTGCAGAATTAAATTTTTAAAGAAATACAGATTGTGACAGTGAAAATATGAAAAAAAATCACCCAAAATTCTCAAAAATTATGCTTAGCCAAATAATAGTTTTGCACGAATGACTAGGAGATAAGGACCTGGAAGTACTTTTATATGGGGTAACTGCTGGACTGACATCTGACTATCGCTCCTTTGAAATCAGCCATGACAGCACTGGGGGCTTCCAGAAGGCTCCCGGATGCCATGGCACGAGGCAACCAGCAATCTAATCAGGGCATTTAAATGCCGCTGTCAGAACTGACGACACCATTTAAAGGGCTAACAGCTCTGATCAGCGGCGTGGCTGATCTGAACTGTTGCGGGCTGGTGTTGGCTGTAAGAAACAGTATGGAGCGGGATCGACCCTGGATGCCTCTCTTTACATATTCCGAACCTTTTGGATGTAACTGTTCACACTGTAGTGTTAAGGGGTTAGATTCCTTCCCCAGGGCTCATACTCTAAACACTGGGGGATTCCACTTGCGGAATTCAGAGATAACCCCACAGATGTCTTTGAAAAACTTTGTTGGATTTTTTTATTTCATATACCATGTTTGTAAATTCGATTAAAAAAAAGAAAATGTCATTAGCTGATTATGTTTCCAGTGTGGCACCAACCAACATTATTTTATCAAAGCCGTTGCTTTAATGTTCCTGACTTTGACACATAAGACTGGGATACCCAATTGAAGCTATCAAAAATAAGGAGAAGAAAATGCAAGGTATAACCTCCTAAATAATAACCAATATAGAAAAATCCAGTTTTCCCAAAATGAGAAGTTTGGTAGGAAAAGAGAACCTTTCATGTGCTGTTTTATATGTTTTAATAAATTCTTGGTTTGAAGAAGGAAAATGTATGGTCAGACCTAATCTGGAATACTGTGTCTAGTTCTGGGCACCCCACTTTAAAAATCCACTTAAGTCACATGGGATTATAAATCATATTTCAATAAAACATGTAGAGACTGATTTTAAGACATGCATTTTGTATGGTGTTTCCACATTTTTGTCCACCCTATTTGGAACATTCTACTGAGAAGTTCCCAGACAAAAAGTTCTAAGTTCTAAATCGGCTCCTTACATTTATGTCATGATGCTTTTACTTCATGTCAAGTTTTAATTTAACCTGTTTTTTAACTGGTCAAACAAATATACTGTACAGTAAAAAAATATATTGTATCAGGAAGTTCAGTTAAAGAAAGCCTGGTATCTTCAATGACAATTGTTAACAGCTACGGTATTGGATACAAAGGTTACATTGTTACAGTATATGTATGGATAGTAAGCGGGCAAAAGCGGATGTAATCCATATGGAGGAGCCCAAAGCTACACTGATATTGGAAGGAAGTATGAACTTGTATAAATATACGATGTAGCAAAGGTGTGTATGTTGGGAGAAGACATTTCTAATAACGTTGCTAGGAGATGTAAACGGCAATTAAGAGGGTGCTGTACTTTATGTTGACAGAAAATAAATCTTTATTTGATGAATCAGGCGGGGCCCGCCTAAAGCTGCAGGTCGGATAAAAGCTTTGGAGAAGTAGATTTTGTATAAGAGGAGGCCGGTTTAGATCAAAAATGGAAAATATAAATTTATGAGAAGGTGGAAACTCCTATCAAATATTACCGGAGATCATATGGAAACCAGATGGGATGATATTTCTGTGACATAAACCCCTGTCTTTAATTGCTTGACTTATATCCTTTTAAAGTGATAACTGCCTTTCTCTTTCCTCGGCACAGATGGGGGGGTTGGACGCTATTTTATCACGGAGGATAATGTATAAGATAAGGACATTTATATTGTATATTGTTTATTTATCAGGTATTAGTTTCTTTTGCGTAAAATTGACTGATTAAACAACTGATTAAACAACTTTCCAAAATAGCCTTTATTAATGGCCCAGCCAGAGCCCAGATCTGGATATCATTGAAGAATGGTGGGTTAACCTGAAGAGGGCACTACACACAAGATGCCTACACAATCTGATAGATTTGGAGCGCTTTTGCACGGAAGACTGGGCAAAGATTGCCAAGATGTGCCATGCTAATTGACACCGACCCAAAAAGATTGAATGCTGTCATAAAGTCAAAGGGTACATCAACACAGTATTAAATTTAGGGCTTATTCAGACTGGCGTATATCGGTCATGTTTCCATGCCTGGCCGATATACGCTGCCCCTCTCTGCAAGGGAAGGAGGCGGGACAGGCTGAGAGCTAGGGCCCCTCACCACTGTTTGGAATAGAAGGGCTGGGATGGGGCAGGGCTAAATTCCACCCCGCCCTCTCCATTGCAAATAATAGTGGCGAGGGGCGGAGAGGAGGCGGGAGCTCAGTGCACTAGCTCCCGTCCCGCCTCATCCCCTTGCAGAGAGCGGAATATATCAGGCGGACGTGAAAACATGACCGATACACACCCATCTGAATAAGCCCTTGGGGTGTGAATATTTATTTATGCAACCAAATTATTATTATTTTTTTTGTACTTTTTCCACTACAAATGATTTCAGTTTGTTTTCCAATGGAATAGTACAGATAATGGGTCACGTTGAAGGTGGAAATAAACCTGAAAGGATTCATCTTTATCGGATTTTTAACATGACAAAAACCTGGCATTATAACAGGGGGTGTGCAGGCTTTTGATATCCGCTGTCTATGTATTAGGGCTCATTCACATCGACATAAGCGTATTTTGGCTGTGTAAATGCCCGTGCATTTTGCCTGCTCCTGCGGATTTTTATGTGTGCAAATACACTGCGTATTTGTGCATGCAAAAAAATATGCAGAATGGCCTGTGTATTTCATGCACAGGTTTCCTGCGTATTCAAGGTTTAAAACAGACGAGCTGCTACGTTTTTCTTCATGAAAAAAATTAAAATCAATTGAGTCAAAAATTAAGTTTGTCTGTTCAAAAATTAAGTTGGTGCTGTTTTGCTTTAAAGAGGTTTTAATTCATCATAGAGAAGCTGCGTGCCCCATCACAGTTCAGCTGGCTATTCTGTCCTCCTCCATGATTTGCGTGTTCACCTTGGCTGTACAACTACAAGTGCATACCATGCTCTTAAAGAAGTCCCTGCAACTAAACTACTGGTGAGAATAAAAATATCAGGGATCTTGCAGTCACATACTGAAGCAACTAAGGCCGGGCTCACACGAGCGGGTTGGATTCCGCATTCTGGAGTGGGCAATGGGCTGCAGGCTGGACGCTTCCATTGACTTCAATGGAGGCAGTCTGTGTGAATTCCACGGCAAATTAGAGCATGCTGCAATTTTTTCTAACACACAGAATACGCAATTTGTATCTGCAAGTATGAAGGAAAAATCGAAAATGCATGCCTTTCAATGCCCGCGTTTTACTGCTGCGGATCGTCCGCACAGACGCCAATCGCGGAATCTGCAATTCAAATTCGGTTGTGTGAGCCGGCCTAAGACTAAATAAGGGATTTTGTAGGTCAAAATGAAAACAGAAGAATTTTGATCTCATAAAGTATATGATCCACATGATTTATTTAACACTAGAACCGCCATGGGGGTTATTTATGACTCCTTCAACAATTCAAAGGCAATGCAGTAAAAAGTAAATCCCATCGCCCCAGTGTTAAACACTTCGGCTGCATGAATATCTGGATTTCCGGGCTGGTTGGACTTGGAATGCGATTCGAGGGCAGTCTTGCCGACAGAACTGACTGCAGGAATCATCAGCTCTCACACGTTCAACCTTGCCACATTTTGCGTAGATGGATTGAAAGGAGCACTTAACGCTGGTTATATGTCAGCATTGTTCAAGCCCCATTGTTGATCACATAATGTACCTTTCAAAGTCATGACATTAAAGGAGATGTCCCGCGCCGAAACGGGTTTTTTTTTTTTTAAACCCCCCCCCCCGTTCGGCGCGAGACAACCCCGATGCAGGGGTTAAAAAACCCACCCGCACAGCGCTTACCTGAATCCCGGCGGTCCGGCGTCTTCATACTCACCTGCTGAAGATGGCCGCCGGGATCCTCTGTCTTCATGGACCGCAGGGCTTCTGTGCGGTCCATTGCCGATTCCAGCCTCCTGATTGGCTGGAATCGGCACGTGACGGGGCGGAGCTACACGGAGCTACACGGAGCCCCATAGAGAAGAGGAGAAGACCCGGACTGCGCAAGCGCGGCTAATTTGGCCATCGGAGGGCGAAAATTAGTCGGCACCATGGAGACGAGGACGCCAGCAACGGAGCAGGTAAGTATAAAACTTTTTATAACTTCTGTATGGCTCATAATTAATGCACAATGTACATTACAAAGTGCATTATTATGGCCATGCAGAAGTGTATAGACCCACTTGCTGCCTCGGGACAACCCCTTTAACCAACGACATTGACAGTGATATGTGGAGAGAAATGTATCAAGTCATTAGTGAGAGGATGGCGCCACACACATAAATAATATGTTGTTTAGAGCAAATCATCACAAACTTTGTAATTTCTTCACATGCTAATAAATTACAGTCATATTAACCCCTTAGTGTCTAGCCTATTTTTTTGTTTAAGGGCCAAGCGATCGTCATCGTCTTGGCATAGTCATATGAGGACTTTTTTGGGGGGACAAGTTGTATATGACAAAGGAATCTTCCTTCCCCCAGCGGTTGCTATTGATTGTGGCATGTAAGGGGATAAACCGACAGGATCTGAGGTTTTTCCATTCTTAGCAGTTAAAGCAGGATCCTGGCTGTCAGTAGTCAGCTAAGCCACCCCATAAAAAGAAGTATGTGCACATTTAGAGCCCATGATGGAGGTCAGTTAAAAAGGCGTATTGGCCGTAACTAAGGGGTGAAAGCACAAGTACATTATGTAGTCCATTATATTATGATAAATCCCCATGCTCAACCAACTTGTGTGACCAACTTTTTATGGCAATGCTTTAGATTTCTTTCGATAAGTGATAAAGACTGATGTCTCATAGGCATATTATGCCTCCACGTAATCTCTCAGCTATAATATTGACATAGCCTTCCAGCCTTCCGAGGTTAGTAAAATGAGTACCCAGCTTGATGGGGGGTAAAAAATAAATTACTTGAAAGCGCTGCAGAATAAGTTGGCGCTATACAAATAACTAGATTTATTTTATTATTTATTTATTAGTGTGGCATTCTTCAATGAATGCCATATTGTGGCCTTCAGAGTATCTATAATGGCACAGAGTGTGTACAACGCCATAGTAGTCGCTGGACGGTCCCTTCACATGAAGCTGTACACATAGTGGTCATTGGTGCAGAACCTCACCAGAGGCTTTTTCTTAGCTGCAACTTAAATGAAACATTAAAAACCAGAAATCTAAATTGGGGAAATAAGAGATGATGTTTCTAATATCTTACATTTAAATTCAATAAGAAATCAAGAAGAGTCATTTACAGAATCACTTCTAGACCATAATAAGTAGTATTTTTGGGTGCATTACAGGTGCTAAACTGCAGGAAATACAGGAATAAAATAAAAGTGATATTAAAGTGAATTTTTGCTTTTTTTTCTACATTTCACGTTCTGAAGAATATAAATATGTCAATTAAAATTAAAGGGGTTGTCCCGCGGCAGCAAGTGGGTCTATACACTTCTGTATGGCCATATTAATGCACTTTGTAATATACATTGTGCATTAATTATGAGCCATACAGAAGTTATAAAAAGTTTTATACTTACCTGCTCCGTTGCTGGCGTCCTCGTCTCCATGGTTTCAGACTAATTTTCGGCCTCTGATGGCCAAATTAGCCGCGCTTGCGCAGTCCGGGTCTTCTGCTTTCTTCAATGGAGCCTCTCGTGCAGGATGCCGGCTCCGTGTAGCTCCGCCCCGTCACGTGCCGTTTCCAGCTAATCAGGAGGCTGGAATCGGCAATGGACCGCACAGAAGAGCTGCGGTCCACGGAGGAAGAGGATCCCGGCGGCCATCTTCACCGGTAAGTATAGAAGTCACCGGAGCGCGGGGATTCAGGTAAGCGCTCCGGTAAGCTTTCTTTAGGTCCCTGCATCGGGGTTGTCTCGCGCCGAACGGGGGGGGGGGGGGTTTAAAAAAAAAAAAACCCGTTTCGGCGCTTGACAACCCCTTTAAGTCTGGTCACGCAAGGCTCTATTGCTCAACGGCATTGCATGGATCTGGCAGGCTTTAAATTGCTTGCATATACATCTGAAAAAGGTTAAAGGCAAGCAGAGGCAAAAGAGTCAACTCATGAAACAAAGGAATATCCAGACCGAAACACAGATGTGTTGCTTCATGCTAAATGAAAGTGGCTGACCAGAGCCAAGACCACCCAGTCTAGTTTCAAGCAGTCAGAGGAAATACAAACTAAAGCGTCCTTCACACGGGAGTTTTTACGTGGCTAATGAAGCCGCGATAAAAAATCATGACCATCTGATACATTGGCTTCCTATGCATTCATTCAGATGACAGATTTTTAGCCGCATGAAAACATCGCAGCGGAAAAGATAGAACATAGGCGATCGAATACAGCGGCCGATTTTATACGTATCCAGAAAAGATAGATCTTGCCCAATCTCTATTGATTTCTATGGATGTGATCGATCTGCAGTGCATACACAATTAACTTGGCTTATAGAGGCGGATTCCCTCGCAACTTGCTAGGAGACCAGACACAAGGTTGGAATTTTTGGGCTTTTGTATGACAGAGAGAATCGCCTGTGCGGCCAACTATGTGATGTTCTGATGTCATTCCCTGCTTGCAAGCTTTTTTCCATGCGCACAATACGCTGTCCATACGTGTACATCTACATGGAAAACCGCACTCATACGCAACCATTCGCAAATTATTTTCGCGATCACTCGCAGGTCTTGCATGGCGGATATCCGCAAATTAAATCTGACCTGTTCGTGTGAGCCCGGCCTTAGATGGGTCTCTCTGATGAAGGCTGATTTAGTGTCTTTGTGCTCACCAGTAATAATACAGTAGTTTGCAGGGTTCCCTCTACATTAACATAGTAACATAATATGTAAGGCTGAAAACAGATGTATGTCCATCCAGTTTAGCCTATTACCCCCCCCCCCCCCCCAATGTTGATCCAGAGGAAGCCAAAAAAGAACCCAAGGAGGTAGAAGCCAATTTTCCTGATTTAAGGAGGAAAAAATCCTTCCCGACTCCAATCTGGCAATCAGAATAATTCCCGGATCGCCAACCCTTCTGAAGTAATCAGTGATATAACAAGTAACATTGTAATGCTCAAGAGAGGTGTCCAGAACCCTCCTAAACTCTTTTACCGAATTCGTCATTAAAAAAGAAGTCTAAGTCAACTGTTCAATGCAAGGAACAGGAAAACAACAAGATAACGACCAGGTTTCTGGACTGCAGGGGGAAATGGAAATTGCACATTGCTCAACCCAAAACTTAAAGGGGTTTCCAGTTATAAGATACCCCTAGAGGATACCACCATTTACTCATCAGTTCTATTAGGGTTTGACCACACTGTATTTTATAGGCTTTTTTTCACTACTCCCAACCATTATATTTATATTTTATGACTCATATATGGACTTCTCAGTTTGTCTTATACATCCATTTCAATAGAAATACCTCTTGTGTCCACATTACCACTTCCTGCTGTGACGTGCCAGCCCTCCCCCCCCCCCCCCACAGTAGTGAGTGGCTGGGCCGATCAGGTGACTGCCAAGTACTTAAAGTGGTCCCGCCCGTAGCTCGCCTCAGACACATGCTGGCAGAGGTTAGGGATAGCGCTGCTGCTGATATAGGGACAGGGTTAGAGTAGGATCCTGTCATCAAGAGCCCCAACGGTCTTTCTTAGGGCTACTCTTCATAGTGTGCATTACTGTTGTGGCTGGCTGGGAGCAGTAGTGCACAATTTTTTTTTTAAGCATCTCGGGCTGTGCAGGCCATTACAACTATAGCGTTCTCAGTCTGCAATGCATAACGCAGAGTTTAGGGACAGAGCTGCTTCTATAGGGAAAGTTATACAGTCCTGATCCTCCGTGCAAGAGGCCCTACGGTCCTTCTTAGGGCTACATCTGACCGTGTGCTTTACAGTTGTGGCTGGCTGGGAGCAGTAGTGCATCAATTTTTGAATTACACATCTAGGCCTATTCCCAGCCTTTCAGTAATAGCGTTCTCAGCCTGCAATGCCGTACAACCAGCTCTCACCATGAAACTGCACTCTAACATTTCCTAGCCTACTGCAAACTACTTCAGTTATACCGTTCTGTGTGTGCTGTGCATAATGCAGAGTTTAGGGACACAGCCACTTCTATAGGGAAATTTATACAGTCCTGATCCTCCATGCAAGAACCCCAACGGTCCTTCTTGGGGGTACATCTGATTGTGTGCTTTACAGTTGTGGCTGGCTGGGAGCAGTAGTGCATCAATTTTTGTATTACACATCTAGGCCTGTTCCCAGCCTTTCAGTCATAGCGTTCTCAGCCTGCAGTGCCGTACAACCAGCTCTCACCGTGAAACTGCACTCTAACATTTCCTAGCCTACCGGAAACTAGTTCAGTTATCCTGTTCTGTGTCTGCAATATATTAGACAGAGGTCTTACCACTAAACAGTACTGTAATATTTCCTGGGCCACTGCAAACTATTTTAGTTATATCGTTGTATGTCTGCAGTGCATTAGAAAGAGATCTCACCGCTAAATAGTACTGTAATATTTCCTGGGCCACTGTAAAGTATTTCAGCTCTGCCACTGTGCAGAGCGTCTCCCTTTCCTTGGTGGGGTTGAATGGAAAAAAATGTCTCCTCTCTCACCTGAGGAGTTTGTCGTGACCGATGCCCAACCTTTGAAAAGTTCCCGGAGTCCGAGTGATGAGGCTGGGGACTTCCGGCAACTGCCTCAAGAGCTTTTTGTGGATAAGCATGATGAGACACAGTTGTCTGTCAGTGAGGTAGTAGTAAGGCCAGTATGTCTGAGGGAGGAGCGCACAGAGGCTTCGGAGGAAGAGCTGGGCAATGAAGTGACTGACCCAACCTGGTTTGCTAAGCCTGCTGAGGACAGGGCTTCAGAGGGGGAGGCAAGTGCAACAGTAGGACAGGTTGGAAGAGGCAGTGGAGTGGCCAGGGGTAGAGGCAGGGCCAGAGCGAAGAATCCCCCAACTCTTTCCCAAAGCACCCCCTCGTGACAAGCCTCCGTGCAGAGGGCTAGGTGTTGAAAGGTGTGGATGTTTTTAGTGAGAGAACAGTGGTGTGCAACCTGTGTCGTACCAAGATCAGCCGGGGAGCCACCACTGCCAGCCTCACCACCACCAGCATGCGCAGGCATATGATGGCCAAGCATCCCACAAGGTGGGACGAAGGCCATTCACCGCCTCCGGGTCACACCACTGCCTCTTCCCCTGTGCCACACAGATCCAATCCCCCTCCCAGGACGCAGGCACGAGCGCCTCCTGGCCTGCACCCACACCCTCACCTCCACGGTCCTCCACTCCATCCAGCAATGTCTCTCAGTGCAGCGTTCAGCTGTCGCTAACACAAGCATTGGAGCGAAAGCGAAAACCGCCACCCACCCGCATGCACAAGCTTTAAACGTGCACATTGCCAAATTAATTAGCCTGGAAATGCTGCTGTACAGGCTTGTGGAAACGGACGCTTTCAAAAACATGATGGCGGCGGCGGTCTCGCGCTACTCAGTCCCCAGTCGCCACTATTTTTCTCGGAATGCCGTCCACGCCCTACACCAGTACTGGCGGGCAGGGCCACTAAATCTCCCTGATGACACATTGGGTGAACTTGGTGGAGGCTGGGACCAAGTCAGAGCCTGGGACGACTCACGTCCTACCCACACCCAGAATAGCAGGTCCTACCTGGGGTTCCCCTATACTTTTGCTACAAAAATGTTACTGGGGTCCGCCTATACTTTGGCTACAGAAATGTTACTGGGGTCTGCCTATACCTTTTCTACTGAATGGTTTGAGGGATTCGCTTATACTCTAGCTACAGAAATGTTACAGGGGTCTGCCTATACTTTTGCTACAGAAATGTTACTGGGGTCTGCCTATACTTTTGCTACAGAAGTGTTACTGGGGTCTGCCTATACTTTTGCTACAGAAATGTTACTGGGGTCTGCCTATATCTTTTCTACTAAATAGTTTGAGGGGTTCGCCTATACTCTTGCTAAAGAAATGTTACGGGGGTTCGTCTATACTCTTGCTACAGAAATGTTACTGGGGTCTGCCTATACTCTTGCTACAGAAATGTTACATTGGTTCGCCTATACTTTTGCTACAGAAATGTTACAGGGGTCTGCCTATACCTTTTCTACTGAATGGTTTGAGGGGTTCGCCTATACTCTTGTTACAGAAATGTTACCGGGGTCTGCCTATACTCTTGCTACAGAAATGTTACAGAGATCTGCCTATACTTTTGCTACAGAAATGTTACTGGGTCCACCTATACTTCTGCTACAGAAATGTTACAGGGGTTCGCCTATACTTTTGCTACAGAAATGTTACTGGGGTCTGCCTATAGCTTTTCTACTGAATGGTTTGAGCGGTTCGGCTATACTCTTGCTACAGAAATGTTACAGGGGTCTGCCTATACTTCTGCTACAGAAATGCTACTGGGGTCCACCTATACTCTTGCTACAGAAATGTTACTGGGGTCCGCCTGTTTTACCTATCTGGCACAAATACACTGACTGACTAGGGTAGAAATGTGGGCCGAGGTCCTTGGCGGGGTGAAACTCTGCCATATTTGGGCACTCTGATTTCTTCCTGCGTAATACCATCTTTGTGCACCGAGAGCATAGGCGAGCCCAAGGAACTCAAAGACTTCCCATTGCGGTGTTGAGCTATCTGACACCTACACAGAATGAATTGTGTGGGGACACATGGATTTCCCATTGCTATGCAACTCGCGACACCTTGGGTCACGCAAGGTGGAGGCTGGGACCGAGCCTGACCCTGGGCCCGCTCACGTGCTTCCCACAGAGAGTATTGCTGCATTGTGGAGATATGTAGAAATGCTGGCACCTGAGTCCCCTTTATGCCCATGTTTGCGGCTCCTGACAATTTTGTGATGGAGGTGGCATGGGATTGCAATGATGATCGTACGTCATTTTATCATCAATTCTATCGCCCACATTTTCAGAGAGGGTAGCTGCCTAGCCCTGCCAACCCTCTGTAGTGTGTGCCTCTGGTTCCTCCTCATCCATTACACACCTATAAATAGACATGAGGGTGGTGTGGCTATGAAGTGAGCGTGTTGCATAAGGCCAGCTGATCGCTTTGCAGGAAAAAGTTTGGGAGCGCTCTGGACGGAGGGTCGTGCGGGGGATTGGACAGCAATGCCAGCATGTAACCCAGGAGAAGAGGCAGTGGTGTCACCCGCAGGCAGTGATTGTCTTTGGTTGCCGGTAGTTGCAGATAGTGTGGTGCTTAGCTAAGATGTGCCAGCGCATGTGCCTTGCTAATGAGGGTTTGTCCAAAGTAAATTGTTAGGGGGGTGACACCAGACTGGGACCTGGGAGCCTCAGATGCAGCCATGCATGCTGCCCCTGCCATTCCCTATCTGTTTCTGTGGTGTTTCCATGACATTCTGATGTTTTCTAGTGTTTGACACGTCATCACCTATGCGGAGCATCGGTCCCATACAAAAATGCTTGAGTCACCCATTGACTTCAACGGGGTTCGCTACTCGAAACGAGCTCTCGAGAATTACGAAAAGTTTGACTCGCGCAACAAACACCCGAGCATTTTGGTGCTCGCTCATCTCTAGTCTCCTCCCTCTCAGTTTCATCCCATGGCTTCTAGTCTTTCCTTGTGCAAATGAGAATAGGACTGATCCCTCTGCACTGTGACAGCCCCTCAGATATTTGTAGACAGCTTTTAAGTCTCCTCTCAGCCTTCTTCTTTTTTGCAAGCTAAACATTCCCAGATCCTTTAACCGTTCCTCATAGGACATGATTTGCAGACCGCTCACCATCTTGGTAACTCTTCTCTGAACTTGCTCCAGTTTGTCTATGTGTTTTTTGAAGTGGGGTGCCCAGAACTGAACTCAGTGTTCTAGATGAGGTCTGAATAAGGAAAAGTAGAGGGGGATAATTACCTCACATGATCTAGACTTTATGCTTCTCTTAATATTTTGTTTGCCTTTTTTGCTGCTGCATCACATTGTTGACTCCTGTTCAGTCTATGATCTATTAGTATACCCAAGTCTTTTTCACATGTGTTGCTGTGTAGTCCAATTCCTCCCATTCTGTATGTGTTTTTTTAATTTTTTTCCCCCCAGATGTAGGACTTTGCATTTATCCCTAATAAATACCATTCTGTTAATCACCGACCACTGTTCGTGCTTGTTTAGATCTTTTTAAATCCGTTCTCTCTCCTTTCTATTGTTAGCTATCCCTCCTAGTTTTATGTCATTGATCAGTAATACAGAAAGCTGATAGTTTGCATAATAGATACCAGCACACATTGAATCTGGTGTTTTACCAGGCAAAACACTGTGAGCAATGAGAACAGAAAGCAGTTCTGTAATAACACAGTTTAACTGACGATAAGTTGTAATTGCATACTATATTTACTGCTGGATGCTCTGCTCATAGACGCTAAATATATCAATATCTTGGGGTGAATTAGACAGTGATACACTAGTCCATACACTAATGTTAGGGCTTTAAAAATGCAGAACTTCACAAAAGAGTATCTGACAATTGTAGATGCCGCATAGGAAATACGGTCGTCTCCTTTGTTTGTGTAATGGCACAACAGGATTTTTTTCTTGGCTATAGATTTTTGGAAAAAGCTACAAGAGTATTCAATAATTATTACATCTACCGATTAACATTTATGAAAACTGACTTCATGGTCTACAGTTTCTGACAGCACTTTATGACTTTTTATAGGAAGTCTGTCAGCTAAATTTGCCCTATTAGCCTAATGTACTGATATGTACACGCTGTCACACCGTCATAACGAACGCAGAGTTACCTTCTATTTTGCCAAAAACATCCCCTCTTCAAAAAAAAAAAAAGCTGTGAAAAAGTATTCCTGCACTACATGCTAATGAGCCCCGGACCATCCTATGGGCGTTCCACATCTGCAAGGTTGTGAAAACCGCCCTCTTTCTTAGCTATGGCTCTTTGGCACAAGCGTTTGTTCACATGTATGTAATTTTCCTTCACATTTCGGTTGCACAAAAAAACCCACGTAGCACAATTTTCCTACACAGTTGTGCACCAAAAGTCCCTGTAGAAGTCAATAGAGATGCACAAACGTGTGCAAAATATCCTAAGAGATGCGTAAAACACTGCATAATTGTAAAAAGAATAGATCTAGACCTCATTAAACTAATTAGCCATTTCATTTTGTGTGTGTTTTCTTCCCACGCTAAAATGCACATGTCTTGCGTGTGGAAAAAATACAGTAAAATACGCTGTTGTGTGTGCAAAAAAAAAATAATTTCATTACACCAAAAACACTACTCTCATGCGTGCACAAATACGCATATGCTTGTGTCTATTTGATAGGGATCCTCACATATGAATTCTGATATGAATTGGGATTGGGATTAGAAAGAGCACTTGCGCGTTCTACCCACCAAAATACAAGACAGCGTTTTGCAAAAAATTGAATCATCTCATAAGAAGGACATTGCTGCCCTCCAACTAGATATCTGCCAAATGGGTCAGAGAATAGAGGAGATAGAGGACACGCAGGAGCAAATTTTTAATACCGTTGATGCTAACTCCCATGAGTTACTGCAAAATTCCCAGCAGATCACTGAGTTATATTCTATAAGAGGTTTCAGGGAGGAAATTGGCAACGCCCAGCTGGAGCCCTGGGCCCAAGAGTTTTTCAACGGGATACTCTAGACGCCACCGGACTCTGAGATTTAAATTGACAGAATCCACTGCTCCTTGGGCCCCAAATCCTCTGACCCTAACAGACCCAGAGACATTGTGTGCAGAGTGCATTTTCTACAAACTGAAGGATCAGATTCTGCAACAGGCTAGAAAGGCCAGAAACCTGTCGTACATAGGGGCTCCACTAATGATCCTGTCATATCTCTCTCGCAGTACCCTCTAGCTACGGAAGGTTTTGAGATCGCTTCTTACACTACTCCATGACAAAGAAATCACTTATCGCTGTGGCTATCTGTTTCAGCTTCATGCTAATAAAGTGGGCAAGTCCATTACATTTAGAGGCCTGGGGCATTTGCCCAACCTCCTGGGCACTTTTGGGCTCCCATCTGTGTCTTTTCCAGACTGACCAAAGTCCTCTTCTCTTCCGATGCCTCCGCCTAGAAGTGAGTGGCAGACAGTGGGCCAGGGCCCGCGACACCGACGCCATGCACAGCGCCAGAAGAACCCAGAGACCCCAGTGTCCCCATCAAGGGACCTACCCTGAAAGACTCCCATGACTCTTCCTTGTTTACTCTCCTGTGGGAGCCTAGGCTTGTCCAAGAGCAGTCACGGGCTTCCTTGGAGTTAACAATGTCCGAAGAGGGACCTTAAAGAAATAAGCTATTGTTGGGCGCGTAGGGGGGTGGGGGAGCGGGTGTTCGATTGTTAGATGGTTTTTGCTGTTCCACATGGAAGCGAAAGCATGGTTAGCCTTTGCAGTCTATTGAGTGACGATAGTTGTTTCTGGTTTTATATGTTATTTGTTTTTGTCTGCGTCTTGTCCTCCTACTGTGTCTTCCCTATCCCTTTCCCCCAACAACCTCTTCCTTACAGGGACTGGGCTGAGACTCCAGTGGTGGACTTTGTACTTGCATGATGAGCATAGGTGATTTGTCATGTTGTATGTTTACTGCTAAGGGACTTAATATCCCACAGAAGAGAAGCCAGATTCTATATTACCTCCACGAAAAGAGAGCGTTGGTGGCCATGTTCCAGGAGACGCATTTTAGGGCGGACAGCGCTACACTCTAAACGCTTTACACTTAGTGGACTTGTGGAAGATTCTTCACCCAGAGACCAGGGACTACATGTTCCATTCCGCTGTACACAACTCATACACCAGGATAGATGTGCTCCTGGTCTCACGGGGTCTGTTGGACTGCTCACTGAGGTGCTCCATGGGAGACTTTATTTGGTCTGACCATGCGGCAGTTTTTGGCGAGATTTGGTAATTTGCTTAAAGACTCCCTGTGTGTGGCCGACATTAAAAATGCGATTTCGGAATTTACAGAAAAACATTGGGCTGACTCCATGGGGGCTCCCACCCAGTGGGAGGCATTGAAGTGCATCATCAGGGGCATTTTAATCTCTCATGCATCTTGACTCAAAAGAGAAAATGCAGTGAATTTGCTTAAACTCATTCTAAATTTACAGACCAAAGAGGCAACCAACAAAAGAGCCCAAACAGATACACTCAAAGTAAAGATCTTGACCTTGAGACAGCAGATACTAAAAATTCTTGACCAATTATCTCTGGCTTTTAGAGACAGGTTAGGTAGAGGTGCCTTCGAATACGGGGACAAGTGTGGAAGCTGGCTAGTGAAGGCTCTGCACCCCAGGACATCTCTTACCCATGTTCCTAAAATTCAGTCGGGTGGGCGGGGCCTGGCCCACTCCACCTCAGTATAGGAGATTTTACTCCAAGCTATACAATATTGAAGAGTCGGCTTGGCCGGACTCCCGATGTAGGGTGGAGGAGACTGAGGCATACCTAGCCCTTAATGCCCTTAAATGAATGACAGAAGAGGAATTGGGGGCTTGGAGACAGACTTCTCCTCTCTGGAACTATCAGAGCTAATCAAAAAATTAAAAGTGGGCAAGAGCCCAGGACCGGATGGCTTTATAGCCCAATTCTATAAAATGTTTCGGTAGGAGATCTCACCTCTGGTACTCAGAGTCTTTAACGCAGTGGGGGGTGGATGTCCCTTCCAAGCCCAGGCCATTTTTTTTCAAAACATCTTTTTTTAAAAAATTTTTGCAAATATTTTCCATTACCATTCAATAAAAAAAGAAAGAACGAATCTTAATAAAATAATACAGAAACAAATCATCTTGGAAAAGTATAATGATATATCAAACATATTGATCCCCAGCCCAGGCCTTGATGGCCCAGATCACGGTCATCCCCAAGCCTGGTAAGGATGCTTCAGTGTCTGGCAACTATAAACCAATTTCCCTCCTTAATAGGGATATAAAGCTTTTTGCAAAATTGATTGCTTCACGTATGCAAGATATCATCCCACGCCTGATCCACAGGGAACAAGTTGGCTTTATCCCGGGCAGAAAAGCTGAAGACAACACTATGAAATCCCTGGCATTGATCGCTAGAGCTAAACAAGCGAATATTCCCCTCTGTCTCCTTGCAGTTGACGCGGAGAAGGCATTCGACAGGGTCAGCTGGAATTTTCTCTCTGCCACACTAGATAAAATAGGGGTTGGCCCAAGAATGAAAGACCGAAATCTGTCGCTATACCATAATCTCTCCTCTAGGATTAGATTCAATAGGGCCCTGTCGGACGCCTTCCAAATAGAAAATGGGACGAGATAGGGCTGCCCCTTATCCCTGTTCCTATATGTTCTAACAATGGAGGCTTTGGCAAATGCACTACGCCAAAACAGATCAATTGTGGGTATCAAGATAGGTGACACAGAACATAAAATGGCACTATTTGCAAATGACCTCCTACTTTATTTGTCTAACCCTCGCATTGGACTACCTGTGGTACTACAGGTACTGCGATTCGGCAGAATAAGTGATTACAAAGTAAACACTCAAAAGTCAGAAATATTAAACGCGTTGGTGCCGCGGGCCGTGGTGTCACAACTAGAGAGCCAGTTCTCCTTTTGTTGGAAGCACTCCTCGATAAAATACCTAGGAATTCATCTACCAGCAGATGTCTTCCAGGTGTTTAAACTTAACTATGCACCCTATCAGGCGGAGCTTGAGAGAGACCTCAACAAATGGAAAACATTGTTCCTTTCCTGGAGCGGGATGGTTAATGTTTTTAAAATGGACTCCCTACCCAGGTTCCTCTACCTATGCCAGACAGTCTCAGTGAGGTTCCCGAACCCATATCTAAAATGTTTACGGTCCCTCATTACAGCGTATGTTTGGAGGGAGAGGAAGCCACGTATGCGTCTCTTGCTTCTCACAAGGAGTAAGGAGAGGGGAAGCCTGGGACTGCCCAACTTTGCCCTATACTACAAAGCCAGCCTCGCTAACTCTATATGGAACCTACTAAAAAGTGAGAGCACCAAATTGTGGGTGGAAGCCGAGCACATTTTGGTCCCGGTATCTTTGCAAGGTGCAGCTTCGATCTCATCTAGACACATAAACTCTATCCCTAACATCTTTTCATTTATGGGCCAACTGCTTAGGACCTGGGTGGAGTTTGCACCAGCCATTGGTCTGGTGTTAGTTCCAGGGCCCCTTACTCCTCTGGTCTCCAATCCGCAGTTTAAGGCCTCATTGAGGGGGCCCCCTATGCTGGGGTTTCCTTCCTCTCCTTTACCAAGAGTACGGGATGTAGTATCGAACTCGGGCCTGGGGACTCTGATGGAGATCATGAGAGAGAGTGGATCATTCCCTGCTTCAAGGGTGCAATACTTCCATCTAAGAGGTTTTGTGTGGTCACTGGTCCATTTGGTAAATGTTACTTGTCCTCTTACACCATTTGAGCAAATTTGCATGTCCATGACTTCACAGAAGTAAATGATCTCAATTTTATACAAAATGATACTAGATCGGGAGTCAGAGGCTCAGATGCCGCCATATGTGCAGGTGTGGGAAAGAGAAATTGGGAGGAATTTTCCGCAAGAGGATTGGGAGAGAGCCTGGATCCTTTGTCACAAACTATCACCTGCGTGCAAAGTGCAGGACTTAAATTTTAAAATCCTATCCCGGTGATATAGGACACCAGATCAATTGCACAAAATTTTCCCCCAGACCTCTCCCATTTGTTGGTGTTGTAACAATGCCAGGGGGAATATGTCCCACATTTGGTGGAGCTGTCCGGCAGTGGCGACCTTGTGGAAGTAAGTGATGGAGGTTTTTAATTCTATCTGTATGAAACTAACGGGAGAGAATGATACTCATGAGGAGTTCTATAATACTTGGCAAGTCTGGATCTCTTTTCGGTCTTTGGAAGGATTCAAGAGATGAGTAAATTCAGGTCAGCTTTGAGATGCGGCGCAGGTAACCCTGTAAGAGGCTTGAATAGATTGCTATTTGTATTAGGGCTCGCCCAGTTACGCTGACCTTCTCTGTACCCCCACATCCCTCCACTTTATCCATCCCTCCCCTCTATCCATCCCTCGTCTCTGTGTTACCCAGTTATGTCTTTGTCTTATGGCCTTAAGGCCTGCCTATCTGACCTGTGTTTCTGTTTTTTTTTCTTCTATGTTTTATTTCCTTTTCTGTTTTCAATTTTTTTGCATCTTATTTTATGATATAGCTGTAGCAGGCTGTTTATGAGCTCCCAGAGTTTAAATATATTGACAATAATTGATCCGAGTTCATGTACACAAATGATATGTTCTGTTTGTGAATAAAAATATTTTGAATGAGAATTGCTAGTTCAGTGTTTCACATTCCTATGAGCAGAGAGTGTTTCAACGCAATGAGAAGTTAACTAGCCAACAATATTTTTTTTTGCCAGCTGAAACTCAACGCCGAACGACAAGCCAACGATCCTCATTCGGCATCGACTCGTATTTAAACTGAAGATTATCATTCACTTGAGTTCGTTTTAACAATTTTTTGAACGATAATCATTCTGTCTTAACGCACCTTAATGCAACTTTAGCACTTGGTTGCTGGTGCTCTTTGTGCCAGCTCTTGGTTTTATCTTTCCTTCCTTATGTTGTGATACAATTGACGTGATGAGATAACGTGCCACCGACACAATATCTTCGTGGAAGGAGGCCAGACTATTTTATTGCTCTTAATCTCCTTTCAAGATGCAGCAATCCAAATATTTTAACTAGTGAGACAGTTATCCTTTTGAATGCCTCAGGCAAAGTGTAAAACCTACACATGTAGCCTGGCATGGCACTGCATAATGCAGACTATGCTGGACTGTAATACCTTTGAAGAACTAACATCTGAAATAGAAGTTTAAGTTTCTATCATGCGGCATATGGTAGCTGCAGATGTCCATGGAGAGAGTCCACAATTATACTGCCCCACACATGGAATTTCTCCTCATCTTTTAAAGATTCATTTGCTAAAAGATGGATTCTTACAAAAATGCATGATGCCTATTTTGCAACTTGAGGTCTTAGCAGAAACATATGTGAGTCAATTACTAAACTTTATGCTAACCCCTTCAGATTAGGTAAGTGGTACCAAATCCTTGTCAAGACTCAAATAAACATTTATAGTCAATCCTTATGCTTCTGTTTTCATTTGGGAAAGAAACAAGTAATTACAAAGTTACACTTCAATGTCACAGCATGGAGCTTTATGTATATGGCCCAGTTGTCAGGTCAACAGTCTGTGCAGCTTTATACTGCGGAGCCATGTTCTGTCATATGGTGTTCTGTGAGGCACTGTATTGCCCAGTTATTGGAAGCAATGCTTCTGCAAGTAAAATAGCTCTCAAAACCATTTATGAAAAGCAATAAATCGGGAAGCCTATGAGGTTGAAAAAAGACAAAAGAAGGTCCAGCTCATCCAATGGGAAAAATTTATAAAAACACTAAACTTTAATTTGACACGCTTCTAAAAATATATTAAGGTCATGTGGACTAAAAATGACCATAACGCATGAAAAACATGCTTTAAACTCAGTGACGCATTTCCAGCACTAACCACTGTTCTCACACAGCCTGCTCTTTACCACATTTCAACCGCGGTACAATGCTCCCATTGATTTCAATGGGGCTTTGCAGACCAGCTGTCAAACGCATTGTTTCTAACGACACAATGTTTGAATACTGTCTGCTCTATTTTGCATGTTTTAGAGCTTTTAAATGCACCTCATCACTAGAGATGAGCGAGCACACTCGTCCGAGCTTGATGCTCGTTCAAGCATTAGGGTGTTCGAGATGCTCGTTACTCGAGACGAGCACCACGCAGTACTCGAGTCAATTCCATTTCCTTCCCTGCATGTTTAGCACCATTTTTTAGCCAATAGACATGCAGGGAAGGCATTACCACTTCCTCCTGTGATGTGCCAGCCCTATCCCACCCCCCTACAGTGAGTGGCTGGCGAGATCAAGTGACCGCCAAGTACTTAAAGCAGTCCCGCCCGCGGCTCACCTCGGGCACACAATTGGAGAGAGTAGGGAAAGTGCTGCTGCTTATCCAGGGATAGTGTTAGTGTAGGATCCTGTCCTCAAGAACCCCAACGGTCCTTCTTAGGGCCACATCTGACCATGTGCATAACTGTGTGGCTGGCTGGGAGCAGTTTTGCACAATGTTTGTTTTTTTTAATCTCGGGCTGTGCAGGCTATTACAGCTATAGCGTTCTCAGTCTGCAGTCCGTAATACAGAGTATAGGGAAAGTGCTGCTGAGATAGGGACAGTGGTAGTGTAGGATCCTGTCTACAAGAACCCCAACGGTCCTTCTTAGGGCTACCTCTGACCGTCTGCATTTTACAGGGTGTCTGGTGGGAGTTGTAGTGCATCACTATTGCACAGCTAGGCCTGTTTGCAGCTTCTGTATAATTTTTTTTCTGGCTGCATTTACAAAACCGCCAACAGCCTCAAACTGTATCTCAATAATTCCATAATTTTTTACAACGGTTTGTGTCTGCAGTGAACTTAACGCACAGTGTACAGCCACAGCCACTGATAGAGGGAAAGTCATATACACATTATAAAGCCTGTATTCTTTTCCAAAAATAAAAATAAAAAGCTCCATCGTTGGGCTACCTCTGACCGTCTAAAATTTACAGGGTGTCTGGTGGGAGTTGTAGTGCATCATTATGGCACAGCTAGGCCTGTTTGCAGCCTTCCGTATAATTTTTTTTCTAGCTGCAGTTTGCGTTACAATACCACTCGCAGCCTCAAACTGTACGCCAATAATTCCATAATTATTTACACCGGTCGGTGTCTTCAGTGAACTTAACGCACAGCATACGGCCACAGCCACTGATAGAGGTTAAGTCATAAACACACTATATAGCCTGTATTCTTCTTCAAAAAGAAAAAAAAGCTCCATCATTGGGCTACCTCTGACCATCTAAAATTTACAGGGTGTCTGGTGGGAGTTGTAGTGCATCACTATTGCATAGCTAGGCCTGTTTGCAGCCTTCCGTATCATTTTGTTCTGGCTGCAGTTTGCGTTACAATACCGCTCGCAGCCTCAAACTGTACGCCAATAATTCCATAATTATGTACACCGGTCGGTGTCTGCAGTGAACTTATAATAATAATAATAATCATAAATAATAATAAACTTTATTTGTATAGCGCCAACATATTCCGCAGCGCTTACATAGACAGGGGGAATACAGAAAGACAAAATACAAACATTACAGAACCACGGTTACATATAGTAATCAGTTGATGGAAACAATAGGGGTGAGGGTCCTGCTCCAACGAGCTTACATACTACAAGTAATGGGGTGATACAGAGGGTAAAGGGGCTGGAGATGTGCACGGTATGGCGAGGTGGAGAGTGAGCGATGCTATACACATAGACAATAGTCAGACATTTAGCCGTGTGACGGCAGAAACGGTGTGACTGCAGGAGCGGTTTATGATGGCTAGCAGTGATTGCAGTCAGTAGGTCAAGGAGCATGTTATCAGGCGGAGTACAGAGAGGTTTGTTTAGGGAATGCGGTATGCCTCCCTGAAGAGGTGCGTTTTTAGAGCACGCCTGAAGTTCTGCGAGTCCTGGATTGCTCGGGTAGCCTTTGGTAGTGCGTTCCAGAGGACCGGTGCTCCTCTTGAGAAGTCTTGGAGGCGGGAATGAGAAGTTCGAATGAAAGGGGCACTCAGTCTGGTTTCATTAGCAGAGTGGAGGGCCCGGGCTGGTTGATGGATTGAGATGAGGGAGGCGATATAGGGTGGCGCTGCACTGTGGAGGGCTTTGTGGATGAAGGTAGCGAGTTTGAATTGAATTCTGTATTTAACGGGCAGCCAGTGCAGTGACCGACACAGGACAGAGGCGTCCAAGTAGCGGCTGGACAGGAAGATGAGACTGGCTGCCGCATTCAGGATGGACGGGAGAGGGTAGAGTCTGGTGTAGGGGAGGCCGATCAGCAACGAGTTGCAGTAATCGAGCCGGGAGTGGATGAGGGCGACAATAAGCGTTTTTAACGTCTCCACAGTGAGAAAAGAGCGGATTCTTTCGATGTTCTTGAGGTGCAGCTGACATGTTCAGGCCAGAGATTGGATGTAGGGGGCAAAAGAGAGATCAGAGTCAAATATGACCCCAAGGCAGCGGGCGTGTTGTCTAGGAGTTATGGTGGCGCCACACACTGAGATGGAGATGTCAGGATGAGGTTGGTTAGTGGAGGGTGGAAATACCAGTAAGTCAGTTTTAGAGAGGTTTAGTTTTAGGTAGAGAGAGGACATGGTGTTAGAGACAGCGGACAGACAGTTAGTGATGTTTTGGAGGAAGGGTGCAGAGATGTCACGGGCAGAGGTGTATAGCTGGGTGTCATCAGCGTACAGGTGGTATTGGAGGCCAAAACTCCTGATGGTTTGTCCAATAGGGGCTGTGTAGATAGAGAAGAGAAGGGGGCCAAGGACCGAGCCCTGGGGGACCCCAACAGCAAGGGGAAGAGGAGGGGAGGTAAAGCCAGCAAAGGAGACACTGAAAGAGCGGTCAGATAGGTAAGAGGAGAACCAGGAGAGGGCAGTGTCCTTTTGGCCAATGGAGCGTAGCATACTGAGGAGGAGTTTGTAGTCAACAGTGTCAAACGCTGCAGAAAGGTCGAGGAGGATCAGTAGGGAGTAATCGCCCCTCGATTTGGCTGTCAGTAGGTCATTGGATACCCTTGTAAGGGCAGTTTCTGTCGAGTGTTGAGGTCGGAAGCCAGACTGTAGGGGGTCTAGGAGAGAGTTCTCTGATAAATAGCTTACAAGGTGGGAGTAAACCAGCCGTTCTAGTAGTTTCGAGATGAAGGGGAGGTTTGAGATGGGTCGGTAGTTGGCAGCATCAGTCGCGTCCAGAGTCAGTTTCTTTAGCAGTGGGGATATGATGGCGTGTTTGAAAGAAGAGGGAAAGATGCCAGAGGTCAGAGAGAGGTTGAATATAGTGGTGAGATGGGAGATGACCACTGGGGAGAAGGAACGGAGGAGGTGTGAGGGGAGAGGGTCGCTAGCGCAGGTGGTGGGGCGAGCAGAGAAGAGCAATTTGGAGACTTCTTCCTCTGTCGCTGGTCTGAGTACAGACAGTGAGCAGGAGCTAGATGCAGTGCTGACAAGACTAGGGTCAGGGCTAGTCTGGGATTGGGAAGTTATTTCCTGACGGATGTCGTCTATTTTCTTTTTGAAGTAAGCAGCCAACTCTTCAGCACTGAGATCCGTCACTGGGGGCTGCGGTTTTGGGCTGAGAAGGGAGTGAAAAGTATCAAAGAGCCGTTTAGGGTTGTGCGATAATGAGGAGACTAGAGAGGTGAAGTAGACTTGTTTGGCATGGTGGAGGGCGAGGTTGTAGGTTCTGAGCATGAATTTGTAGTGGAGGAAGTCTGCGGCCGTTTGTGATTTCCTCCACAGCCGTTCAGCACTTCTAGAGCACCGCCGGATGAAGCGTGTATGAGGTGTGAGCTAGGGTTGCCATGTTCTACATCGATTGGCTCGGGTTCTGGGGGCGCCGCTTCATCCAGGGCATGTTTGAGAGCGGTGTTGTAGTGAGCGGCAGCCAGGTTGGGGCAGGAGAGGAGAGAGATGGGGGACAGAGAGGACTGTAGGGATTCAGCAAAGTTCTGGGTGTGAATGGCCTTAAGGTTCCTGTAGGTACTGTAGGTAGGTGGGTCTGGAGAGATGGTAGGGAGCGTGACAGAGAAAGAGAGGAAGTTATGATCCGAGAGCGGGAGAGGGGAGTTAGTGAAGTTGGAAACAGAGCAGAGACGGAAGAAGACCAGATCAAGAGTGTTGCCATCCCTGTGAGTGGGAGAGGCTGTGAGTTGAGAGAGACCAAGGGAGGAGGTGAGCGAAAGAAGCTTAGAGGCAGATGGGGACATAGGGTCATTAGTGGGGATGTTAAAATCACCTAAGATGAGGGTTGGAATTTCACAGGATAGGAAGTGGGGGAGCCAGGCAGCAAAGTGGTCCAAAAACAGGCGAGGAGCACCTGGGGGGCGGTAGATAACTGCTACTCGCATGGACAGCGGACGGAAAAGCCGTAGCATATGTACTTCAAAGGATGGAAAAGTAAGTGATGGTGCAGGCGGGATGACCTGGTAGGTGCATTTCGGGGAAAGAAGAGCACCTACTCCTCCGCCACGCCTGTCATCTGGTCTCGGGGTATGGGAGAACTGCAGGCCATTGTAAGACAGTGCAGCAGGGGAGGCCGTGTCAGACTGTTGTATCCACGTTTCTGTGAGAGCTAGCAGGTTTAAAGATTTAGCAGTAAAAAAGTCGTGGATGGTGGGGAGTTTATTACATGCTGACTGGCAGTTCCAGAGGGCACATTTAAAGGAGTCAGGGGAGGCTATGCATGGGCTAGCAGTTGGGCTTGGGGATTTTCTTAGTGAGTCAGGTAGGGGGTGATAGCTAGGAGCAGTGGAGGGTGGGCCAGGATTGGGAGTGATATCCCCAGCAGCTAGTAGCAGCAGGATAGAGAGGGTTAGCAGATGGCTAGGAGATTTATGAGGGCGGCTGTTATTTGTGTTAGTGGCACTAGGGGGTTTGAGGCTAAGCAAGAAGGTAAAGAGTGCATGAGAGCTGTGCATAGGCGAGGACAGGAGAGAGGGGCTAATGTGTATAGAGTGCCCCAGAGGTGGGCACTTGAAAGAAGTTCTGAAACTGAGAGCAAGAATGAGAACAGAGGTGACAGCATTAGCGATAGCTTTGAAGTGCAAAGTATTTAGGCAGAGTTTGTGGCCTACCTGTCTCCTACCATGTCGAACTGCCATGGTCAAACTGTCTCATACTTTCTACAGCATACTTCATACAGCATTATATTCGCGTGGCAGCCACCCGCGTGGCATGCATTCTTGTACGCACAGTGTACGGCCACAGCCACTGATAGAGGTTAAGTCATAAACACACTATATAGCCTGTATTCTTCTTCAAAAAGAAAAAAAAAAGCTCCATCATTGGGCTACCTCTGACCATCTAAAATTTACAGGGTGTCTGGTGGGAGTTGTAGTGCATCACTATTGCATAGCTAGGCCTGTTTGCAGCCTTCCGTATAATTTTTTTTCTAGCTGCAGTTTGCGTTACAATACCGCTCGCAGCCTCAAACTGTACGCCAATAATTCCATAATTATTTAATCCGGTCTGTGTCTGCAGTGAACTTAACGCACTGCGTACGGTCACAGCCACTGACAGAGGGAAAATCATATACACACTATATAGCCTGTATTCTTTTTCAAAAAGAAAAAAAAAACTCCATTGTTGGGCTACCTCTGACGGTCTGAAATTTACAGGGTGTCTGGTGGGAGTTGTAGTGCATCACTATTGCACAGCTAGGCCTGTTTGCAGCCTTCTGTATTCTTTTTTTCTGCCTGGAGTTAGCGTTACAATACTGCTCTCAGCATGAAAGTGTACGCAACTAATTCCATAATTATTTACACCGGTCGGTGTCTGCTCTATTCGTAACCCACCATGCTCAGGGGTAAGGGGCAAGGACGTGGACGCGGGTGAGGACGCGGAGGTCCAAGTGAGGGTGTGGGCACAGGCCGAGTTCCTGGTCCAGGTGAATCACAGCCGGCTGCTGCGGGATTAGGAGAGAGGCAAGTTTCTGGGGTCCCCAGCTTCATATGACAATTTATGGGTCCATGTGGTAGACCTTTATTACAAACAGAGCAGTGTGAGCAGGTCCTATCGTGGATGGCAGAAAATGCATCCAGCAATGTATCGACCACCCAGTCTTCTACGCAGTCCACTGCTGCAACTCTGAATCCTCTCGCTGCTGCTCCTCCTTCCTCCCAGCCTCCTCACTCCATGAAAATGATATATTCTGATGAGCAGGCAGACTCCCAGGAAGTGTTCTCAGGTCCCTGCCTTGATTGGGAAAAAATGGTTTCTCTCTCACCTGAGGAGTTTGTCATGACCGATGTCTAACCTTTGGAAAGTTTCCGGGGTCTGGGTGATGAGGCTGGGGACTTCCGGCAACTGTTTCAAGAGGTTTCAGTGGGTGGGGAGGACGATGACGATGAGACACAGTTGTCTATCAGTGAGGTAGTAGTAAGGGCAGTAAGTCCGAGGGAGGAGCGCACAGAGGATTCGGAGGAAGAGCAGCTGGACGATGAGGTGACTGACCCCACCTGGTTTGCTAAGCCTACTGAGGACAGGTCTTCAGAGGAGGAGGCAAGTGCAGCAGCAGGACAGGTTGGAAGAGGCAGTGGGGGGGCCAGGAGTAGAGGCAGGGCCAGAGCGAAGAATCCCCCAACTGTTTCCGAAAGCACCCCCTCGCGCCAAGCCACTGTGCAGAGGCCTAGGTGTTCAAAGGTGTGGATGTTTTTCAGTGAGAGCGCGGACGACCGACGAACAGTGGTGTGAAACCTGTGTCACGCCAAGATCAGCCGGGGAGCCACAACTACCAGCCTCACCACCACCAGGATGCGCAGGCATATGATGGCCAAGCACCCCACAAGGTGGGACGAAGGCCGTTCACCGCCTCCAGGTTGCACCACTGCCTCTTCCCCTGTGCCCCAACCTGCCACTCAAATCCAACCCCCCTCTCAGGACACAGACACGAGCGCCTCCCGGCCTGCACCCACACCCTCACCTCTGCTGTCCTCGACCCCATCCAGCAATGTCTCTCAGTGCAGCGTCCAGCTGTCGCTAGCACAAGCGTTGGAGTGAAAGTGCAAATACGCTGCACGCACCTGCACACTTAAGCTTTAAATGTGCACATTGCCAAATTAATCAGCCTGGAGATGCTGCCGTACAGGCTTGTGGAAATGGAGGCTTTCAAAAACATGATGGCGGCGGTGGTCCCGCGCTACTCGGTCCCCAGTCGCCACTATTTTTCCCGGTGTGCTGTCCCAGCCCTACACCAGCACGTCTCCCGCAACATCAATCGTGCCCTCACCAACGCAGTTACTGGGAAGGTCCACTTAACCACGGACATGTGGACAAGTACTGGCAGGCAGGGCCCCTATATCTCCCTGACGGCACATTGGGTGAATTTGGAGGAGGCTGGGACTTAGGCAGAGCCTGGGACCGCACACGTACTACCCACACCCAGAATAGCGGGTCCTTCCTCTGTTCTGGTATCTGTGGCGGTCTGTGCCATCTCCTCTAAACCCTCCCCCTCCTCCTCCTCCTACACCATCTCCTCTAAACCCTCCCCCTCCTCCTCCTCCTACACAACCTCTACCTCTTAATTAAGAAAAGTGAGCAGCACGTCCCCAGCAGTCGGTGTGACGTGGCACGGCAGCACAGCGGTGGGCAAGCGTCAGCAGGCCGTGCTGAAACTACTCAGTCTAGGTGACAAGAGACACACGGCCCCTGAACTGTTGCAAGGTCTGACAGAGCAGACCGACCTCAGCTTTCGCCGCTGAGCCTTCCACCGGGCATGGTCGTGTGTGACAATGGCCGTAACCTGGTGGCGGCTCTGCAGCTCGGCAGCCTCACACACATGCCATGCCTGGCCCACATCTTCAATCTGGTGGTCCAGCAGTTACTGAAAAACTACCCGCACTTATCTGACCTGCTCGGCAAGGTGCGCCGCGTCTGCGCACATTTCCGCAAGTCCACCATGGACGCTGCCACCCTGAGGACCCTGCAACATCGGTTTAATCTGCCAGAGCACCGACTGCTGTGCGACATGCCCACATGGTGGAATTCTACGCTGCACATGTTGACCAGGCTCTATGAGCAGCGTAGAGCAATAGTGGAATACCAACTCCAACATGGGCGGCGTAGTGGTAGTCAGCCTCCCCAATTCTTTACCGAGGAGTGGGCCTGGATGGCAGATATCTGCCAGGTCCTTGGAAAGTTTGAGGAGTCTACCCAGATGGTGAGCGGCGACGCTGCAATCATTAACGTTACCATCCCGCTGCTATGCCTGCTGAGAAGTTCGCTGCAAGGCATAAAGGCCGACGCTTTGCGGTTGGAACAGGAGACAGGGGATGACAGTATGTCGCTTGATAGCAGACCACCTTAATGTCTATATCTCAGCGTGTTTTGGAGGAGGAGAAGGAGGGAAGGAGCAGGAGGAGGGGGAAGAGACAGCTGGTCACACTGCAGAGGGTACCCATGCTGCTTGCCTCTCATCTGTTCAGCGTGTATGGGCTGTGGAGGAGGAGGAGGAGGATCCCGAAAGTCATCTTGCTAGCGAGGACAGCCATGTCTTGCGTACTGGCACCCTGGCACACAAGGCTGACTTCATGTGAGGCTGCCTTTCTCGTGACCCTCACGTTAGACGCATTCTGGCCAACACAGATTACTGGGTGTACACCCTTCTCGACCCACGGTACAAGCAGAACCTTTCCACTCTCATTACAGAAGAGGAAAGGGGTACGAGAGTGATGCAATACCACAGGGCCCTGGTTCACAAAGTGATGCTAAACTTCCCATCTGACAGCGCTGGCGGCAGAAGGCACAGTTCCGAGGGCCAAGTAGCAGGGGAGGCGTGGAGATCAGGCAGCATGTTCAGCGCAGCAGGGGAACACTCTCCAAGGCCTTTGCTAGGTTTATGGCTCCCCAGCAAGATTGCGTCACCACTCCCCATTCAAGGCTGAGTCGGAGGGAGCATTGTAAAAAGATGGTGAGGAAGTACGTAGCCGATCATACCACCATCCTCCGTGATGGCTCTGCTCTATACAACTATTGGGTGTCAAAGCTGGACACGTGGCACGAACTTGCGCTGTATGCCCTGGAGGTGCTGGCCCTCCCTGCCGCTAGCGTCTTGTCAGAGAGGGTGTTTAGTGCAGCTGGGGGAATCACCATGGATAAGCGTACCCGCCTGTCAACTGCCAGTGCCGACATGCTTACACTCATAAAGATGAACAAAGCCTGGATTTCCCCAGACTTCTCTTCTCCACCGGTGGAAAGCAACGGAACCTAAAGATTCTTTTCGCTGCAACCGCAGATAAAAGCTCTCTTCTCTATCACCGGAAAAACGGGGCATTTAGCTTTGTCAATCTGTCTCTGATATTAGTCCTCCTCCTGCTACTCCTCCTCCAGAAACAACATGTCATCGCGCTGAACGGCCAATTTTTCTGCGGCCCAAAAGGCTCTTCTAACAATGTTTTTACAATTTTTAAAAGTTTCAAAAGTATTAATACTTTAACATGAACCAATTTTTTCAACAGGGCTGCCTCCAAGCTCTGTTACAAATTAAGCAACAGCGAGCTGTATCTTTCAAAAATTATTTATGGGTTTCACCTGCCCTCTCGGTTGACAAATCTTTCAGAGGTACACTTGTACTCTTGGTACACTAATTTTTCGGGCCCACGCCTACACTCTTATCCAACTAATTTTTCCAGCCTTCGCCTACACTCATGGTACCCCAATGTTTCAGAGGTTGGCCTATACTATTACTACAGAAATTTTACTGGGGTCTGCCTGCCTGTACTTCTGCTACAAGATTGTTACTGGGGTCTGCCTATACTTCTGCCACGTAAATGTTACAGGGGTCTGCCTATACTGCTGCTACAAAAATGTTACAGGGGTCTGCCTATACTTCTGCCACATAAATGTTACAGGGGTCTGCCTATACTGCTGCTGCATAAATGTTACAGGGGTCTGCCTGTACTTCTACAACAGAAATGGTGCTGGGGTCTGTCTATACTCCTGCTACCGAAATGTTACAGGGGTCTGCCTATACATCTGCCACGTAAATGTTACAGGGGTCTGCCTATACTGCTGCTACAAAAATGTTACAGGGGTCTGCTTATACTGCTGCCACTTAAATGTTACAGGGGTCTGCCTATACTGCTGCTACATAAATGTTACAGGGGTCTGCCTGTACTTCTACAACAGAAATGGTGCTGGGGTCTGTCTATACTCCTGCTACCGAAATGTTACAGGGGTCTGCCTATACTTCTGACACGTAAATGTTACAGGGGTCTGCCTATACTGCTGCTACAAAAATGTTACAGGGGTCTGCTTATACTGCTGCCACTTAAATGTTACAGGGGTCTGCCTATACTTATGCTACAAGAATGTTACTGGGGCCTGCCTATACTTCTGCTACAATAATGTTACTGGGGTCTGCCTATACTTCTGCCACGTAAATTTTACAGGGGTCTGCCTATACTGCTGCTCCATAAATGTTACAGGGGTCTGCCTATACTGCTGCTACAGAAATGTTACAGGGGTCTGCCTATACTGCTGCTACAGAAATGTTACAGGGGTTTGCCTATTCTTCTACTACAGAAATGGTGCTGGGGTCTGCTTATACTGCTGCCACCTAAATATTACAGGGATCTGCCTATACTGCTGCTACAGAAATGTTACAGGGGTCTGCCTATACTGCTGCCACGTATATGTTACAGGGGTCTGCCTATACTTCTGCTACAAGAATGCTACTGCGGTCTGCCTATGCTTCTGCTACAAGATTGTTACTGGGTCTGCCTATACTTCTACTACAAAAATGTTACTGGGCTCTGCCAATACTTCTACAACAGAAATGGTACTGGGGTCTGCCTATATTCCTGCTACCGAAATGTTACAAGGGTCTGCCTATACTCCTGCTACCAAAATGTTACAGGGGTCTGCCTATACTTCTACTACAGAAATGGGACTGGGGTCTGCCTATACTACTACAACTGAAATGTTACTGGGGTCTGCTTATACCTTTTCTTCTGGAATGTTACAGGGGTCTGTTTATACTATGGGTGCACACAGACCTCCCGTCGCGGTGTTTAACCTGTCTGGCCCAAAAACACCCACTGACTAGGGCATCAATTGTGGGCCGAGGCTAATATGTATTTTCTCTCGTGTTACCACAGTTATCTGAGAAACTCGTTTGGGCCACAGAAGAGGAGCGTTACTGTCTTAATGAGACGTTCACAGCTGAACTAGCATCGAAGTCCGCTTCATGCCAGCAATTGCTGAGGGTTTGTGCAGAGGCCTATGTGCTCGGCGCAGTGAAAGTCTGCCATGTTTAGGCACTCTGATTTCTTTATGGTTCATGTCTTGGGTCGCCTAGGGCCCACCAATGCTGTGGGTGCACACAGACTTTCCATAGCGGTGCTTTACCTGTCTGGCACAAAGTCACTGACCGACTTGGGTAGGGTGCAGAGTGCAGATGGCTTTCCCCTTGTGGTGTCGATTGAGCTATCCGACACCAACACAGAATGAATAGTGTGAGGGGACCCAAATTGCCCATTGCTATGTAACTCGCGGCACCTTGGGTACCACAGTGTGTTTGCTGGGACCGAGCCGGACCAAGGGCCCGCTCACAGCGGGTCCTGGTCATGGTTTCTTGGCCTTGTAAGGCCACATCCTCCTCCTGCTTGGGGTCAGGGGATCAGCGCTGGGCATCATGTATTTGCTCTTGTGTTACCACAGTTATCTGATACACTGGTTTGGGCCAAAGAAGAGGAGCGTTACTGCATTGATGAGACTTCACAACTGTACTATCATCGAAATCCGCTTCACGCCTGCGATTGTTGAGGGTGTGGGCTGAGGCCTATGTCCCGGAGGAACTGCAACTGCGCCAGGTTGGGTCTGTGGAACTTTTTCCTGGCTAATCCAGTCATCGGAGCGGTGAAAGAAAACGTAACTTACCGTGCAGGGTGGCGCGGGGTCCCCCGGTCAGCGCGCACTGCCCCGGCTTCGGCTCCAGCGTCCTGGAGCTCTGACGTCAGGGCCTCCCCGGCGACGGGGCGTGTCCGCCTGTAGGGTGTCGGACGCACGCCTCCACCTCTATTGTGCAGTAGTGGGGGAGTTGGCCCTTCCCCCTCCGCCCCTGGGAGGAGTCCTGTGGTCATAAGGCTGGTGGTGACCTGAGCTCACCACCAGTTATTGGTTCTGTCAGCTCCTAGTTAGTCCTGTCTGCAGTTCTTCTCAGTCAGTACCCTAGTTTGCTCGTCCGCTTCCTTTTCCAGCTTTGCCTTGTGCTCAGTATTTTCTGTTTGGTCACTCCATCTGCCTTTCCTTGTCGGTACTCTGTCCCCCGTTAGTTAGGTACATCTAGTGCAGTCGCCAGGTCCCTAGCCAGGGTAGGGACCGCCATACAGTCATCCGCCTGGGGTTAGCCAGGTCAAGGCAAGTAGGCAGGGACAGTGGGGTGCGGTAAGTTCAGGGCACCCCACCAGGCGCTCAGGGGGGTCAGAGTGCCATAACATAATAACTGGCCCAAGGCTCATCGGTGGGTTGAATTTCTGCCGTTGGCTGAGTTTGCGCTGAACAACCGTACCAGTTCTTCCACTGGGGTTTCTCCGTTTTTGTGCGTTCATGGCCAACATCCCCGTTTCCTTACTTCTCTTCCTACCTGGTCTGCCTGTCCTGCAGCTGATGTCGCCACTGATGTGCTGCAGGGGGTATGGAAGGAAGTAAAAAAGAATCTGGAGGTAGTGGGGTCTCGCATGCAGTTGCGCAGTGGGAGAAGCCTCTCAGTTTCTGAACCTTACAGGGTGGGTCAGAAAGTGTATCTGTCATCCAGGAACCTAAGATTAAAGGTCCCGTCCTTAAAGCTGGCGCCGCGCTTTGTAGGCCCTTTTTCCATCATGCGTGTAATTAACCCGCTCGCTTACGAACTTGAGTTGCCAGCCACGTGGAAAGTGTATAGGGTTTTCCACAAGTCCTTGTTGAAACCCTTTGTCCCTTCGGTGAGGCCCACCTCCGGTCCCCCGCCCCCCACCCTGGTGCGGGGCAAGGTCGAGTATGAGATTCAGGAAATCCTGGATTCTCGTCTGCGACGGGGGACCTTGCAATATCTGGTGGCTTGGAAGGGTTTTGGTCCTGAAGACCATTTCTGGGTGGCTGCACGGGAAGTTCACGCTCCCGTGTTGGTACGGCGTTTTCACCGTCATTTTCCGGATAAGCCTGGTCGGGTTTCCGGGGGCCCGGAGGTCCTCCATCAGAGGGGGGGGTAATGTTACCGTGCAGGGTGGCGCAGGGTCCCCCGGTCAGCGTGCGCCGCCCCGGCTTCGGCTCCAGCATCCTGGAGCTCTGAGGTCAGGGCCTCCACGGCGATGGGGGGCGGCCGGTGGGCGGTGGTGTGGGCGTGTCCACCTGTAGGGTGTCGGCCGCACGCCTCCACCTCTCTTGTGCAGTAGTGGGGGAGTTGGCCCTTCCCCCCTCCACCCCTGGGCGGAGTTCTGTGGTCATAAGGCTGGCGGTGACCTGAGCTCACCGCCAGTTATTGGTTCTGTCAGCTCCTAGTTAGTCCTGTCTGCAGTTCTTCTCAGTCAGTACCCTAGTTTGCTCGTCAGCTTCCTTTTCCAGCTTTGCCTTGTGCTCAGTATTTTTTGTTTGGTTACTCCATCTGCCTTTCCTTGTCGGTACTCTGTCCCCCGTTAGTTAGCTACATCTAGTGCAGTCGCCAGGTCCCTAGCCAGGGTAGGGACCGCCGTCCAGTTGTCCGCCTGGGGTTGGCCAGGTTGAGGCAAGTAGGCAGGGACAGTGGGGTGCGGTAAGTTCAGGGCACCCCACCAGGCGCTCGGGGGAGTCAGAGTGCCGTAACAGTAACTGATTTACTGAGACCTTCGCAGCTGTACTAGCATTGAAGTCCGCTTCATGCCCACGATTGCTGAGGGTATGGGCTGAGGCCTATGTCCCGGGGGAACTGCAACTGCGCCAGGTTGGGCCTGTGGAACTTTTTCCTGGCTAATCCAGTCATTGGAGCGGTGAAAGAAAACGTAACTGATTTACTGAGACCGTCACAGCTAAACTAGCATCGAAGTCCGCTTCATGCCCGCAATTGCTGAGGGTTTGTGCAGAGGCCTATGTCCTCGGCGCAGTGAAATTCTGCCATGTTTGGGCACTCTGATTTCTTCGTGGTTCATGTCTTGGGTCGCCTAGGACCCACCTATGCTGTGGGTGCACACAAACTTCCCATTGCGGTGATTTACCTGTCTGGCACAAAGACACTGACTGACTTGGGTAGGGTGCAGAGTGCAGATGGCTTTCCCCTTTTGGTGTCGATTGAGCTATCTGACACCAACACAGAATGAATCGTGTGTGGGCATTGCTATGTAATTCGGGGCACCTTGGGTCACACAAGTTGGAGGCTGGGAACACGCTTGACCCTGGGCCCGCTCACGTGAAGATCGAACGTCAATTTCTCATCAATTCTCTACAGCATTGTGGGCTATCGCCCCGTTCCTTTTAAAGAGGGTCGCTGCCTGGCCCTGCCAACCCTCTGCAGTGTGTGCCTCCGGTTCCTCCTCATGGCAGACACACTTATAAATAGACATGAGAGTGGTGTAGCTATGAAGCGAGCGTGTGGCATGAGGGCAGCTGAAGGCTGCGCAGGGACACTTTTGTGTGCGCTGCGGATGCAGGGTCGTGCGGGGGGATTGGGCAGCATGTAACCCAGGAGAAGAGGCAGCGATGTGACCCCCAGGCAGTAATTGTGCTTGGTTGCAGGTAGTGTGGTGCTTTGCTAAGGTGTACCTTGCTAATGAGGGTTTGTCCATAGCAAAAATTGTTAGGTGGGGAGGGGGGCAGACTCTTGCCCCTATTGTAGCTTAATAGTGGGACCTGGGAGCCTGAGATGCAGCCCTGCATGCTGACCCTGCCCTGCCCTATCCGTTTCTGTGGTGTTTCCATGGATTTCGGATGTTTTCTGGTTTTTCACAAGTGAAGACCTATCCGGAGCATCGGTCATATACAAAAATGCTTGAGTCGCTCATTGACTTCAATGGGGTTCGTTACTCAAAACAAGCTCTCGAGCATCGCAAAAAGTTCGACTCGAGCAACGAGCACCCGAGCATTTTGGTGCTCGCTCATCTCTACTTATCACCCATCACAATGATGGGGTGTGTTAAAAAACTTTGTCAAATGCTGTAATATGCATTCGAAAAAGCGGCTCAAGATTATGCTAAAACGTGTGAGGGTGGCCTTAAGGCTTCTTCTGAGAGGTGTTTGCGAAACTACACTCACTGCAGACTATTCAAACTCCACGCTAATGCGTATGAGTTTGAAGAAAAAGCGGGAAGGTAGGTCCTGCCGTATCTTTCCCGCACGCAATATTAATTACGTATTTAAAAAACATAGAGTAAGTCCTATCTTTTCTCGCCCCTACTATTAATGGGTGAGAATCCCACTAGTGAAAATGCAACCATTGAAATCAATGGTTTTGTTATAATCACGGCCACACACACAATGGTACTAAATCATACCCATCGCGGCCAAAATGCGCGTGCCAAAATTGCACATATGACTGAACTTATTGAAATCAATGGGTTGTATTTACTGCATATTGTGCACGCAAATTGTGCACATGTAATATGCAGTGCAAATGATTTCATGTGAAGGCACCCTTATTCATAGCAAGTGAAATAAAAACAGAGAGAAACCCCCTGAAGTCATTACATTATGCCAATTACAGCCACACGAGACCAAAGCTGTGACTGCAGGTTCTAATTATCCAATCAATTTGCAAGCTCCAGCAGAAGAAAAACAATCACAAAAACCATGTATCATGTATGAGGGCGCACAAGAACTGCAAAAAAATAAAATACTGTTAGGGTCCCCTCACACGAGCCTATGCAAAATCGCTCGTGTAAGTGCAGCTCATTTGCGCCGTGAACAACGCGCTTTTGAACATATAAATGTACTTTTGCGTATGCAGGGCCATTTCACATGGTCATGGGACACCCACCACCATGATTTTATGGCTATTTAGCCTAATAAATTCTAGATGTGTTCTTATTTTTTTGTGGAATTGTGTAGTGTATTGCGCAATTTTACAGATATTGCGTGGGCACCTCCAATTTATTTCTATGGGGACCTTTGTTGTGCAAATGCGCACAAAAGTAGAGCATGCTGCTCTGCTTTTCACTCTTGCAAAATGCACATACAAAAAAAGAATGCTAAAGGAAAACCCACTGAATTCAATGGGGTTTATTCTCTGTTTATTGCGTGCAAATGCTCATATTACTTGAAAAAGTGGCGAAAAACACCTGCCAGAAAGTCTCATAGAATGGTAGAGTTGGACAGGACCTCCAGGGTTCTCAGTGCAGGATTCACTAAATCATCCCAAACAGATGTCTGTCCATCCTTTGTTTGAAGACTTTCATTGAAGTCCCGTGGTAACCTGTTCCACTCATTGATCCGCCTCAGTGTCTAATATCTAATTCGTGTCTCCTCCCTTTCAGTTTCATCCCATTGCTTCTAGTCTTTCCTTGTACAAATGAGAATAGGGCTGATCCCTCTGCAGTGTGACAGCCCTTCAGATATTTGTAGACAGCTTTAAAGTCTCCTCTCAGCCTTCTTTTTTGCAAGCGAAACATTCCCAGATCCTTTAACCGTTCCTCATAGGACATGATTTGTAGACCGCTCACCATGCTGGTAGCTCTTCTCTGAACTTGCTCCAGTTTGACGATGTCTTTTTTAAAATGGGGTGCCCAGAACTCAACACGGCATTCCAGATGAGGTCTGACTAGGGGCTTTTACCCACCAGCATTTTTTTTAACACTGCGATATCACTGCGTTTTTTTCTATGGGACTTTTCTAGTGTTAAAATTGCAGAAGCACAAACTAGCGATTTTTGTGCAATGCGTTTTTCAACATTAGAAAGTTGCATTGAAAAAATGCAGGAAGAGTAGAGGGGATAATTACCTCACATGATCTAGACTCTCCTTTTCTTAATACATCCCAGAATTTTGTTGGCCTTTTTGGCTGCTGCATCACATTGTTGACTCATGTTCAGTGTATGATGCCCAGGTCTTTTTCACATGTGCTGCTGCTTAGCCCAATTCCTCCCATTCTTTATGTGCTTTCTTCATTTTTCTTGCCCAGATGTAGGACTTTGTATTTAGACACTGGTTCCCATTATCTGGTAAATGTGAACCACCCCCAACATACATATTATGGCAGAGACACACGAGCATTTGTGCAAATATGCTCACTGCAATGCAACATATTTGTACATGTACAAGGTTTGAAGAGCAATGTAATCAGCCTTGGGGGTATATCTGTGCATATTACAGTCATTTTTCTGCACGTAAGGACAGTTCATGCAGCCTTTCTGTCGAATTTAATGGCTGTTTAACCCTAAGGGTGGCTTCACGTGAGCATGTTTTTGCGCGTACATAGGTACATATATAGGTGTGCACCCATGTACGTGCAAAAACATGTGTGAATGCAGGTCCGTGCATTGTTTTCAATGGAGCCGCGGCTGCTGCCGGCAGCTTTATTGAAAACAATGGTCTGCCGCCACTCCTGCATTATTTTTCAGGGAAGGGCTTTACATATAAGCCCTTCCCTGAAAAAGAAAAATTTTAGTGTAAAAAAAATAAAAGATAAGAAATATACTTACCCTCCGCCGCTGCCGTGACTCCCGCAGGAATGAAGAACATATCTGCGGCACGCATTAAGTTATCTCCACTAGTTAAAAGAATTCCCTGCTGCTACATCTGCCACATCTGTGACAGATGCAGCAGAGGAATTCTTCAATTCTCTACCGCAACTGTCACACGTCAGCTGCGGTAGAAGACTCTGCTGCCGTCAATTGATTTCAAGGAAGATCAAGGAAAGGGGTGTAAAAAAGCACATCAGCCAATCACAGGCAGCTCTCGCCAAATGAATACAGTAGAGATGCTCGTGTAAGGTAGAGATGTCTTCTTTTCCCCGCATTTTGCGCAGTGTTTCACTCTTCCCCTCGCGCATTTTTGCACCTGCCATAGACTTTTATGATATTTTCGCTGCGCAAAACGCAGGGATATAGAGCAGGTCCTATGTTTCGGCATGTGCACTAATTGCCCTTATGAGAACAAAACCATTGAACTCGATGGGTTGTCTTCTCTGTGTTTAGCGTGAACAGATTTTGTGTACACAAAAATGTGTGCAAATACTGCTGTGTGATGTTGCCTTTAATGATAGTAGCCGCGCACTAAATTGCGAGCGTTTATTGATCCAAATTTGCTCACCGATGACACTTATTGATCTAGATGATCTTTAATAAGTGTCATCGGCGAGTGAATCTGGATCAGTAAGCGAACGCATTTTCGGTCCAATTACACTGCGATGCTTTATTTCACTTGCTATAACTAAGGGTGCTGGATTGCACTGGAAATGCGTCAGTGGGTTTAGAGCATTTTTTTTGTGTGTTCTGGTCATTTTTGGTCCTTTATATTTTTATAGACCCATGTCAAATTAAAGTTTACCATTTTCATAAATTTTTCCCATTAGATAAGTTGGGCATCCCTTTTTCTTTTTTGCATCCTTGCTGCACGGGTCAGGCATGTTCGCGCATCTGTCCTCTGGTGAGATTGGTCGGCGACCTGCTGTTTTCCCCTCTTTCTCTCTTTTGTATTGTAAGGGCTCCTTCTCGCATACAGATATTCGCTGCAGAATCCGCGTCCGCACCTCAGATCCGCAGCAAATAGCGCCCATAGCATGCTATGGGAACTGGGTTCTTCCTGCACACTTTCGGAAACCAATTGCAGTTTCCGTAGGCGAATGAAAAACCGCAGCATGCTCCATTTTTTTTTCAGATTCCACACAAACGGCTTCTATTGAAGTAAATAGAAGATGTCTGATCCACGGCCCTTCCGCAATGAAAAGCAGTAGTTTAAAAATAAAAAGAATCTGTACTGCGCATGTCCGATGGCGAGCCGCGCAGACCATCCGCAGTACAGAAGAAAATTAAACTAACCAGGGAAGCGCGGACGCCACTGCTGGCGGAGCCAGTAGCAAAAATGATAGGGCAATAAAACCACCACATAGGTCAATTCCTAAAAAGTGTCTGGTGCTTTAGGACCAAAACACTATGGTCCTCAGGCCTTATTCACATGACTGCATAAACGCAGCAATTTAGCTGAGTCAAAAAATCGCAACCATCTGCAGCATTGGACCCTAATATATTCATTCAGATGAGTGATTCTTGGTCACATAAAAAAAAATTACGCAGGGAAAAATACAACGGTCGACGATTTTATATGCTGCGTCAAAAGAATTGTCTTGCCCTATCTTTTGCCGAGATATGCAGGAATCTCTCATAGACTTCTATGGAAGCGAAAAAAAGGGAGAGAAGGAAATTTAGCTGCGTCCAAGGCTGAGAAAGAAGACAGCTGCCTTTATTTAAGCATTAGTAGCCATTCCAAAGATTTCTGTTGATGGATGGATTTTCGCGCTGCAGCGTATTTTTTGCCATTACACAGCAGCTGCCTGTGCGAATGGACGAAAATACGCTAATTAAGATCAGGACTTGATCGCGGCAATTCTTCATTCATGCGATTTTTCGGCACACATGGGTAAATGTAAAAACGCATACTGTCGAGTGAAAGAGGCCTTAAGAAATTAAAATAGCAAAACATGATATTTAAAAAATATATGCATATATAGTATAGCTACTGGATCAGACAGTCCTTCTGACTGCATGCCTCTACTTCCCAGCAATACTTGTGGCTTTGATGTTTGAGATAATTTATTAGAACTGGGAGGAGCATTCAGCCAATGATTACATACCCAATATGCAATCCCTATAAAATAACACCTCAAATGATATGAAATAATTGCTAATTAAAATTAATTTTTAGGGCATTTTTCATCTGGTCTATATTTAGGGCTTAAGCCTTGTTAGTAAAGTCATTCATACTCAAGCTCATTATGAATCTCATGTGGATGCCACATGATTGTGTAACGGGCGGCATATTCTACCATAAACCCCTTTATAGACCTATTGTTCATTTGCTATGTGTGACTCATATGTGTGAATGTTCTCATTTTTAAATGCTTCTCAAATAATATTCCAAGGGCTAAACTGTACTAATCTGAATGTAGTGACTGAATGTAGCAACCACTTCAAAGCATAAAGTAAAAGTTGTAGCCCTAGCATCATTTGTAAGACACTTGTTTGAAGGGACACTTCTAGCCATCATTCAGTAAATACTAGAGATGAGCGAGCACACTCGTCCGAGCTTGATGCTCGTTCGAGCATTAGGATGCTCGAGATGCTCGTTACTCGAGACGAGCACCACGCGGTACTCGAGTCAATTCCATTTCCTTCCCTGCATGTTTAGCGCCATTTTCTAGCCAATATACATGCAGGGAAGGCATTACCACTTCCTCCTGTGATGTGCCAGCCCTATCCCACCCCCCTGCAGTGAGTGGCTGGCGAGATCAAGTGACCGCGGAGTACTTAAAGCGGTCCCGCCCACGGCTCGCCTCGGACACACACTGGGAGAGATTAGGGAAAGTGCTGCTGAGATAGTGAAAGTGGTAGTGTAGAATCCTGTCTACAAGAACCGCAACGGTCCTTCTTAGGGCTACCTCTGACCATGTGCATTTTACTGGGTGGCAGCTGGGAGTTGTAGTGCTTCAGTATTTCACAGTTAGGCCTGTTTGCAGCCTTCCATATAATTTTTTTCTGTCTGGAGTTTGCGTTACAATACTGCTGTCAGCGTGAAAGTGTACACAGATAATTCCATAATTATTTACAGCGATCTGTGTCTGCAGTGAATTATACGCACAGCGTAGGGCCAACACAGCCACTTTTAGAGGGAAAGTGATATACACACTATACAGCCTGTATTCTTTTTCAAAAAAAAAAAAAGCTCCTTCGTTGGGCTGCATCTCACCGTCTGCATTTTACTGGGTGGCTGCTGGGGGTTGCAATGCTGTAGTATTTCACAGCTAGGCCTGTTTGCAGCCTTCCATATAATTTTTTCTTGTCTGGAGTTTGCGTTACAATACCGCTGTCAGCGTGAAAGTGTACGCAAATAATTCCATAATTATTTACACCGGTCTGTGTCTGCAGTGAATTATGCGCACAGTGTAGGGCCAACACAGCCACTTTTAGAGGGAAAGTGATATACACTATACAGCCTGTATTCATTTAAAAAACAAAAACAAAAGCTCCTTCGTTGGTCTACATCTCACCGTCTGCTTTTTACTGGGTGGCTGCTGGGAGTTGTAGTGCTTCAGTATTTCACAGCTGGAGTTTGCATTACAATATAGCTCTCGGCGTGAAAGTGTACGCAAATAATTCCATAATTATTTATACCGTTCTCTGTCTGCAGTGAATTAGACCGCGGACTCACCGCTAAACAGTACTGCAATGTTACCGGGGCCACTGCAAAGTATTTCAGCTCAGCCGCTGTGCAGAGGGTCCCACAATAACATTTCCGCTGGTGAGGTTGAGATCGCCGCAGTTACCAGCACTATACACTGGCTTTACAGTCTTCTCTCACTCCACACAGCCTCTATAATCTACAAGTCTCTGTGAGCAGTAAATTACCCCAAGGTATCAGCGGGTTACTTTTGTCCTAGTCACAGCATAGAGTCACCGCTATCTACAAGTATGCGGTGAATTAAGGCCCAGTTGTCAGTGCTGTGCAGTGGGGTAATTTATTTGGCCCCTTCTCTTTTCGTAATCAGCATTGATGAGGGGTAGGGGTCGAGGACGTGGACGTGGACGCAGACGAGGACGCGGAGGTTCAAGTGAGGGTGTGGGCACAGGCCGAGTTCCTGGTCCAGGTGAATCACAGCCGGCTGCTGCGGGATTAGGAGAGAGGCAAGTTTCTGGGGTCCCCAGCTTCATATCACAATTTATGGGTCCACATGGTAGACCTTTATTACAAACAGAGCAGTGTGAGCAGGTCCTGTCGTGGATGGCAGAAAATGCATCCAGCAATGTATCGGCCACCCAGTCTTCTATGCAGTCCACTGCTGCAACTCTGAATCCTCTGGCTCCTGCTCCTCCTTCCTCCCAGCCTCCTCACTCCATGAAAATGACATATTCTGATGAGCAGGCAGACTCCCAGGAACTGTTCTCGGGTCCATGCCTTGAGTGGGAAAAAATGGTTCCTTTCTCACCCGAGAAGTTTGTCGTGACCGATGCCCAACTTTTGGAAAGTTCCCAGGGTCTGGGTGATGAGGCTGGGGACTTCCGGCAACTTTCTCAAGAGCTTTCAGTGGGTGAGGAGGATAATGATGATGATGAGACACAGTTGTCTAGCAGGGAGGTAGTAGTAAGTCCGAGGGAGGAGCGCACAGAGGATTCGGAGGAAGAGCAGCTGGACGATGAGGTGACTGACCCCACCTGGTTTGCTAAGCCTACTGAGGACAGGTCTTCAGAGGGGGAGGCAAGTGCAGCAGCAGGACAGGTTGGAAGAGGTAGTGGGGTGGCCAGAGGTAGAAGCAGGGCCAGAGCGAAGACTCCCCCAAATGTTTCCCAAACCACACCCCCGCACCAAGCCTCCGTGCAGAGGGCTAGGTGTTCAAATGTGTGGATGTTTTTCAGTGAGAACGCGGATGACCGACGAACAGTGGTATGCAACCTGTGTCGCACTAAGATCAGCCGGGGAGCCACCACTACTAGCCTCACCACCACCAGCATGCGCTGGCATTTGATGGCCAAGCACGCCACAAGGTGGGACAAAGGTCGTTCACCACCTCTGGGTCGCACCACTGCCTCTTCCCTTGTTCCCTAACCTGCCACTCAGAACCAACCCCCCTCTCAGGACACAGGCACGAGCGCCTCCCGGCCTGCACCCACACCCTCACCTCCACTGTCCTCAAACCCATCCAGCAATGTCTCTCAGCGCAGCGTCCAGCTGTCACTAGCGCAAGCGTTGGAGCAAAAGTGCAAATACGCCGCCACGCACCCGCACGCTCAAACTTTAAACGTGCACATTGCCAAATTAATCAGCCTGGAGATGCTGCCGTACATGCTTGTGGAAACAGAGGCTTTCAAAAACATGATGGCGGCGGCGGTCCCAAGTTACCTGGTCCCCAGTCACCACTATTTTTCCTACATCAGCATGTCTCCCGCAACATAAATCGTGCCCTCACCAATGCGGTTACTGGGAAGGTCCACTTAATCACAGACACGTGGACAAGTAATGGGGGGCAGGGCCACTATATCTCCCTGACGGCACATTGGGTGAATTTGGTGGAGGCTGGGACCGAGTCAGAGCCTGGGACCGCTCACTTCCTACTCACACCCAGAATAGCGGGTCTTACCTCGGTGCTGGTATCTGCGGCAGTCTATGCCACCTCTTCTAAACTCTCACCCTCATCCTCCTACGCAACCTCTACCTCTCAATTAAGAAGTGTGAGCAGCACATCGCCAGCAGTTGGTGTGGCGCGGTGCAGCAGCACAGCGGTGGGCAAGTGTCAGCAGGCCGTGCTGAAACTACTCAGCTTAGGTGACAAGAGACACACAGCCCCTGAACTGTTGCAGGGTCTGACAGAGCAGACCGACCTCCGGCATTCGCTGCTGAGCCTCCAACCCGGCATGGTCGTGTGTGACAACGGCCGTAACCTGGTGGCAGCTCTGCAGCTCGGCAACCACACACACGTGCCATGCCTGGCCCACGTCTTCAATCTGGTGGTTCAGTGGTTTCTGAAAAATTACCCGCACTTGTCTGACCAGCTCGGCAAGGTGCGCTGCAACTGCACACATTTCCGCAAGTCCACCACAGACGCTGCCACCCTGAGGACCCTGCAACATCACTTTGTTCTGCCAGAGCACGAACTGCTGTGCGATGTGCCCACATGGTGGAATTCTATGCTGCACATGTTGGCCAGGCTCTATGAGCAGCATAGAGCAATAGTGGAATGCCAACTCCAACATGGGCGGTGTAGTGGTAGTCAGCCTCCCCAATTCTTTACCGAGGAGTGGGCCTGGATGGCAGACATCTGCCAGGTCCTCGGAAACTTTGAGGAGTCTACCCAGATGGTGAGCGGCGATGCTGCAATCATTAGCGTTACCATCCCGCTGCTATGCCTGCTGAGAAGTTTGCTGCAAGGCATAAAGGCCGACGTTTTGCTGTTAGAATAGGAGACATGGGATGACAGTATGTCACTTGATAGCCAGACCACCCTCATGTGTATATCTCAGCGTGTTTTGGAGGAGGAGGAGGAGGAGGAGGGGGAGGAGCATGAGGAGGGGTAAGAGACAGCTGGGCACACTGCAGAGGGTACCCATGCTGCTTGCCTCTTATCTGTTCAGCGTGTATGGGCTGTGGAGGAGGAGGAGGATCCTGAAAGTCTCCTTCCTAGTGAGGACAGCCATGTCTTGCATACTGGCACCCTGGCACATATGGCTGACTTCATGTTAGGCTGCCTTTCTCGTGACTCTCGCGTTAGACGCATTCTGGCCAACACAGATTACTGGGTGTACACCCTTCTCGACCCACAGGACAAGGAGAACCTTTCTACTCTCCTTCACGAAGAGGAAAAGAGTACGAGAGTGATGCAATACCACAGGGCCCTGATTGAAAAAGTGATGCTAAACTTCCCATCCGACAGCGCTAGTGGCAGAAGGCGCAGTTCCGTGGGCCAAGTAGCAGGGGAGGCGCAGAGATCAGGCAGCATGTTCAGCGCAGGCAGGGTAACACTCTCCAAGGCCTTTGCCAGCTTTATGGCTCCCCAGCAAGACTGGGTCACCACTCCCCAGTCAAGGCTGAGTCGGAGGGAGCACTGTAAAAAGATAATGAGGGAGTACGTAGCTGATCGTACCACCATCCTCCGTAATGCCTCTTGCTCCATACAACTAGCTAGCGTCTTGTCAGAGAGGGTGTTTAGTGCAGCTGGGGGAATCACCATGGATAAGCGTACCCGCCTGTCAACTGCCAGTGCCGACATGCTTACACTCATAAAGATGAACAAAGCCTGGATTTCCCCAGACTTCTCTTCTCCACCGGTAGAGAGTAGCGGAACCTAAAAATTATTTTCGCTGCAACCGCAGATAAAAGCATTCTTCTCTATCACCGGAAAAACGGGGCATTTAGCTTTGTCAATCTGTCTCTGATATTAGTCCTCCTCCTCCTACCCCACCTCCTGAAACATCATGTCATCACGCTCAACTGCCAATTTGTCTGCGGCCCAAAAGGCTCATCTAACAATTTTTTTTTCCAATTTTTCAACGTTTCAAAAGCTTTGATACTTTAACATGAAGCAATTTTTTGAACAGGGCTGCCTCCAGACTGTGTCAGAAATTAAGCAACAGCGAGCTGTATCTTTAAAAAAAAATGTTTATGGGTTTCACCTGCCCTCTCGGTTGAGCAATTTTTCAGGGGTGCATTTATACTCTTGGGATACAAATTTTTCTGGCCCTCTCCTATACTCTTAACTAACTAATTTTTCCGACCTTCGCCTACAGTCATGGTACCCCAATTTTCAGGGATTCGCCTATACTCTTGCTACAGAAATTTTACTGGGGTCTGACTATACTTCTGCTACATAAATGTTACTGGGGTCTGCCTAAACTTCTGCTACATAAAGGTTACAGGGGTCTGCCTAAACCTCCGTTACATTAATGTTACAGGGGTCTGCCTATACTTCTGCCACATAAATGTTACAGGGGTCTGCCTATACTTCTGCTACAAAAAAGTTACAGGAGTCTGCTTATACTTCTGCCACATAAATGTTACAGGGGTCTGCCTATACGTCTGCTACAGAAATGTTACTGGGGTCTGTCCATACTTCTACTACAGAAATGTTACTCGGGTATGCCTATACTTCTACTACAGAAATGGTACTGGGGTCTGCCTAAACCTCTGCTACATAAATGTTGCAGGGGTCTGCCTATACTTCTGCCACATAAATGTTACAGTGGTCAGCCTATATTCCTGCTACAGAAATGTTACAGGGGTCTGCCTATATTCAGCTACACAAGTGTTACTGGGGTCTGCCTATACTTCTGCCACATAAATGTTACAGGGGTCTGCCTATACTTCTGCTACAGAAATGTTACTGGGGTCTGTCTATACTTCTACTACAGAAATGTTACTGGGGTCTGCCTATATTTCTGCTGCAGAAATGATACTGGGGTCTGCCTATACTGTTACTACAGAAATGTTACTGGGGTCTGCCTATACTTATACTACAGAAATGGTACTGGGGTCTGCCTAAACGTCTGCCACATAAATGTTAGAGGAGACTGCCTATATTCCTGCTACAGAAATGTTTTTAGGGGTATGCCTATACATTTGCTACATAAGTGTTACTGGGGTCTGCCTATACTTTTGCCGCATAAATGTTACAAGGATCTGCCTATACTTCTGCCACATAAATCTTACAGGGGTCTGCCTATCTTCTGGCTACAGAAATGTTTCAGGGGTCTGCCTATACTTCTGCTACATAAGTGTTACTGGGGTCTGCCCATACGTCTGCCACATAAATGTTACAGGGGTCTGCCTATACTCCTGCTACAGAAATGTTACAGGGGTCTGCCTATACTTCTGCCACATAAATGTTACATGGGTTTGCCTATACTTCTGCTACAGAAATGTCACTTGGGTCTGTCTATACTTCTACTACAGAAATGATACTGGGGTATGCCTATACTTCTGCTGCAGAAATGTTACTGGGGTCTGCCTTTACTGTTACTACAGAAATGTTACAGGGGTCTGCCTATTCTGCTGCTACATAAATGTTACAGCGGTCTCCCTATACTTCTGCTACAGAAATGTTACAGGGGTCTGCCTTTACTGCTGCAACTGAAATGTTACAGGTGGCTGCCTACATGGCTGCTACAGGAATGTTACAGGGGTCTGCCTAAACTTTTACTACAGAAATGGTACTGGGGTCTGCCTATACTGCTGCTACAGAAATGGTACTGGGGTCTGCCTATACTGCTGCTACAGAAATGTTACTGGGGTCTGCCTATACTTCTACTCCAGAAATGTTACAGGGGTCTGCCTATACTTCTATTACAGAAATGTTACAGGGGTCTGCCTATACTTCTGCTACAGAAATGGTACAGGGGTCTGCCTATACTTCTGCTACAGAAATGTTACTGGGGTCTGCCTATACTATTACAACAGAAATGTTACTGGGGTCTGCCTATACTTCTGCTACAGAAATGTTACAGGAGTCTGCCTATACTTCTACTACAGAAATGATACTGGGGTCTGCCAATACTGCTGCTACAGAAATGTTACTGGGGTCTGCTTATACCTTTGCTACTGGAATGTTACAGGGGTCTGTTTATACTATGGGTGCACACAGACTTCCCATCGTGGTGTTTTACCTATCTGGGCCAAAAACACTGACTGACTAGGGCATGAATTGTGGGCCAAGGCCAACATGTATTTTCTCTCGCGTTACCACAGTTATCCAGAGCACTGGTTTGGGCCAAACAAGAGGAGCGATACTGCACAAATGAGACGTTCGCAGCTGCGGTAGCATCGGAGTCCACTCTATGTCCGCGATTGCTGAGGGTTTGTGCAGAGGCCTATGTCCTCGGCGCAGTGAAAGTCTGCTATGTTTGGGCACTCTGATTTCTTCATGTTTCATGTCTTGGGTTGCCTAGGACCCAACTATGCTGTGGGTGCACACAGACTTCCCATAGCGGTGATTTACCTGCCTGGCACAAAGTCACTGACTGACTTGGGTAGGATGCAGAGTGCAGATGGCCTTCCCCTTGCATCGTCGATGAGGTATCCGGCACCCAAACAGAGTGAGTAGTGTGTGGACACATAGATTCCCCATTGCTATGTGACTCGCGACACCTTGGGTCACACAAGATGGAGGCTGGTACCGAGCCTGACCCTGGGCCTGCTCATGTGCTTCCCCCACGGAGTATTGCTGCATTGTAGAGATGTGTAGAAGTGCTGGGCTGGCACCTGAGTCGCCTTTATGCCCACGTTTGCGGCTCCTGACAATTTTGCGACGAAGGTACCATGGGATTGAAATGATGATCGTACGTCAATTTATCATCGATTCTCAACAGCATTGTGGGCTATCGCACCCTCTTTCAAAGAGGGTCGCTGCCTGGCCCTGCCAACCCTCTGCAGTGTGTACCTCCGGTTCCTCCTCATCACAGACGCACTTTTAAATAGACATGAGGGTGGTGTAGCTATGAAGCGAGCATGTGGCATGAGGACAGCTGAAGGCTGCGCAGGGAAACTTTTGTGTGCGCTGTGAACGCAGGGTCGTGCGGGGGGTTGGGCAGCAAGTAACCCAGGAGAAGAGGCAGCGGTGTGACCCACAGGCAGTGATTGTCCTTGGTTGCAGGTAGTGTGGTGCTTAGCTAAGGTGTGTCTTGCTAATGAAGGTTTGTCCGAAGTAAAAATTGTTCCGGGGGGGGGGGGGGGGGAGCAGACTCTAGCCCCTATTGTGGCCTAATAGTGGGACCTGGGAGCTTGAGATGCAGTCCTGCATGCTGCCCCAGCCCTCCCTATCCATTTCAGTGGTGTTTCCATGACTGTCGGATGTTTTCCAGAGTTTCACAAGTGAAGACCAATGCGGAGCATCGGTCATATACAAAAATGCTTGAGTCGCCCATTGACTTCAATGGGGTTCGTTACTGGAAACAAGCTCTCGAGCATCGCGAAAAGTTCGACTCGAGCAACGAGCACCCGAGCATTTTGGTGCTCGCTCATCTCTAGTAAATACATGTCCAAATATAACAACAACATAGGTTATGCATATGTTCATTCTTTGACAAACGCACTCCGGCCCTTAGAAGAAGTTGTCATTTTGGTGCAAAACTCAGCATGTAGCTACATCTCAGGCAGATATGTAAATGATGAGAGTTCTGGTGTGATTAGATGAACGGTCTTGTCACTGGAGGCCCTAAAAGTGGTCCCCTTGGCCTATAAAAGTCTTTTGGATGCTCCTTATGTCTAGTCACCTCTTCTTCCACTTGTTTAGAGCTTGTTGACCACTAGACGCCTCTACGATGCAGAGAACAGATTTTACCCTGTTACAAGAGTCTGAGGGGGGGCGCATTATTGGGATGTGAGAAGCTGGATGGTCGTATCGATAAATTGTCCCTCCACCCGCCCTTCTGATCAGACTGTTAGGAAGTGTTGGGACCAGTAGATACATGAGGGCACACAAGGTGACCGGTCTCAGGACACCCCCTACAGACCACCATTAGAGAGGAGAATCTGATCATTCAACAAGCATGAGCAGCTCTTCTTTATTGTCCGCCATCCAGAGACAGGTGGTGCCATCATTACAGGCTACTGTGTCTATCAGAATCATTTGGTCTCTTGGTGCCTATTACATCTACTGCCTTAAACACCCATCCACTATCGCCTCCTACTACAGTGGTGTCATGAATGATAAAACTGGACTGCTATGGAGTGGAACCGGGTTGTCTTCAGTGATGAAATCGGGTTTAGTTTGGACGCTGACGAGGACCATGTTTGTGTATGGAGACCTAAGGGTGAGTGCTTCAATCCTGCCTTTGCTGTGGAGTGCCACACTGCCCCCTGCTCGCGTGATGGCCTGGGGGGCAGCACAAACAGTCAGCCCCCCCTTAGTAGTGGTACAAATGACTGCTCAGTGATATGTTCAGCACAGCCTTTAGCCACTGTGTTCTCTCATCACTTTATGATGTGTTCAAACTTTGTAACTAGCACAGATCATGAGAATTAAGGGGCTGCAGCAATAATTTAGCCGTATGTCCATCTTAATTGTTTCTCCATCAATCTTGAGAAAGTAGGGGCTGTAGCACGGATTTAGCACTATGTTCCCTTCTAAGGTATCTCGGCTGAGCAGTGCTCTGGCCACCCGAATTTGCAGGGAGACCTTAGAAAAGGACATGGTGCTAAATACATGCTGCAGCCTCTTATGTCTTGGGATCATTGTGATTCAACCACCTAACAACATACCATCACTTTATCAGATGGAATTTTTTTTACATAATTAGTATCATGAATAGAGATAAGCGAGCACCAAAATGCTCGGGTGCTCGTTACTCGAGACAAACTTTTCGCGATGCTCGAGGGTTCGTTTCGAGTAACGAACCCCATTGAAGTCAATGGGCGACCCGAACATTTTTGTATATCGCCGATGCTCGCTAAGGTTTTCGTTTGTGAAATACGGGGCAATACAAGAAAGTGATGGGAACGACACAGCAACGGATAGGGCAGGCGAGGGGCTACATGTTGGGCTGCATCTCAAGTTCCCAGGTCCCACTATTAGGCCACAATAGCGGCAAGAGTGCCCCCCCCCTCAACAACTTTGACTTCTGAAAAGCCCTCATTAGCAATGCATACCTTAGCTAAGCACCACACTACCTCCAACAAAGCACAATCACTGCCTGCATGACACTCCGCTGACACTTCTCCTGGGTTACATGCTGACCAAACACCCCCCCCCACGACCCAGTGTCCACAGTGCACACCAAACTGTCCCTGCCCAGCCTTCAGCTGCCCTCATGCCACGCCACCCTCATGTCTATTTATAAGTGCGTCTGCCAGAGGAAAAGCAGGCACACACTGCAGAGGGTTGGCGCGGCTAGGCAGCGACCCTCTTTAAAAGGGGCGGGGCGATAGTCCACAATGCTGTACAGAAGCAATGAGAAATGCAATCCTGTGCCACCTCCATCTGGAGCTGCACACGTGGGCATAGCAATGGGGAACCTATGTGCCACACACTATTCATTCTGTCAAGGTGTCTGCATGCCCCAGTCAGACCGCGTTTTTTTATAAATAGTCACAGGCAGGTACAACTCCGCAATGGGAATTCCGTGAGCACCCACAGCATGGGTGGCTCCCTGGAACCCACCGGCGGTAGATAAATATATCCCATTGCATTGCCCATCACAGCTGAGGTAATAAATTCATGTTTAATGCAGGTGGGCTTTGGCCCACACTGCATGCCCCAGTCAGACTGGGGTTCTTTAGAAGTGGACACATGTAGTTACAACTCCCTGTGGACCCACAGCATGGGTGGGTGCCAGGAAGCCACCGGCGGTAGATAAATATATCCCATTGCATTGCCCATCACAGCTGAGGTAATAAATTCATGTTTAATGCAGGTGGGCTTCGGCCCACACTGCATGCCCCAGTTAGACTGGGGTTCTTTAGAAGTGGACACATGTAGTTACAACTCCCTGTGGACCCACAGCATGGGTGGGTGCCAGGAAGCCACCGGCGGTAGATAAATATATCCCATTGCATTGCCCATCACAGCTGAGGTAATAAATTCATGTTTAATGCAGGTGGGCTTCGGCCCACACTGCATGCCCCAGTCAGACTGGGGTTCTTTAGAAGTGGACACATGTAGTTACAACTCCCTGTGGACCCACAGCATGGGTGGGTGCCAGGAAGCCACCGGCGGTAGATAAATATATCCCATTGCATTGCCCATCACAGCTGAGGTAATAAATTCATGTTTAATGCAGGTGGGCTTCGGCCCACACTGCATGCCCCAGTCAGACTGGGGTTCTTTAGAAGTGGACACATGTAGTTACAACTCCCTGTGGACCCACAGCATGGGTGGCTCCCTGGAACCCACCGGCGGTACGTAAATATATCCCATTGCAGTGCCCAACACAGCTGAGGTAATAAATTCATGTTTAATGCAGGTGGGCTTCGGCCCACACTGCATGCCCCAGTAAGACTGCATGCCCCAGTTTATCCCATTGCAGTGCCCAACACAGCTGATGTTACCTGAGCTGTAATGCAGGTGGGCAAAAAATTAATTTGATTACACTGTAGGCGAGGGCCCCCAAAAATTGGTGTACCAACAGTACTAATGTACCTGGGAAAAATTGCCCATGCCCAACCAAGAGGGCAGGTGAAACCCATTAATCGCTTTGGTTAATGTGTGGCTTAATTGGAAACTAGGCCTGGAGGCAGCCCATTAAAAATAAAAATTGGTTGAGGTGAAAGTTTCAACGCTTTAATGAGCATTGAAACGTATAAAAATTGTTTAGAAAAATTATATGACTGAGCCTTGTGGGCCTAAGAAAAATTGCCCGTTCGGTGTGATTATGTGAGGTTTCAGGAGGAGGAGCAGGCGGAGGAGGAGGAATACTATACACAGATAGATGAAGCAAAAAGGTCCCCGTTTTGGATGGTGATAGAGAACGATGCTTCCATCCGCGGGTGCAGCCTACGTATTGTTTAGGTATCGCTGCTGTCCGCTGGTGGAAAAGAGAAGTCTGGGGAAATCCAGGCTTTCTTCATCTTGATGAGTGTAAGCCTGTCGGCACTGTCGGTTGACAGGTGTGTACGCTTATCCGTGATGATTCCCCCAGCCACACTAAACACACTCTCTGACAAGACGCTAGCCGCAGGACAAGCAAGCACCTCCAGGGCATACAGCGCGAGTTCAGGCCACTTGTCCAGCTTCGACACCCAGTAGTTGTAGGGGGCAGAGGCGTCACCGAGGATGGTCGTGCGATTGGTTACGTACTCCCTCACCATCCTTTTACAGTGCTCCCGCCAACTCAGCCTTGACTGGGGACCGGTGACACAGTCTTGCTGGGGAGCCATAAAGCTGTCAAAGGCCTTAGAGAGTTTTCCACTGCCTGCGCTGTACATGCTGCCTGATCTCTGCGCCTCCCCTGCTACCTGGGCCGCGGAAATGCGCCTTCGGCCACTAGCGCTGTCGGATGGGAAGTTTACCATCAGTTTGTCCACCAGCACCCTGTGGTATAGCATCATTCTCGAACCCCTTTCCTCTTTGGGAATGAGAGTGGAAAGGCTCTCCTTATACCGTGGGTCGAGCAGTGTGTACACCCAGTAATCCGTAGTGGCCAGAATGCGTGTAACGCGAGGGTCACGAGAAAGGCATCCTAACATGAAGTCAGCCATGTGTGCCAGGGTACCTGTACGCAACACATGGCTGTCCTCACTCGGAAGATCACTTTCAGGATCCTCCTCCTCCTCCTCCTCTGGCTATACACGCTGAAAGGATGACAGGCAAGCTGCATCTGTACCCTCAGCAGTGGGCCAAGCTGTCTCTTCCCCCTCCTCCTCATGCTCCTCCCCCTCCTCCTCCTCCTCCTCTTCTGGCCATACACGCTGAAAGGATGACAGGCAAGCAGCATCTGTCCCCTCAGCAGTGGGCCAAGCTGTCTCTTCCCCCTCCTCCTCATGCTCCTCCCCCTCCTCCTCAACGCGCTGAGATATAGACATGAGGGTGCTCTGACTATCCACCGACATACTGTCTTCCCCCGCCTCCGTTTCCAAGCGCAAAGCGTCTGCCTTTATGCTTTGCAGGGAACTTCTCAAGAGGCATAGCAGAGGAATGGTGACGCTAATGATTGCAGCATCCCCGCTCACCATCTGGGTAGACTCCTCAAAGTTTCCAAGGACCTGGCAGATGTCTGCCAACCAGGCCCACTCTTCTGTAAATAATTGAGGAGGCTGACTCCCACTACGCTGCCCATGTTGGAGTTGGTATTCCACAATAGCTGTACGCTGCTCATAGAGCCTGGCCAACATGTGGAGCGTAGAGTTCCACTGTGTGGGCACATCGCACAGCAATCGGTGCACTGGCAGATTAAACCGATGTTGCAGTGTCCGCAGGGTGGCAGCGTGCGTGTGGGACTTGCGGAAATGTGCGCAGAGCTGGCGCACCTTTCCGAGCAGGTATGACAAGTGTGGGTAGCTTTTCAGAAAGCGCTGAACCACCAAATTAAAGACATGGGCCAGGCATGGCACGTGCGTGAGGCTGCGGAGCTGCAGAGCCGCCACCAGATTACGGCCGTTGTCACACACGACCATGCCCGGTTGGAGGCTCAGCGGCGCAAGCCAGCGGTCGGTCTGCTCTGTCAGACCCTGCAGCAGTTCGTGGGCCATGTGCCTCTTCTCTCCTAAGCTGAGTAGTTTCAGCACGGCCTGCTGACGCTTGCCCACCGCTGTGCTGCCACGCCGCGTGACACCGACTGCTGGCGACGTGCTGCTGCTGACACATCTTGATTGCGAGACAGAGGTGGCGTAGGAGGAGGAGGGTGGTTTAGTGGAGGAAGCATACACCGCCGCAGATACCACCACCGACCTGGGGCACGCAATTCGGGGGTGGGTAGGACGTGAGCGGTCCCAGGCTCTGACTCTGTCCCAGCCTCCACTAAATTCACCCAATGTGCCGTCAGGGAGATATAGTGGCCCTGCCCGCCTGTGCTTGTCCACGTGTCGGTTGTTAAGTGGACCTTGGCAGTAACCGCGTTGGTGAGGGCGCGTACAATGTTGCGGGAGACGTGGTCGTGCAGGCCTGGGACGGCACATCGGGAAAAGTAGTGGCGACTGGGAACCGAGTAGCGCGGGGCCGCCGCCGCCATCATGCTTTTGAAAGCCTCCGTTTCCACAAGCCTATACGGCAGCATCTCCAGGCTGATCAATTTGGCAATGTGCACGTTTAACGCTTGAGCGTGCGGGTGCGTGGCGGCGTACTTGCGCTCGCGGTCAAACAGTGGCGCTAGCGACGTCTGGACGCTGCGCTGAGAGATATTGCTGGATGGGGCCGAGGACAGCGGAGGTCAGGGTGTGGGTGCAGGCCAGGAGACGGTAGTGCCTGTGCCCTGAGAGGGGGGTTGGATGTCAGTGGCCTTCGTCCCACCTTGTGGGGTGCTTGGCCATCATATGCCTGCGCATGCTGGTGGTGGTGCCTCCCCAGCTGATCTTGGCGCGACAAAGGTTGCACACCACTGTTTGTCGGTCGTCAGGCGTCTCTGTGAAAAACTGCCACACCGTAGAGCACCTTGACCTCTGCAGGGTGGCATGGCGCGAGGGGGCGCTTTGTGAAACAGTTGGTGGATTATTCGGTCTGGCCCTGCCTCTACCCCTGGCCACCGCACTGGCTCAGCCTGTGCCCACACCCTGACTTGGGCCTCCGCGTCCTCGCCCGCGTCCACGTCCTCTAGGCCTACCCCTACCCCTCAGCATGCTGTATTACCAGTAGTGCAGAAACAGAACGCTGTAATTAAATGTGCCGCTTATTGGCCTGTGGTTGGAGGCTGACTTCGCTTACGGAACGCCAGGAAATAATTTTGCGCAAGCCTGCTGTAACACTTAGCTGGCTGCGTATGATTTTGTTGTAGAACTACTACACCCAGCACACACAGACCCAGAACACTGAGCACAGTGACAGGCAGGCCAAATAGATTTTTTGCCCAATATTTTTTAGAAATGGCCCACTGCCTATATTCAATCAATAATATGTCTTCTGTCCCTGCCTCCACACTTCTGTCCCTGGACTATGTCACAGAACTGCAGAGTGTTGCACTGTTAACTGCAACACAGCGGTGATTTCAGAGCCCAGACAGAGCCAGGAAATTATTTGGTGCAAGCCTGCTGTAACACTTAGCTGGCTGCGTATGATTTTGTTGTAGAACTACTACACCCAGCAGAGACCCAGAACACTGAGCACAGTGACAGGCAGGCCAAATAGATTTTTTGCCCAATATTTTTTAGAAAAGGCCCACTGCCTATATTCAATCAATAATATGTCTTCTGTCCCTGCCTCCACACTTCTGTCCCTAGGGTATGTCACAGAACTGCAGAGTGTTGCACTGTTAACTGCAACACAGCGGTGATTTAAGAGCCCAGACAGAGCCAGGAAATAATTTGGCGCAAGCCTGCTGTAACACTTAGCTGGCTGCGTATGGTTTTGTTGTAGAACTACTACACCCAGCAGAGACCCAGAACACTGAGCACAGTGACAGGCAGGCCAAATAGATTTTTTGCCCAATATTTTTTAGAAAAGGCCCACTGCCTATATTCAATCAATAATATGTCTTCTGTCCCTGCCTCCACACTTCTGTCCCTGGAGTATTACTGCAGGGCGCAATGCTCTGCACGGCCGATATACCAAAAAAAAAAATGTGCAACACTGCAAAAAGCAGCCTCCACACTACTGCACACGGTTAGATGTGGCCCTAAGAAGGACCGTTGGGGTTCTTGAAGCCTACAATAACTCCTAACGCTCTCCCTGCCTAAGCACTTCTGTCCCTGGAGTATTACTGCAGGGCGCAATGCTCTGCACGGCCGATATACCAAAAAAAAAAAAAGTGCAACACTGCAAAAAGCAGCCTCCACACTACTGCACACGGTTAGATGTGGCCCTAAGAAGGACCGTTGGGGTTCTTGAAGCCTACAATAACTCCTAACACTCTCCCTATAGCAGCTCCAACACGATAGCACTTTCCCTCAGCTATGTCAGAATGCATCTGTGGCGAGCCGCGGAAGGGGCCGATTTTTATACTCGGGTGACACCTGATCTCGCCAGCCACTCACTGCAGGGGGGTGGTATAGGGCTTGAACGTCGCAGGGGAAAGTTGTAATGCCTTCCCTGTCTTTCAATTGGCCAGAAAAGCGCGCTAACGTCTCAGAGATGAAAGTGAAAGTAACCCGAACATCACGTGGTGCTCGTTACGAGTAACGAGCATCTCGAACACGCTAATACTCGAACGAGTATCAAGCTCGGACGAGTACGTTCGCTCATCTCTAATCATGAACCTACTAGGGTCATGTTACATACCAGGAGCGTGATCTCACTTTATTCCCTTTAAGGTCAAGTTTTCAAGATGCTCTATAACACTCAGACGATCCACCGCTAATCTGCATAAGGTGCTGGCTAAACATAACAGTCACCGTCATGAACTACAGATTGATATTTTTGCATGTGAAGGTTTTAAAATGCGATGTCCTAACTCTGCCAGCACAGGCTTTGAGTAACAATTTGTGAACATTAAGGGTACAATTCACAGACTTTGCTTGTATAGAAATACAATAAAGAAAACTATAATTTGGGTGCAAAGCTTTAACATAAAAGAGAGAAGAAATTGACAGAGCCGAATGGGAACATCTTGCAGCCCAATCATTACGGCTGATCTTGCCAACTGATTATAGAAGCCCAGAAGCTAAAACACCATTGGAAAAAAATAACATTTAATCAATATCAGCAGCTTTTCCTGGCTTCAAGGTTAATGTCACTGTAATGATGACCTATCTCTTGCCTTTATAGTTAATCGCATCATCCTAAAACGCTACAAAAAATTTTTTTTGTAACTTCCACATATGCTGTTACTAATGCAAGATTAAAAAAAGATGGAATTATAGTAACATTGTTTTACTGCTATGCTGTATAGGAACACAGTGGGGGTAAGGGGGACTGGTGAATGTAACATGAATTGGCTCCAATCAAGGGGATTAAGAGTATTTGTCACCTCTACTGATATGTCCATTTCAGTAAATACTTGCATTTCTCAAGAAATAACTATTTCTGGGGCATATTTTTCCATAACTCTGTTCCTCTCTTATATCTGCTGAATATTTGTTAATAAATTGACAAATCGGTGTTATCGTTCTTTGGTGTGTCCAAACATAGACAGCACTGATTGGGTAGTGTCAGCCTGTATAGAGGCACACAAACAAGTTACCTGCTCACCCAGGATGTGTCCAGGAATAAATTACACCACAGAAGGATCAAAGAAGATAAAAAATATTTCAGACTAGATGTAGGATTAAAATTTTTCAATCCTTTATTGCTTCATCAATAAAATTAAGGAAACTGATAATAAAGCAGCGGTGTAAAACAGGAAAACATATAGGTAGAATTCAAGGAGAGATCTGGTAACGCATTTCAGGCATGCCCTAATTCATGATCACATATAGAGCCACGCCCCCTGCTGGAAACATTCAGCCGTCGAATTTATTCATACGTTTTTAGGAGGAGCAGCACAATGTAGAGTTCTAGAAAGATCTTAACAATTGCTGTTATTTCATGAGAAAAACAAGTATCAGGAAAGCTCACGGATCCTTCTTGATATCTATAAATGTTCTTTTCATTAATAATGGGACTATTTTTACCCATTTTATATCCACAATGTGTATGAAATGATCATTATGACTTATTCACAAATTAATTTATGCACACTGAAAATTTCCATATATATTTTGGTGTCTGTCACTACGATTACTTAAGCTGGCTTCCACAGATTTAATAGACATACTATCTAGACTATATTACTTATAACTAATGTATGGTCATCTTGCTACCCTTTTCCATTACTTACTATTTATATATCATATTACATTTGTATCATTTTTTGATAAAACTCAATAAAATATACCGTATTTTCCGGCGTAAAAGACGACTTCCCCAAAGTCGGGGTCATCTTATACGCCGGTAATATGCTGTAGGAAAAAAAAAACAATACTCACCTCCCGCAGCGCTGCTGCAGGCTGTTGCTCCCTCCTCCACGCCGACAGAGCATTGCTTTCTGGATGCAGGGCTTGAATGCATCGTCTCCAGAAAACTAATGCTCTGATTTGCTAACTCAAGCAGTGAGCTAGAAGCTAATTTTCCTCATTTAGGGAAAAAAAATTCCTTTTTGACTCCAATCTGACAATCGGAAAAATTCCTGGATTATTATTTGTTAACACTTGGACTTTTGACATTCGCTACTTCCTTTAGGTGAGCACTTGCGTTTCTCTCCCTCTTTCATGGTAACAGACATGTGGGTATTCATGTTAAGCATGTGGCAATAATTATAGAAAGGCTGCACTCTGCTGAAATATTAACTGTAAGCCCCCCGAGCTCAAGTGATTTTTACTGCACCCGTTTTTTTTACTTTTGTGTGTTCTTGTGTATGATTTCCTGCATGCGATGCTCAGTTTGTCAGTATATAGTGTACAGAGATGATGTTGCTGTAATGGACATATAGCTAATGCTGCTATATTACACAGCAATAGCCTTACCATACAGTCCACACGGACATATAATGACAGCTAGAATGCCCCCTATAGACAATACTGCTACGCTCTTGTGGTGCTATCTGTGGTAATCCTAGAATGGTAGAATTGTAAGGAACCTCCAGGGTCATCGGCTCCAACCCCCTGCTCGATGCAGGATTACTAAATCATCCCAGACAGATGTCTGCTCAGCCTTTGTTTGAAGACTTCCATTGAAGGAGAACTCACCACCTCCTGTGGTAACTTGTTCCACTCATTGATCTCCGTCGCTGTCTAATATCTAATCTGTGTCTCCTCCCTTTCAGTTTCATCTCATTGTTTCTAGTGTATGTGTGAGGACCGGCGGCTCTCGGGGTCTCCGTGCCTGCACCGCTGGTCCTATCACCCAGACTGCTGGCGTGCGGTGCAGGGGAGCCCCCGTCTTGGTGACCTCCACTGGCCGCCACAGTCCTGGACGCCAGCTCCGGCCGTGCGCGTCTCCATTGTCATGACTCCCGGGCGCTTTTGTTCTGCTCTGTCTATGCAGGTGCTGGGGGCTCTTCTCCCAACATCTAATTTGCTCCTGCTGCTGTCAGACTTCTGCCCCAATCAGCTGCTGCGGCGGGAGTTCTGACAGCATTTAAACTCCTCAGTTTCTCCTGATCCTTGCCAGTGTATGTTTGTCTCCAGGCTACACCCGCGTTATTGGATTGTATTACGGGCTTTTGACCCACTTGCTTCGGACCTGACCTTGCCTTCGCCTGACCCCTTGTACTGCTTTATTCTCTGTTGCTGACCCAGATTGCCAGACCTGCCTTTGTGTTTTATGTGTACCTTGTTTGTCTGTAAGTCTGACTCCTACCCTGCATCCATAGCGAGGTTAGGGACTGTCACCCAGTTGTCACCCTAAGGCCTAGCCTAGGGGGGCAAGTAGGTAGGGACAGGGGTTGCGGGTAATTTTCAGGGACTTCCAGGTACCCGGACCCTAGCTCCCTGACAGTATGTCTCTTCTAGCAGTATAATGAATTGTGGTTTAATCTATTCTATTGCAGCCAGCCCACAATTCTTCGTAGAATTTGAAACTTCGTTTTCTGATAGAGCGCTTTGAAGCCCATGGATTAGACAGCCATAGACAGAAATTTCTGGTGGCCTACATCCTTCACTTGGGGGAGCTCACTGTACAGGCTCAGACTGGCCCACAGGAGAACAGGCAAATCATTCAGCGCTTTTTCTTCTATCCAAAAGCTGGGCAGCTTAGCGGAAAGTGAACAGACCCCATTATAGTCAATGGGATCCATTTGGAGCTGTTCAATTCCACCCTGAGATGCAGCTGCTCCCGTCCATCATCCACTAAAAAGGTAAGAGGTATTATTTTAACACTGAAATAAATATTTAAGTAAAAGTATTTTTCCTAATGCATGTATCTATTGATTTATAACCCCAAGAGTATTTATTGGGCCAACTTCATCTTATGTTTAAAAGTAGTCTTTCGATGTTTATGCATATATTTCAATTGCAATTTCAAAGCTGTAACTCCAATTACTTAACATACATTGAGAGCTTAATGCTCCAAACTCTTACCTGAATAATTCAGACCCTTAATTCAGTTAAATGGTGCTTACATTGATTGAGTCAAAACAAAAAAGCAACAGTATGCAATAAGAGTAGAATAAAAAGCAGTGCAATCTACAGATAAGACCTGTAATGAATATGAATGGGACTGGTACTATATATTTACATTAGTCATTCCTGAAGCTGTTTATACATGTAATACTAGTGAGTATGGGAAGTATATCTAAGAAATGTTATATGTGTCCTTATCTCTTTACATATCTATATGTAAAGTGTCTGTGTGTGTGTGTTTGTCCTTTATGCGCTACTACACCATTCATCCGATCGCCATGAAACTTTGAGAAGTTGTTGAGTACACGCCTGGGAAGATTATAGGCATAGTAAAACTATCCTACGATAAATGGCGCACGTGCGAGCGTCGTCGACAGTTGCGCCCCCCCCCACGTAGATCGTTTGATTTCCATCACTGCCACTAATTCTCTCACTTCGCGATGTCATAGAAACTTGAAATTTGGCACGAGCATTGATTATGTCATAAATAGGAAAAGTTAATAGGTCCCAACTCAATTATTCAATTCTAAGCGCCAAAGACTTAGCGTCCAAATTTTACGTACGGAATCTAATACTCTCACTTCCCAATGTCATAGAAACTTGAAATTTGGCACGAGCCATGAGTATGTCATAAATAGGAAAAGTTAATGAGTCCCAACCCGATTATTCAATTCTAAGCGCCAAAGAATTAGCGTCCAAATTTTACATACGGAATCTAATTTTCTCGCTTCCCAATGTCATAGAAACTTGAAATTTGGCACGAGCATTGATTATGTCATAAATAGGAAACGCTAATGGGTCCTAACTCGATTATTCAATTCTATGCGCCAAAGAATTAGCGTCCAAATTTTACGTACGGAATCTAATTTTCTCACATAGAAACTTGAAATTTGGCACGGGCATTGAATATGTCATAAATAGGAAATGCTAATGGGTCCCAACTCGATTATTCGATTCTATGCGCCAAAGAATTAGCGTCCAAATTTTACGTACGGAATGTAATTTTCTCACATAGAAACTTGAAATTTGGCACGGGCATTCAATATGTCATAAATAGGAAAAGTTAATGGGTCCCAACTCCATTATTCAATTCTATGCGCAAAGAATTAGCGTCCAAATTTAACGTACGGAATGTCATTTTCTCACATAGAAACTTGAAATTTGGCACGGGCATTGATTATGCCATAAATAGGAAAAGCTAATGGGTCCCAAGTCGATTATTCAATTCTATGCGCAAAAGAATTAGCGTCCAAATTTTACGTACGGAATGTAATTTTCTCACTTCCTGATATATATAAATGAATGTATGTCTGTCTGTCTGTCCTTTATGCATTACTACACCATTCATCCAATTGCCATGAGACTTTGGGAAGTTGCTGAGTACACTCCTGGGAAGATTATAGGCATAGTGCAACTATCCTACGATAGGTGCTGCGCGGTACGAGCATCGTCGACAGTTATGCCCGCCAGACAAAGATCGTTTGATTTCCATCTCAAGCACGAAAGCAAAAGGCATTACGAGCAACGGGATGCGTGTTCAACCAGAAAATGATGCACCGCCAAACGTTTCGCAAGACAATTGCTGGATATTGAGAATGCTGAGGTAAAATGAAAGCTGTGCTGTGATTGGTTGCTATTTCTTATACTGCTGAGGTAACATGAAAGCTGTGCTGTGATTGGTGGCTACTTCTTATACTACTGAGGTTGCATGAAAGCTGTGCTGCGATTCGTTGTTATATATTATACCACTGAGGTAACATGAAAGCTGCACTGTGATTGGTTGCTATATATAATACCGCAGAGGTAACATGAAAGCTGCGCTGTGATTGGTTGCTATTTTTTATATTGCTGAGGCAGAATAAAAGTTGCGCTGTGATTGGTTGTTATTTCTCTTACTGCTAAGGTAACATGAAAGCTGAATAAAAGTTGCGCTGTGATTGGTTGTTATTTCTCTTACTGCTAAGGTAACATGAAAGCTGCGCTGTGATCGGTTGTTATCTAGATATATAAAAACAAATGAATGTATGTCTGTCTGTCTTCGCAGCAACGCGCGAAGGGGAAGCTAGTATTACAATATAATAGAATATAGTTGATACATATAGTTTACATAAATTGATAGTATGTTATGCATTTGCTATGTTTTTAGAACTTGTTCGTAACCTCGATTTGTTTCTTCTCTGGGTAGTTTCCATAAAAGGTCACACTATAGAAACTATTGAGGCCGACCTCTAAGGGAGGGGACTTGAGCTTAAAGGAGTTTTCTAGAACATAAAGATTGATAGCCTATCTTCCAATCCTGCCTACAAATCAATGATTCCACTTCATTCGACAATTTTGATCTAACCAGTCATACTTGTTGAGGCCACATCATACAATTTCATATCTCTCTGCCCTTAATTTGTTATTCAATGGACATCAGCAGTTTCCATGGTGACTCCTGTCACACTTGCAAATGGTGGCAGTTGTTTTAACTTTTCTTGAAGGCAAATTCCCTGCGATGTTATCTCTTAAACCAGCAAAAACAAACAAACAAACAAAAAAAATCAGTATTCCTGAGCAGGAAAGCAGTTAGGATATAAAATAATTGCAAAAGTGTTTGGCCCCTGGTGAGAAATTTTGGCCATGGGTCTAAGATATGTAGAGACATCCTAGTCTCTGGTACCATCTTAATTTGTGTTCACTCTAAAACGACAGACCATTCCAGGCTACGACTTTTATCACTGTAGATTGCTATATGCAATCGTTGACAGCAATAATCAGCAATGTTTTGAGGATATGACTTTTTCAAGCTGTGCATACTGTGCCTAAACCAACGTTCTTTACTTTTCAGTATTCACAGAGGAGTTCTTTCCAGAAATTTAACTGTTCTTTTCCATTGATCTCTTTGTGCTTCCCACAGCTATACACTCTATTCCTACTACTTAATGGTTTCTACTATAGACTATATAAGTGCACACAAGGCAAAAAAAATATTAATCATAATGGAATAACCTAGTCAAGACAACTTCTGCTCACATATCCTCTTAGGGGATATTAACATCAAGGAGGAGGTCGCCTATACAAACTCTTAAAACTTTATTAAACTCTGTTTCCTTCGGCGGCATTGCTGGTATTGGAGTAATCCCTTTAATTTAAGTGATACTCAAGAAGTATCGAAACCTCATTAACCAGGTATGCCTAATTATCTGTACGGTGCACCAGAGAAGAACACAACATGGAGCAAATAGGTCTTGTTCTAAGGCCCTTCTGAAGGACGTAACCCACTCACAAGGGTTTTTATTGCCCAAAGTAGAACAAAGAAGTGTATAATAGACCAAGCATTATAGACAGCACCCTACATTATACCTTTTAGCAGCGCTAAAATAACGAATCATTATAAAAATTTGAGAATACATAATATGATGCTTGCATACATTGCTGCTATTGATAAGAAGTACAAAAAATCAGATCTAATGACTAAAAATTTGATTTCCAGTAAAAAACGCTCAACCGCCAACCTTTCCCAAGCATAAAGGACATATTGTTTTCATTAATCCTTCCATTAACCCTTGAATAACAAGTGTAACACAGAATGCTTTCACATTAGCAATAAGCTTCTAAAGTATACACCTCAGACTTTTTGCCTTATGCCCCAAGTGCATGCATAAGCACCGCAATCAACAGTAGACATGCAGTCATAGAGCATTGTTGCTATATGATGTCATTCATAATAATGCCCCTCTCTAGTGGAGCATTATTGCTGCTGGAAGCATTATAAGAGGCACTATTACAAATGGGGGATCATTATTACTACTGAGGAACACTATGTAGAAGCAATATAGCAAATGGGGGCAGCCTGGAGGAGAATTATTACTACTAATGGCACTTTTGTGAGCATTATTACTATGGGGCTCCTGGCACAGTTACTTTTGGGGTACTATGAGTAGCCCTTTCACAGTGGTGACTTGAATTAAAAAATATAATTTTTATTTTGAACTTTTTAAAAATGCACATATAGGGGCACAACACATAAAACAACAAAAACAAAAAAAGTAAGTAAGGGGCGTGGTAAATACCATCCAACCACACCGTCACTAAAGATGGGCATCCAATTGTGCTGTGTGTGTGGGTGTTTGTGTGATCTGGTCACCGGCGACCACGAAGTTTTTTTGTCCTGCTTAAAGCCGGTAATGTATGAGGCAGGGGTATATTGGTACTTGGGGTTTGTAAGATTATCCCCAGTTGTTTTGGTCTTTTTTATTTATAAAGCCCACACACCGTAGATGGATGCAATTTTTAGTGATTTGAACGTTCGTTTCTTCACAATTCTTTTTTGCCCCCCCCCCTTTTTTTTCAAAGGAGGGTAGAGGTACCTGACCAATTCCTAAATGGATAGTCGGAATTCGCCTTGGCCATAGGGATCATCTCCCGAGGTTGCTAGATATGTATGATGCCAACCTCCAGAGAGAGTCTCCCGGTTAGTATAGGACGGCCTCGCCTCTATAGATAAGGGTCGTAGTGTAAATACTTGACCCAAGCGTATTCGAATTCCCTAGCCTACCATCTGGGCTATGGACACCAACTTTTGTTATTTTCATCTTGTATCCATCCTTTTCTTCTGTCAATTCTGACACTCTGGGAAAAGAAACTCGGGCGGGTTCTGTTAGATAAGCTCCTACACGTAACAGGCTAGTAAATCACTAGTCTGTTTATGTGATAGCTAAAGAAGCAGCAGATTGGTGAACGGGGTGTTCTCTATAGAGAAGCAGGGGGCTAGTGCTTCTCTCCTTTTCCTCACCTGGGGATATGTGTCCTGAATAAGCACAGGCACAAAAACCCTTGCGATACCGGCTTAGCGTCCCAGTATGCATATTGCATAGGACGAACCGGCTATCCAATCTCTGGACAGAGACGGATTGCTCCAATACTACTTTACTCACAGCATAATACTGCATCCCTATGGTATGTTTCTGTGAGTAGTAGCAGCTTGAACATTCCCGTATCAGTCCTGAACACCCCACGCCAGACATTCGCATTCAAGGCTGATTTGGGTCATTAGGATACGCTATCTCTGGCAAATCTCAAATTATTGCTTTTGTCAATAAGAGAAATTTGAGTATCGAACTTTCTACCCAGGCTAGACCCGATCCTTTGAGAAACCTGCTGCATGAACAGGCCCTCCAAAAATTAAGATATTCGTTTCTTTACCAATTGGTCTATTGGTGACCTCATGATATCATCTATACTGTCTCTACTCAATCCCGATTTATAATGCTCCTGATGATCCACGAGAATTGAAGTGGTGAAACGCGTCGAGCAATTAAATACGAGAATCAGCATACTAAAAAGGGAAATTCGAATACGCTTGGGTCAAGTATTTACACTACGACCCTTATCTATAGAGGCGAGGCCGTCCTATACTAACCGGGAGACTCTCTCTGGAGGTTGGCATCATACATATCTAGCAACCTCGGGAGATGATCCCTACGGCCAAGGCCAATTCCGACTATCCATTTAGGAATTGGTCAGGTACCTCTACCCTCCTTTGAAAAAAAAGGGGGGGGGGGGGCAAAAAAGAATTGTGAAGAAACGAACGTTCAAATCACTAAAAATTGCATCCATCTACGGTGTGTGGGCTTTATAAATAAAAAAGACCAAAACAACTGGGGATAATCTTACAAACCCCAAGTACCAATATACCCCTGCCTCATACATTACCGGCTTTAAGCAGGACAAAAAAACTTCGTGGTCGCCGGTGACCAGATCACACAAACACCCACACACACAGCACAATTGGATGCCCATCTTTAGTGACGGTGTGGTTGGATGGTATTTACCACGCCCCTTACTTACTTTTTTTGTTTTTGTTGTTTTATGTGTTGTGCCCCTATATGTGCATTTTTAAAAAGTTCAAAATAAAAATTATATTTTTTAATTCAAGTCACCACTGTGAAAGGGCTACTCAAGTTAAATTTGGAGACTTTTTGCTCTGCCTACTCTGTGAAATATTGGGGTACTATGAGGAAGCACCATTACTTTTGAGGCCATTATGGTTGACATTTACTTTTGTACTATTGTACTTATTACTCTTGCAAACACTGCTTTGCAAAATTATTTTGGAGGGCGCAGCACTACTAATATAGCAACATAATATGTAAGGCTAAAAAAAGACTGTATGGCCACCCAGTTCAGCCTTTTATCCTGCAATGTTGATCGAGAGGTTGATTTAGAAGAAGGCAAAAAAGCCATCATATAGAATAAAAATGTTTTCATATTAGATGGGAAAAAAATTCTTCTCAATTCTAAATCTGGTTAATAAGTCCTTGGATCAACAACTATGGGCACTCTGCTTAGCACAATTAAATTTAGGGGCACTTGCTAAAATTATTTTTCAGGGCACTTAGTGGGCATTATTACTCTCAGAGGCACTAATCAACTTGGCACAAACATTTTAAGTATTTGCTGTAGTTTGTATTGAAAAATTGGGGAGGGTGATGCAAAAATGAAGACCCTAAGGGTACTGGTGTATCTTGACGCCACCAGGAAATTCTGGTGGAGACAAGAGTGACAGCTGGGTGATGACCCCTGTACCTCATTGGCTGATCGAATGGCTCCCCTGCAGGTCCTACTTGAAGCTCCCCGCTGCTAGTGTAAGTATGTGTGGCTTTCTCTGCTGGTGCAGCTCCCGGCTCCCTCTTACTGGCGTCTTGTGGTCCTTCTATGCAGCTGCTGATCCAGGCTCCTTCCTGCGGTGTGTCCCATCCACTGCTGCTCCCAGCTCCATAAACAGTTCCACTGAGCCAGTGCATTTAGGCCTGTAATGTAAAATTTGTCTTTGGCATGAGGGGGGCAATTTAGTATATGCCTTGAGACTTGTTCCCCTGATCTTTAGCAATGCCCCTGGTTTCTTCACTAGCCTTCACCTACCTTACCTTATATACATGAGCAGAGCTGGCCAGTTTGAAAGATATAAAGTATAGGATTATGTACCCAGCTGCCTGAACTGGAATATGTTGTTTAAACATAACATTGTACAATATCCCTACGCTGTTCATAGTTTTAGGACAAAAACTATTGGTGTGGACAGAAATCACTGTACTAAAACAAACTACAACCCCAATTCCACAAAAGTTGGGATGCTGTGTAAAATGGACATAATTGTTAAGAAAAAAAGATGCGATGATTTGGAAATCTCAAATAACCATATTTTATTCACAATAAAACATGTTAGAAGGGGAAAGGGAGACCATTTCACATTTCATTTAAAAACAAAATTATCTCATTTAGAAATTGATGGCAGCAACACATCTCACAAAAGTTAGGACGAGGTTAACAAAAGGTTGGTCAATTTTCTACTAAATCACATGACTTAAAAGAGCATGTTAGAGAGGCAGAGTCTCTCAAAAGCAAAGATGGTCAAGAGGTTCATAAATCTGTGTGAAATTGCCTCTAAAAATTGTGGAAGAATTTCAGAAAAATGCTCCTTAATGTAAAATTACAAAGACATTGAATGTCCCATCATCTACAGTACATAATATTTTCAGAGAAACGAGAGAAATTCGTGTGCACAAGGGACAAAGTCGGCCGTCAATATTGGATGCTCGAGATGTACAGGCCCTCAGACGGCACTGCA